>NC_079212.1:45400197-45745309 GCF_029633865.1 Lampris incognitus
CCCAGGTGTGACCGGTAGTTGAACCCAGCATGGTATTAATCACTGTGTTGCCCAGGACAAAACCTTACTGCTGGGGGGGGCAGAACTCATTACTCGGCTCTGTTCTCCTTTGCACTCCCCCACGCCCTAATCCTCCACCATGTCTCTCACCTACATCCCACTTAACTTCTCTACTGTCATTATCATCATCACCGTCACCCAGTTGCCACATCCTTGTCATTCTCCATCACAGTTATAACCCGCCTCAGATAATTAATATTTCACCCCAAAAAGCCTGATTGCCTTTATTCTGAAGAAGTGGATCGCTCAGAAGAGGCTCTTAGCGGCTTGGGAAGAAGTCAGGCTGCTGTCTGACTTAAATACGCTCATTAAGTCTGCCGTAAAACTACACTTAAAGATGTATTCTCAACAGGGTCCTCTCTAACCCCATTCACACATGCAGCCTAATGTGTGAATCATATGGTGATTTAACGTGTCGGGCTCGTGTGTGAAGGTGAGCTGCGGTGGATATTCTGTAAAAGTTGTATGAGCAATTTATCGTCTCAAAACATTTACATAAATGTTTCAGAACAACGATAGTTTGAACAAAAGCTGTAAGCAGCTACCAGATAATTTAATTGCTGGTAGCTGCCAGAACTCCAGGGTTTTATTTCAGGTGATAAATTCAGTGGTTAGCCCCCCCCCCCCAGCCAACCTTTGGATGCAACCACTGAAAAATGTGAGCAGTTTCTCCACCAATTTATTAAGAAAATAGATGATGTTAGGCTCCGCATTATACCGGTGACGAGCAAGCTCCCCACTTGCATTGAGCACTCCGCCAGTCTGACTCGCTTTAAGCAAATTTCTCTATTAGACTTAGAAGAGTTAATCCCCCACCTGAACCCCTCCACCTGTCAACTGGACAACATCCCCACCAGATTTCTGAAAGAGGTATTTCACACTGTTGACCCACAAATTCTCTGCATTGTCAACTGCTCACTGTCTACCAGTTTGTTCCCATCTAGTTTTAACCTCTCCGGAAGAAGCCTACTTTTGACTTTCTTGTTTTAAGCAATTTTTGACCAATTTCAAATCTTTTTAATCTAAAATCTTAGAAAAGTCGGTTGCTCTTCAACTAATCACCCACATGAATAGTTGTAGTATTTTCAAGCCATTTCAATAAGGAGTCCATACCCACCACATCACAGAAACAGCTCTCAATAAAGTTACCAATGACTTATAGCTCACTGCTGGTTGGTGCTTGCTCAGTTTTAATTCTGCTTGACCTGAGTTCTGCTTTTGATACGGTCGACTCCGACATCCTTTTAAATCGCCTGGAAAACTATGTTGGCATTAAGGGTACTGATCTTGTCTGGTTTGAATCCTACCTATCTGACAGATCTTTCTCTGTTATAATGGGAGAATTCTCCCCATCCCCAGCAACCCCTCACATGAGGTGTCCCCCAGGGGTCAATGCTTGGTCCATTATTATTTTCTGTCTACATGCTCCCCTGGGTCAGATCATCTGTCATCATAATATTAATTTTCACTGTTATGTGGATGACAGCCAGCTTTATGTCCTACTTACTAGTAATGACACACATGAGCTTTCTTGTGTTATGGCTTGTCTCTCCGATAATAAGTGCTGGGTGTCACAAAACTTCCTCCTGCTCAATGACTCCAAATCTGAGGTCCTTTTATTCACCCCCCCCCCCAACCTAACTGGTGACCTGGAAAAGAGTCTAGGGAACCTGTCCTCCAATGTTAAGCATTCTGGATGCAGTTTGGGTGTCTTTTTTCACCAAGCTCCATTTTGACACACAAATCATCAAGGCAGTACAGTCTTGCTTTCTCCAAATTAGGACCATCAGAAATGTTAAAACTTTCTATCTCAAACGGACCTTGAAAAAGTCATCCATGCATTCATCTCATCAGGTCTGGATTTTTGTAATGCCATGTATTCAGTGCTCAGTCAAAAGTCCATCTCCCACCTCCAGCGCATCCAAAACTCAGCTGCCACACTGTTAACAAATTCCAAGAGACATGAACACATCACTCATTCTTGAAATGCTTCACTGGCTACCTGTTAGGTATAGGATTGATTTTAAACTTTTACTAATTACTTTTAAAAGCCCTACATGGCCTCGCTCCTACATATATCACTGATTTACTCACACCTCATGAGCCTGGTCACTGTCTGCGCTCCTCAGGCAGGTCCTTTTTAACTGTTCCCTCAGCCAGCCTAGTTACTAAAGGCGACCGGGCCTTTCTGTAAGAGCCCCATAGTTCTGGATCTCCCTACCTGAGGAAACTCAGGTAGGGAGATCACTGCCTTCTACTTCTTAAAACTTACTTTTACAGGAAGGCTTTTTTATAGTAAAGCCGTTGTTGCCCAAATTTTATTGATTTTTTAAAATATTGTTTATATCTTAAACTTTCATAATTTTATATTTTTAATTCTTTATATTTTTATATTTGTTTCTTTCATCACCTTATTTTAATTGTTTTTATCATATTCTTTGTTTTATAAGCTCCAATTGTCTTTGTTTTAATTAATTGTGACTTTATCCTCACCGTGTTTTATCTTGTTCTGTGGAGCGGATCTGGCGTTATGTCCTATAATTTTATTGTATTTTATTGTTTTAACTTGATTATGTGTATTGTTTTATTCTGTTGTGTAAGGCACCTTGTAACGCTGTTCAGAAAGGTGCACCATAAATAAATAAATAAATAAATAACTAAATAAAGATAGCCAGATCAATCTCACAAAGGGCAGTTTTACAGGAGCCAGCGAACCAGTCACAAGGAATGTATCTGTGACTCACTCGTGGCAGGCATTTGTTTGTCTGAGGTAGGCGATTTACTTGTAAACCAACAAAAGTAAAAAAATATTTTAAAACACGGTCCCATGGATCCTTTACAAAGTTTTCAAAAATATTGATTTTTTTATTTTTTAATTCAAGCACCACACCATCAAAAAGATGCTTTTAAATGAATTGTTAAAGAAAAATGAATGATGTGCGTAGTTCTTGTAGTTCTTCCACTTGCTGACTGCGTTGTAGGGAATCCACCGTAACACCCGGGCAACGACAGGCCCCCTGAGGACCCCTACGAAGGGGAGGAAGGAAAGGAAGAAACAGAGAGAAATGGGGGGGGGGCGAGAGCGGAAGAGAAGGAGAGTGTTAGGTGGGTATTTATAGGAATGCCGGAAGTGGCGCGGTTGAGGTGTGGTCTTGCTCCTGAAACGTGGCTAGATTAGCTTCAATTCACTAGCAAGGACCACACCATTAAGATGTGTTTAAATGTTTTATTAAAGAAAAATGATTGATGTGCGTAGTTCTTCCGCTTGCTGACTGTATTGTGAGGAAGCTTCGTAGGGAACCCGCCGTCGCACCCGGGCAACTACTGACCCCCCAAAATCTCCAGTTACTGTAGATAAGATTGAGCGGATCTGAGATCTTTGAGATCTGAACGGATGTCGTGATGATAGGTTTGGGAGAACCAACGGCCCATGAGCTGTATGAGGTGTTCTGCGATGCCATTGCAGGAGGTTCCAATTCTGAAGAAGTGTGCAGGGTAGTGAATGGGAGAAATGGCAGACAAGGAGCGTATGTTGCGGAAGTGATGGTGGAAAATGAATCGAGTCGCTAGCTGTCTGGTTTCAGTGATGAAAAGCGAGTCTGTACTGGGCACCAGACTGATTATAAGTTTGGCTGCTATGTCACCTGGGAGGAAAGTTATCCAAATTACAAAATACAAAATTTTGGGACTGACCAAGAAGTAGCCTATCTGAAGACTGAGTTTTCAAGGTGTGCTATGGCTATGGGGGCACCCTCAAACTCACTAGGAATACACCACTTATAGCACACACAAAACAATTTGCCTACACTTTTTAAAAAGAGCATGAAATACATAGTTAGCTCAAATGTTAAAAACATCAAGCAAATAAAAATATTAAAAAAACTGTGTGGGTGTGTTTTAGCTAGTGTTTTTGATCGATCTGGTCCCATACTGGCGAACATGTCGCTTATTTTGCAGGGCCTCTCTCTTTGATTTTCTGCTTCTCTGCTCCCCCTTTCCTTGTCTCCGGGCCTTCCATTTCACCGGGCGACTTGTCTAGAATGTTATCGGTACAGAAGCAGGTAGATGGTTGCTATGTGCCTCGCCGAGAGATGTGATGGCGTAATTTTTTGGCTCGTGCACCCTCTTGCCGGAGACAATGCGGCAAGAGAGAGTCGCTCCGCCTGATGCATGGTTTCTGATTAGTCCGTCAACTCGTCCCTGCTTGCTGTATTATCGCTGGTCAAGTTGACTGTTTGCAGAAGGCCAAAACGACCCTCGGGCCACCGGGAAATGTCCTGGTGCTCCCGACGGGCTGTCCACGTGTGCTTGCTGGACTCTTTCGCTTCCTGGATGGCTTTAGGACTACAGGAGACGGGGTCACAGGCACGGAGGCGGTGGGGAATTTTTCGGCTTCTGTTGCATGGTCTGTTGACGTGGGCTGATGGAAACTTTGAACGTGATTGTCCTGATGTCATCCGAATAGATTGTCGTCCAATGGGGACGGTAAGATGAAGTCTATACTCAACATGAGGGGACTGGATGGATGCTGTTGCTGGTATGGTGAAGAAGTAGCTCAGTTGTTCGAGTGTGCTCGAGGCGATGTTGCGTGATCGTGGTTCTGACACACAATACCTGAGTGGAAGAGGAAGAGAGGGTTAGGTGGGTACTTATAGGAATGGCAGAAGTGTTGCGGTTGAGGTGTGGTCCTGCCCCTCAAACTTAGCTAGATAAGCTTCAATTTATGACTGCGTAGGAACACAGTCTCACACACAAATGAACACACGCGATGAGGTAATGTTCAATGAGCTTATGTTACCAGGCAACAGATGAATATGGGCATTTATGCCTCTTTGTGTGTATTTCCATGCACGGGCATGCCTGTGTACAATCCCTGTATGTCCATATGTCAGGATGTGTGTGTGTGTGTCTGTGTGTGTGTTTGTGCATGCATATTTGTGGGTATATCCAGCGGTTGTGAGGATACAGTGTCCTTGGTATTGTCGTTGGTTTTCTAATGAGCCTTGTCCTGTAAAAGAGTACCCCGGGAGGAGGGGGCGAGAGAGAGAGAGGCCAGAAGGTGGAAAGAGATAGCATAGAGGAAGAGAAAGTGGGATGGGGACAATGAAGGAAAGGTGATGGGTGGAGTGAGCGGAGGAGAGGGGTGATAGCTTGTAACTGTCCCATAACTCTAAGAGATACTGCGACCCCAGGAGGCAGAGTCGGAGCTTCTCGGCTGCAAATTAACCAGGAAATCAGTTTCTTTGTCCCTCTATCCTTCGGCTGTGATGTCTTCTCTGTTGTGTTACTGATCCAGTGGTAGGAGACAGTTTGACGTGAAGGTCACACACTCTACCCCCCCGTTCCCCCCAACAGATGATGCATCGATTCATGCGTACTGCTGAAGTGTCCTTGAGCAAGACACTGAATACCTGCATAGCCTTTTTTATTGTATTACAGGCCGCTATGAAAAATAGCAGTGACTAAGTAGATATAAAATAAATGGGAAAATGCAGTATGGTGCAGCGTCTCTGACAGCTGTGCTTTATTACCCTTCATTTCCTGATTCCCAAAGCCTGACGCACCAGAATTCCCTTGCACAGAGATCTGCCACAGAGAAAATTGATTGGTCATTTTCATCACATATATCAACCAGCCATTATGTTTCGTGTCTAATTGGTGAGTGATTTGAATTTAAACAGTGGCAGTCGATGTCCAGTCTGCTCACCTGTCAAGCGGTGGCCATCGACATGTTTGTTTTTCATGATTTGAGTCGTCTTGTGAGCTGGGGCCGCTTCTCTCTCTCTCTCTCTGTGGCTTCAGATGCCCAAACTGGTTCACTGGTTGAAAGTCAGGGATGTGGGGTAGTCCAACCTTGGCGGGCGTCCCGGCTCGTCCTCTGTGTGGAGTTTGCATGTTCTCCCCTGTGTCTGCGTGGGTTTCCTCCGGGTGCTCCGGTTTCCTCCCACAGTCCAAAGACATGATGTAGGTCAGGTGAATCGGTGGTACTAAATTGTTCCTAGGTGTGAATGTGTGTGTGTGTGTGTGTGTGTGTGTGTTGGCCCTGTGATGGCCTGGCGGTCTGTCCAGGGTGTCTCCCCTCCTGCTGCCCAATGACTACTGGGATAGGGTCCAGCATCCCTGCGACCCCGAGTAGGATAAGCAGTTTGGATAATGGATGGATGGATAGATGATTGGTTTAATCCACCAAATGCAGAATCTACTATGCTGCTGTTAAAACATGTTACCCTTCAAACTAGTTACACACCCTTCAGTGTTGTCACGTCAAAGCTTATAAAAGTGTCGACGTCAAGGAAGTAGAGCACGTACCTGCAGGCTTGCAGACTAGATGAGAATCTGCAGTCACCCGGTCCTGTCTGGAGGTCCGTCTGTGCCAGCTGACCTGAATGCCACGCCACCTGCCCTCTGCCTTAAGCTGTAGGCAGGGTGCGCTCATGGGTCCCACTGCCCATTTAGCAGGGCTCTAGACTAACTTTTTACATTGGTTGCACTGGTGTGCCTAACTTTTTCATTTAGGGACACACCGGCACACAATTTAGATGCACCCACAATTTTTCACCGCACCTTGTGGCATTTCAATAATTCATTTTACTTTTCCTGGATCGCCATCTTGCGGTGATGGAGAAGCTTGTGTGTACCAATGATCCCAAGAGCTATGCCGTTCAGAACTTGGCTCCTGGTGGGGGTCACCCAAGGTGGACAGGTTGAGGGGGAGGTTCCAGATGAAATGCAATCCAAGAAAGACCTCAACGGCGGAACTGGTGGAAGATGTCTCCAGGTAACTACGGCAGTAAAGGTGGATGAAGGTTGCAGCAGAGGGTGGCCCCCAATTGTCTTGGTTCTCCATGCCACTGGGCTCTGGCCCTCCCCTGCCAAGGACCGTATGGTGGCTGCAGGTGCACCAGCCACTCCACGTAAAGAGCTGTCCCGTGCAGGCATCCTCCCATTATGCAGCTCCAGGATCGGCTTCTATGCAAACAATTGTAAACAGGAAAAAAAGTGTAGAAAATTTTTTCTTTATTTATTTGGGTCAGGATTAGGCATCTTAGGACCGCGGACAGGGGAGACAGTTGGAACGGTGACCTCTGCCGATGATGTCTGGGCTGGGCCTTTCAGTCAAGTCAAGTCAAGTCAAATTTATTCATAAAGCACATTTAAAAATAACCCACGTTGACCAAAGTGCTGTACAGACCAGAGCAGGTAGCTAAAACGCAAATACAAGAAATGCCCACATAGACAACAAGGCACATAGCTCGTAGGCATGAATAAACAACACATGGACACAGACACAAGCCTGAAATCAGCCACATCAGGAGGATTCAAACGCTAGTGAATAAAAGGAAGTTTTGAGCCGGGACTTTAAAGAGTCAACGGAGGGAGCAGATCTTATCGGGTGGGGAATGCTGTTCCAATTTAGGTCTGGGGACAGGTGTAGTTCTCTGTATTTTGAATTACTGGTATGTTTTAAGGTTGTGACGTCACTTGAGGAGGAGTACAGGGCACAGTCTCACACATACATATGTCTTATTTCCCTCCACCCACATTCTGCGAAGACCAGCCTTACTCTGCCTCTGATTGGCTAGTACTCATGGCCTTCGTTGGTTAGATTGGTTAGGTTAAGGCACGATGAGTGAGATGGTTAGGCTAAAAATATCAGGTCAGAGCCAATCAGAGGCAGAGCAGGATGTCTTTGCAGAATGCGGGTAGGAAAATACCAGCCCCCCCCCCCCCACACACACACACACACACATATCTGCTTAATTTCAGGTGCTCTGGTGCGACCAATGAAAATGTTTAGTTGCACTTGACAGATGTTTGGTCGCATGTGCAACCAAAATGGTGGCACCCTGGAGCCCTTCTTAGCCTCTCCAAGCTCCTTCCTCAGCACAAGTGGTGTGTTGGCCAATAGTGTGCTACAGTTTTGCATGGGCCAAATGAAACGAGAAGGAGGATGAGTGTGCTTGTCTGTTAAATTTTTGCTAGGAGAGAGAGAGAGAGAGAGAGAGAGGGAGAGGGAGAGAGAGAGATGAGAGGGCGAACAGATTACACTCAAACTACATCAAAAATACCATCTGTGTGTGTGTGTGTGTGTGTGTGTGTGTGTGTGTGTGTGTGTGTGTACTTTCCTGTGAGAGGAGGATGAGAATCTGTTGCTAAAAGTAGCGCTATTAACACAACAAAAGCAACACACCCCAACACAAATGAGGTTGGAAATGAGGTTGGTGGAAACCAGCAGCACACAGAGAGTCAGTTTAGTCTTTTGTGATTCCCAGCTTGGCCAAATTAGCCTTGAATTGGCTCGAGAAAACACGCACGTAGCGTCAGGTACTGAGAGGCCGTCTTCTTGCTGTAGGAGAACGTTCAATATGGAGTCACGGAAAGTTGAATCTGTTCATCTGGACACAGCGTTTAGCGGGAGAAACGTTTCATCTTCAGTCTCAACTGACTGCAGGTACCCCCACCCTTATACACAATACAGTGGCATAATGACCGAAACTGACCATCGGTGTCATATGCAAATTGCTGTGACCATTAACCAGCGCTACAATGGCCATGTGTACTATTCACAGAGGACTGGGGAATAGTTGCAATCACAGCCTTGTAAGATGGTGACATAGGTGGGCGGCATGGTGGCCCGGTGGTTAGAGCTGTCACCTCACAGCAAGAAGGTCCTGGGTTCGAACCCCGGGGTTGTCCAACCTTGGGGGTCATCCCAGCTCGTCCTCTGTGTGGAGTTTGTATGTTCCCCCTGTGTCTGTGGTGGGTTTTCTCCAGCTGCTCCAGTTTCTCCCACCATCAACAAGACATGCATGTTAGGGTTAATACTCCTGTTTGTGCCCCTGAGCAAGGCATGGCAAGACGAACTGGAGTTGGTCCCCGGGTGCAGCACGGCGGCTGCCCACTGCTCCTAGCTACACAGCTAGGATGGGTTAAATGCAGAGCGCAGTTTCCCCACAGGGATCTTTAAAGTATATCACACAAAAAAAAGAAAAGTACTCTTACCCCCCTCGGGTCAGGGATGTTCGTTCCCCCCACCCAGATTATCGAGCGTCCATAAAGACATTAAATGTTGAGATGATGGAAGGTGAGTAAGTCTCAAGTTTTCAGTCACAATTCAGAGTAAACTTTCACCACAAGACGAAGTGCCTCCCACGGTCAAATGTGATTTCTCAGAGCACTTGTCTCATAGCGTGAGCTGGCCCCTCCGTCCTCAGCAAGAGAAAGCAGTCGTAGTGACGGTGCCTGAAGTCTAAGTGAACCTTCTGTCCAGAGAAAGCTTGAAATACTGAAATGATGCTTCATTTCTGTTCTTCTTCTTTCTATTTGTTTCTGTTTCCTTGTTGTCTTGTGTCTTGTTGGTTTTTCTTGCTAGAGTGTGAGTGTCTGTAATGGGATCTGATTTCCCCTAGAGGATGAATGAAGTGCTTCTGAAGGATTCTGATTCTGATGAACCGAACTATAAGAAAGAGTGAAGGATAGGCTCAGGGGCGAAAATCTGATATCAACTTAGGAAGGGAAAATTACATGACATTTTCTCAAGGGCAATTCCTGAGGGGGGCACCAAAAGTAGTGGTGTAACCAGGGGCGAAGTATTGGGGGGATATATCATATTTTTCACAGGATTGGGGGGGGTCATGCCCCCCCTCAGGATTTCTGCTTATGGATAGGCTTGAAGATAAAAAAAAAGCAGACGGGTACAGTGAGAATATTCCTCAGCTCTCCATTCTGTCTGCAACCCAACAAGACCGAGCACCACCATCACAACTGCAGCCATTCATTCAGTATGAAGCACTGCCACCACCCCCCCCCACACGCCCTGTAGTCAGTAACTTCCTGTTTGAGTTTAAACTGAACTTTGAGGTAATATTGCTGTAATGTCTCCTGTCACTTTCATGTTAGCCTTTTCACAGTTTTTATTTTCTCCAAAGAGCTGTTGCTTGTCAAACTTAAAACCTGCTAGCCCCAGGTTGCCAAAGGAAAAACAGGGCTGGTTTTCCCTCTGGGTAAATACAGGGCTCGGTAAGGGAGTCACGCTGCCGGGGCCTCATCAACTCGGCCCTGTTCTACATCTGGTGGAATAGTTAATACATCAAAATTAGCTTTTTTAATTTGTTTGTTGCTGTCCCTTAAAAATCTCAGGGGGGAGTCCGGGAAGCGTAGCGGTCTATTCCGTTGCCTACCAACACAGGGATCGCCAGTTTGAATCCCCGTGTTACCTCCGGCTTGGCCGGGCGTCCCTACAGACACAATTTGCCGTGTCTAAAGGTGGGAAGCCGGATGTGGGTATATGTCCTGGTCACTGCACTAGCGCCTCCTCTGGTCAGTCGGAGCACTTGTTCGGGGGGGGGAGACTCGGGGAGGAATAGCGTGATCCTCCCACACGCTACATCCCCCTAGTGAAACGCCTCACTGTCAGGTGAAAAGAAGTGGCTGGCGACTCCACATGTATCGAGGAGGCTCGTGGTAGTCTGCAGCCCTCCCCGGATTGGCAGACGGGGTGGATCAGAGATCGGACGGCTCGGGACGGGGTAATTGGCCAAGTACAATTGGGGAGAAAAAGGGGAAAAATCGAAAAAATAAAAAATTCAGTCACTTATTAACTCTTTACCTTGCCCCCCCCCCCCTAATTTGGTCATTCTGTAATTTCTGAGGTATGTGACCTTTTTACTTCTGATGACATCATGGTAGCTTAGTGGTTCACAACTCAAAGCAAGAGGGTCCTGGGTTCAATTCCAGCCCATTTGTGTGGAGGTTTCTTGACTTTGAACATAGTCTGGTTTTCTCCCACCATCCAAAGACACGCACGTTAGATAAATGGAGTCTCTAAATTGTCCACAGGAGTGTGAGTGACTGGTGTGTGTGGGTCCTGCGATGGGCTGGTGACCCGGGTGTCTCCCTGCCTTCTACACGTTGCCAGGTGCGATAGACGCGACTGAACCGCACTGACCGTTTTGTCCTCTGTTCTTTTTAGATCATGGTGAACTCCATTACCCAGCCTGCCTTGCTGTATGAGAACGTGGTGGTGAGCAACGGGAGCCCCATTCTGAGGGATCTGCTCTTCAGCCCTGATCACCAGTACTTGTACACACTCACTGATGAACAGGTGAGACACACACACACACACACACACACACACACACACACATACGTGGACACACACACCACATAAACTTGGACATTGGCGGCAGCCATACCAACATGTACCCTGGCTCTGCTGCATGACAGAAGCTAAGCAGGTGTGGGCTTAGCTAGTACTTGGATGGGAGACTTCCCAGGAAAATGGGTTGTTGCTGAAAGTGGTGTTAGTATGTCAGTAGGGGGCAGTCTTCGCTCTGGTCCTAATAAAGAAACAAAAATCACAATGCCCCAGTGCAGTGAGGGGGACACTGATGTAGGAGATGCTGTCCTTCGGATGAGACGTTAAACCTAGGTCCTGACTCACTGTGGTCATTAAAGATCCCATGGCACTTATCGTAGAGGGTTCCCCGGTGTCCTGGCAAAATTCCCAACCTGGCTCTCTCCATCTGGCCACCTAATCATCCCCCTGTTTAATTGGCTCAATTATTCCTCCTCTGATTCCTCCCTCTCCACCTCGAGCTGATGTGTTGTGAGCGTTCTGGTGCAAAATGGCTGCCGTGCATCACCCAGGTGGGTGCGACACATTGGTGGTGGTTGAGGTGAGTTACCCCCTTCAATGTGAAGCACTTTGGGTGTCTAGATAAAGTGCTATATAAATGTAATCCATTATTATTATTTTGTACACACACCAAAATATACCATCACACTAATGCACGCAGCTTGTGGAGTGCTCACAGATGTGCTGAAGTGCACACACCTTGCAAAATGAAGATACCCTCACCTCAACAGAGTACGCACAAATATACACACAGTCACCTAAACCTTCCTTTTCAGCCTTTGCGTCTGATGGGAAAACAGATTGATCGGAGGGCATGAAATGAGGGCAGATGTTGTGCAGGAGAGAAGAGAAATGAAAAACGGGAGTAGAATGAAAAAAATAATATAAATACTAAATATATTAAATATATATTAAAATGTTCTTGAAGTCTGGAGTATAGCCTTTACGATACAGACAATGTTACATCATTTGCAGACCTGATACGTCCATCTTGAATAACAGAAACGAATTGGCCCCCAGTTGTAGACACTGAAAAAAATACCTCCTTTGTAACTATGAGTAAAACATCTTTATTATTCCCCCCCTCCATTAGATGATACACATATGAAATGTATTAGTTTTTTTTTAATATATTTTAAATATTTTAACTGCCTGTCCTCCCAACTGTGCCCCAACACCACCCTACTTTATAATTCACATAAATTACCTTGTTATATTTTTAATGCACGCCATTTCAACAGTGCCCTGGCCCCTAAATGCTTTTCAAAACAAACCCCAGTCCCATTGGTTGTAATGTTTTCTACCCCTCCTCTGGTTGCTGTGCATCGTAAGTACCTACCCCATTGGTTTTTATAATTTGAATGTTTCCCCATCTGATTGGTCGCTGTCCAACCAAAATTAGGGGTGTGATGCTGGGCAATGTAAACTGTATGATTCTTTGTGAATAAAACATTAGCAGCTGATGAAACAGGCCGAAACAGGCCTGTACTACAATGTATTAAAATATTTTTCCTGTATATGTGTTGATATATATAAAGGAAGGTACAAAACACAAAAGGAAGCAAAACTGGGTCAACTAAGTAATCAAGCTGAAGAGAAATTACATGCATGTACATTAACATACCTTCTTAGTAGTATCACGCATACTTGCTCATATGTGGAAATTAAGGTGGAAGTAGACAACTTTTTTTTTTTTTTTAATAAACTTTATTTTCCAATTTTCAAGTTTTTTTGGAACAGGTATACAAAGCACACGAACAACAACAACAACAACAACAACAAAAATAAACATGCAGGAATCCCCCCTCCCCCCCAAGGCTCAAAAAAAAAAAAGGACTACGCAGGGATTTCTTATTCCAATTCTACATAATAACCATATTTTTGAAGACAATATAAAGTTGTACACATATATCTATAAGTATGTTCGTTATAACCAGGTAAATAAAAAGTACATTCAATAAAAGGGAAACCCTTCAATAAAGTCTATGAAAGGACTCCAGGTCAAAGTAAAGTTTTTGCGGGTTTTACATATTTTATATCGGAGCTTTTCTAAAGGTAGAAAGGACAGCACCTCCCTCAACCACTGCAAAAATGATGGCGCTTGATTTGACTTCCAGTTAAATAGGATAAGTCTGCGTGCTAGTAGTGAGGCAAATGCTCTGAGCATTTGCCTGCAAAGTTGTGACCTTGCAGTTAGGGGGTTGTATGCCAAAGACGGCTGTGTGAAAATCGGGGTTTATGGTCTGTTTACAGATATGTGAGAATACATTAAATATCTGTCCCCAATAACTGTTGAGGGAGGGGCATGCCCAGAACATGTGTCCCACCGAGGCTGGACTATGACTGCACCTCGGACAGCTAGGGTCTGCGGTGGGAAAGATTCTGGCAAGCTTGTCCCCCGAGTAGTGAAGACGGTGAAGCACCTTAAACTGAATTAACCCATGTCGTATACACAATGAAGACGTATGAATACGAGTTAAGCTGTCCCGCCATGCCTCTTCAGAAAGCTCTACACCCAAATCTCTCTCCTATGCAGTTTTTGTTTTGTCCCAGGATATCTGTTTCAATCCCTGTATCAGTGTGTAAATTATAGAGACCCGTTTTTTCCCAAAGGGATCCTTCTCTAGAATAACATCTAATTGGCTCCTGGTTGGCAGATACGGAAATGAGGGAAACACTTTCTTGGCAAAACTACGGATTTGAAGGTATCTAAAAAAATGGGATCTGGGTATGTTATGGTCTTTGGTAAGTGTTTCAAATGAGGCGAATGTTCCATCTTTAAATAGATTACAGAAAAACACCAGTCCATTTCTATGCCAAAGTTGAAATGTGTTATCTAACACAGATGGCAAGAAGAATTGATTATTTGCTACTGGAAAAAGACCGCTAGCATGCTTTAATCCAAAGTGCCTCCTAAACTGGAGCCATATCCTAAGTGAAGCTTTAACCACTGGGTTTGTTATTTGTATGTTACGATTATGTGGTAGTGGAGAGGTGAATATCGGTAAAGGATTGGATAAGAGTTCCATGTGAACCCAATCTGTACCCTGTTGATTCTCATATGTAAATACCCAATGTAAAAGTTTTACAATGTTCGCAGCCCAGTAGTAACAAATAAAGTTAGGCAAACCTAATCCCCCTGTCTCCTTAGGGACCTCCAAGTATATTTTCTTCATCCTGGGGTTTGAATTGTTCCAGATGAATGATGAAATTAATCTATCTAATTGTTGAAACGTTGTCTTAGGTATGAATATGGGAATCATTTGAAAAAGATAGAGAAATCTGGGTAAGACTGTCATTTTAACTATATTAATGCGGCCTGCTAATGAAATTGGTAGCGTTGACCACTTTTTAAAATCTTGTTTTGTTCGTTCTATTAGTGTTTTAAAGTTATGGTTATATAACCTCCCCATTGTATGAGTGACTTTGATTCCTAAATATGTAAATACATTATGTTCAAGTTTGAATGGAAAGCTAGAGTAGTCTCTATCAGTGTGGTTAATCAGAAAAAGCAAGCTCTTTGAATAGTTTATCTTATAACCTGACAGGCGACCAAAGTTATCCAGGGTAAGTAATAGTCTTGGTATAGATTCTATTGGGTTGGATATATATAACAACAGGTCATCTGCATAAAGTGATACCTTATGCAATTTGCCACCTCGTGAGATACCTTTAATGCCATCCTCTGCCCTAAGAGCTATAGCGAGTGGCTCAATTGCCAAATCGAACAAGTAAGGAGAGAGGCTGCAGCCCTGTCTGCAGCCCCTATGGAGTGAAAAATAATCAGAAATAATATTATTCGTCCGCACTGCGGCTGTCGGTGAGCAATACAATATTTTAACCCATGCTAGGAATGTGAAACCAAAGCCAAACCTTTCTAGAACAGCAAATAGATATTGCCATTCGATGCGGTCAAATGCCTTCTCAGCATCTAAAGAAATCACTACTTCTGTCTGTTCTACGGAATGTGGTGTGTACAGTACATTAAATAGGCGGCACATGTTATAGAATGACTGCCTGCCTGGTATAAAACCAGTTTGATCAGGGTTAACAACCATTGGGACAACAGTTTCAATACGGGTGGCCAAGATTTTTGTAAGGATTTTGTAGTCGCAATTCAACAAGCTTACAGGACGGTAGGAGCCACACATTAGGGGATCTTTTTCTTTTTTAAGTAACACTGATATGATTGCCTGCATCATAGTTTGGGGCAATTTCTGTTGGTTAAAAATTTCCTGATACATCAGGTTAAGTATTGGTGCCAGCTTGGTAGCAAATTCTTTATACATTTCAATTGTGAAACCATCCGGACCTGGTGCTTTATTGCTCTGCATGGATTTAATTGCTTGTATCACTTCCTCTGTTGATATCTCTCTGTCTATCTGTGCTCTGTCTTCAAGGGCAATTTTTGGTGTGGTCAGACCGTCTAAAAAAGTTGAAATATGCAACAAGTCGCTGGGCGGTTTTGAACTATAAAGGGTAATATAAAATTGTTTAAACTGGTTATTGATGGTGTCGGGTTGGCAGTCTTTACCCCAGCTGCTGTGCAAATTTCAGAAATAGTGTTAGCGGCTATGGACTGTCTAACCTGATGGGCTAATAGTTTTCCAGCTTTCTCTCCATGCTCATAAAATGTCTGTTTTGATTTAAAGAATAATTGTTCTGTTTGTTTAATGGAGAGATTGTCGAATTCTGTTTTTAATAATATTTTTTTCTTATAAAGTTCAGGTGTTGGGGAATCGGCATATGAACGGTCCACTTCCGCTATACTATGGGACAGTTCTGTTAGACGTTGTTTATGTTTCTTTCGTCTCATGTGCTGTGTATGAGATTATTTGGCCTCTAAGGTAGGCTTTGAGAGCCTCCCAAACAATAGTTAGTGGCATATCTGGAGTATGGTTGAATTCCATAAAGATATCTATCTGCTGGGAGAGAACATTTTTAAAGGAGTCCCTGGACAGTAATAGAGGATCAAATCGCCAGGTGCGTTGGGGTTTAGGGCAGTCTGTGAAACCTATATCTAGATGTACAGGACTATGATCCGAAATAACAATACTATTATATTGGCTCCCCCTAACCATAGGAAGGACCCTACTATCCAGGAGAAAAAAATCAATCCTTGAGTAAGAATGGTGCACTGGGGAAAAAAAGGAGTATTGTTTAGTAGTTGGGTTGTTTCTTCTCCAGGGATCAAAAAGAGAGTAGGATTCCATAAATGAATGGATAACAGCACCTGCCTTCGAAACTTTACTATTAGGTCTTGGGTTTGATCTGTCCAAATATGGATGTAATACACAATTAAAATCTCCCCCCAATATTAATCGGTAATTATTTAAGTCTGGGAGGGCTGCTATGAAACTAGAGAAAAAAAGTGGGTCATCCCAGTTTGATCCATATACATTTGCCAGTGCCACAAGTGTACCATACAGGTTACCTGTCACTATCACATACCTTCCCCTGGGGTCAGAAATAGTCAGTAGTGGAACGAATGGGATACCCTTCCTGATCAAGATGGCCGTGCCCCGCGTTCTGTTCTCATTCCTGGAACAGAAAATGTGTCCTATCCAAGCTTTTTTTTAGTTTTGTGTGTTCACTTGACCGAAGGTGGGTTTCCTGTAAGAACATGACATCAACTCTCAAAGATTTTAAATGTACAAAAACCCTACTACGCTTTACTGGATTGTGAATTCCCTTTATATTCCAGCTCAAAAAACGAAGATAACCTGCATTCTGAGTGTCAAACATTTTTTCTAAAAATGAAAAGAGAAAAGAAAAGAAAAAGTCCCTGCCTACTAGCTACAAAACAAAAACAGAGCCTTGAGAACCCATGCTGATCTACTAATTCCCTAGAGATCGCATCCCCCATTTCTAGTATAACCTGGCAAATAACCATATAAAAACCCTCTAACAAGCCCCAACCAGGGCGAACAGTGGTCTTGTTAAGATTATATTAAATCCAAAAAGTATTTATATACCTAAGAACTATATATCAACACCCATATTAAAAAAATTTTTTAAATTAAAATTAAAAAAAAAGAAAAGGAAGGAAAATATATCTACACCCATATAACAGCAGTTACAAATACAGTTCCTTTGTAGGTAAGTGACACTGACCTGGGTGTCGCCCTAGCAGTCGTCACGAAAGCACTGTTACGGGTCTCATAATAATTAGCATCCATACACACATATACATGCACACACACGATAATAATAAAACAGAAAAATAGCTTTTTTAAATGGGCAGCAGGTATGAGACATTCTTATTAAATGAAAAATGTAACATTATCTGTGAGTCTCAAATTACAAAAGTTAAAGTAAATAGATAAAGTTAAACCATAACGTTACCCTGTTGTCTTGGCGTCTTAGCTAGTTACTTCCGCTAGCTGTTGGCACTTAGCAGCTAATATCAATTAGCCGCCAATACCAGTTAGCCACAAATATATTGGAGTTTATCAACATCTTACTGTACATTGTCCTGAGGCTTTAGATTCTCCCTGATATAACCCATTGCCTTAGATGGGTCTTCGAACCGCTTTTCTTGGCCGGACGATGAAGTGATACGAAGCACCGTCGGGAACTGGATCCTGAACTTGACGCCCTGGCAGCTCCGGAGGAGCCGTTTAGCTTCGGAGAAGGCCGCTCTCTTCTTCGCCACTGCCGCGGTGTAATCCGGGAAGATGCTCACTCTCTTGCCGTGCAGGCTCAACGGAGCTGAACGGGCAGCTTTGCGGAAAACCTCCTCCTTCTCTGAGAAATAGTGAAACTTCACCACGATGATCCTGGGGGGTTCTCCTTCGTTGGTGAGCCCAGTCTAGGGTCGGGGTGAAGCTGAGGCCCAGTAACTCCTGCAGTAGTGTAGCGATGGTAACAGCAGGCTGCTGGCCTCCGCTGGTCTCGAATCCCTCCTTTATCCCGACAATGCGTGCGTTACACCGGCGTTGTCGCCCCTCCATACCGTCTACCTTCTGGCGTAGCATAGCGACTTCAGATTTTAGCTGGCCGATGTCCTCCTCCATTTTCGTGGTCTTGTCTGAGTATGTGTTCAGGCCGTCCTCCACGTCTTTCAGACGGGTCTCTTGTTTCGCCATGCCGGCCTTTATAGCGTCTATTTTTGCATTCAGATCCTCTGTGAATGAATCTATCCGTGCCAAGATCTTGCTCTCACTGCTCGCGATGGCAGCCATCACCCCAGATAGGTCTGTAGACTCCTCGTCCGGGGCTTTCACAGAGCCCGAGGCTTTAGCGGCCTGGTCACTGCTGGATTTGTTTTTGCCCATCGCGTCTTCTAGATGATCGATATGCAAGTACAGGGTTGTGAGTCCGGTGTGCTAGCGGTTAAGTATCGTGTGTGTTAAACCTAATTTATCTGTGTTTGATCTGAAAAGTTAAAATATTAATGAAAAGTTTGCCCTGATCAGGAGCTCAATCTAAAGACGTCCTCACATGTTACTGCTCACCAGCGCCCCCCAGTAGACAACTTTTAAAGGCAAATGGATGCACGGAAAAGAAAATGCGTCAACCACCCAGTGGCGGGCTAAGCAACGGCGAACGGAGGAGGATAGTTTCAGGAAGTGAGGCTGTGAAGACTGGATCCCCCATCAAAAACTAAAAAACAACCCCGACGCGAACCGGGAGTGCAACCCAATTGGAGATCAACCTGTGATGCGCAACAAGATGTTGAGTAAGTTTGGTGTTGGTGGAAGCTGGCATTTTGTTGATGTCCTGGGGCTGGAGGGAGAGCCTTTATCCTCAATCCCTACCCCATGTTGTGCCCTGATGCTGCTACTTCCTCCAACACAACAGCATGAATCTTTCAGGAAGCAGCAATCTGACAAGGTGGTTGGGGGGGGGGGGTCAGAGATTTATTTCCTGAAACAAACGGTGGGCAATTCCTGTGGCACCATTTCCCTGTTGCATGCAGTGGCAAATAATAAAAGCAAACTGGAGTTTGCAGTGATTCAGCCCTGAAGAAGGTTCTGGAGGGACTGCTAAACATGGGCTGTGATGATCGTGCCTAGGACCTGAAAAGAGCAAGCTAATCAGAGAGGCTGGTGATGGCATGGCAGCACAGGGCCAGTGTAGGCCAGAAGCAGATAAAGCCAACTTCCACTTCATCGCCTTTGTGAATGTTGACGGACAACTTTATGAACTCGGGAAGAATGGGTGGACCAGTGAAGCATGGCGCTACCAAGGGTGAGTCCTTGATAAAGGATGCTGCAAAATGTGTGTCACGGATTTATGGAAAGGGACAAAGGTGAAGTCTGTTTCTCGGCGGTGGCTCTTTGTCGCACTTCGATTCCTCAGAAACATGATTCAAACCAAAATGCCCCTGGGGCACTAAGAAATACAAAAATCCACAGGCACACCGCTGATCAATTCAATTTGGTTAATTAGTTGATTCAGTAACTAAAGGGGCAATTGCTTTTTCCACACAGGGTCAGTTGGTGTTGGATAACTTGTTTTCTCAAATAAAATTATAATTTAAAAACTGAAAAAAGGCTAAACGTGTCACAGCCTCTCGCCCTTGACATCAAAGCAATCGCCCTTGACACCTGCTACACCAGCTGACACCTGCTGCCCCCTCCTTCACCCCGGCACACCAGCTGACACCTGCTACACCAGCTGACACCTGCTGACCCCTCCTTCACCCCGGCACGCCAGCTGACCATCAAGCAATCGCCCTCACCCTTAAAAGGCCTCCACTGTGGACCAGTCTTCGCTGGAACGTCGCCATTCATGGACTTCTGCCTGCCTGCCTACCTGCCATTGAGCCAACTCCTGCTCTACCCCCGAGATCGGTCACTTCAAGAAAGACTTGATTCTTCCCTTACCTGGTTGTCCCGTCTGCTTTTGGGTTCTTTCCTGATACGTGACAAAACGGAGGAAAACAAAGAAAAAATGGCGGACGGAGGAACAGCCGCAGTAATTATGGAACCTCTTCCCGCCAAAAGAAAAAGAACCCGGCTGAGGCAAAGAAGGCGGCATGGGGGCGTGATAGAAGACGAGATAAGACAAGAGCGAATATCGGACGGACATTCGTTCAGTCGACGGAGAGAGCTCCGGGACTTGAGCAGCATCTAAACCGACATCCAGTTGACATTCTCTCTCCTAGCTCAGTAAGTAACACAACGTGTCTACTTATTAATACTTCCAGATGTTTTACTCTGCCTTCATCATAGCACTGAGATTGGGGTTTCTAGTTCAAACTGAGATTCTTACGGTTGTTTCTTGCTTTGGATTGTAGCCGGGCTGCTAATAAACGGAGAATGGTCTGGTTGTCTCGCGACAGCGGCGCAAACAATAAAACCACTTGGAAACGCTTGGGGGGTTGAAATGATGTGCAACGACCACGGATGACTAGACTCGCTAGCCCGATAGCCCTTGGCTAACGGGTCGAACCCTTTAGTCGACTGGTTAACGTAGTCGCCCATGGTGCGGGAGACCTGGGTTTGCGTCCTGGCTGTGGCGGTTCCCGGCTGCCCCCCGAATTCGCTACATTGGTGTCAGAAGTGGGATGGTGAGACCGTGAGGCCATCGAAAACGCATGTGCCCAGAGCGTGATGGAGCTGATATGCTTAAGCGCGCGGGGACGCGCTCCCGGAAGGAGGGGGTAGTGTAACGATCACCAATGACTAGACTCGCTAGCTCTTGGCTAACGGGTCGGATCCTTTAGTCGACTGGTTAACATAGCCGCCCGTGGTGCGGGAGACCCGGGTTCGCGTCCCGGCTGCTCCCTGAATTCGCTACAGTTGTCTACTTCCACCTTAATGTCATAACAGGGGTGCAAAATATATATATATATATAATTAAAAACATAACATGTAACTATATATTCTAAACCAAAATTCTCATCTAACCAATAATATTCATAAATATTAAACTTTTAAAAAACAAATAGGCCTATAACCAGAAATTGTTTACTGTTTACACTGTACTTCTGGCGCCCCCGCTGATGCGGCGCCTGTGTGCATTGCACCCCCCTCGTTGCGCCCCTGGACAGGATACCAAATCGACCACTTCTGAAGCAGGGGATGCGGCGTTAACTTTCTCTGAGACACTGCCACTGCTCGTTCTTCTCTTTTCTCTCTGTCCCTCTCTTTCTTTCTCGTTTTCTGTCTTTTTCACTTACCACTCGCTTATCGCATAACCACTAATGACCGGGGTGTGATAAACTTCAACGAGACCCCCTCAGTACGTAGACAGTACCTCTTCCATCCGACCGCTGTTTAATTTACCAGCGATTAGACATAATCGACTTCAATGTGTCTGAATGAGCACGGAGGGGAAGTGAAGTGTAATTGATACAAATGGATGGAATCGCATTTGATGTGACAGGGGAAATAACGCTGTTCGATCAAGGGTTGCAGCCCAAGATGCTGGATGTACTGCACAGGGAGATATAGTATATGCTCAAACAGAAAGGCTGCATTCACACACACACACACACACACACACACACACACACACACACACACACACACACGCGTCTATCTATCCATCCATCCATCCATCCATCAAAACAGTTATGTATTGACTAGCTTGAGCCTAGAAGTAGAGTTTAGACATTAAAGTCCTTTGACCTTTACACTTCACAAGAAAATCGTTACAACCCATCCTTTGCGAGCGCTCCATATTAGTTGGGACTTGATCCGTTCTTGATCATCATCATCAGTGATGGCTAAATTGAGGAGAAACTCTGGAATAGAAAATCATCCGGCATCCCCAGCATTAGAGATAAACCAGAGAAGGAAATTACAATAAATGTGGAAGTAAAAAAACAAAAACAAATAGTAAAAGCCATTTTGAATTAAACAGGTTATAAGACTAAGTTGTTGAGCTGTGAATATGTGAAGACAGAGTGTTCAGTAATGATATGAACAGTCCTGAGGCCTTCGTCCACCAAAACAAAACCTGTCGTAGCTTACTTCCTGTAGCAGATGTGGAAAGGTTGGACTAATTTTCCGCCATAACAACCCGCTAATGAAGCCCTGGAAAACGTATAGTATTTGCATCCCGAGACAATCCATTCACAGATTTAACAGATATTTCTCACACAAACATTGACATGTGATAACTAGATGTTAAATGTGAAGGGTCAGTATACGGTCCTGGATGCACAATTAGCTCTTAGCACTGTCGTGAACATCCATAATTTATATCGTAAACAACCGGATAAGAAGCCAGTACTCTAATGGCATTTCTATGGTGTTTCTGCAGAGCGCTCAAGGACCTTTCCTATAGCTCTCGTTATCGACTTTCTCTGCCGCTAGAAATTCTTTTTCAGTTATTTAACCAAGTGTTTATAATTGATGAGCATTAACAACTTACAAGGCGTTGTATGTAAGTGTGATAGCTGTACATGGATTTCTCCTGACAGGAGAGAGAGTAAGCAGAAACCTTTATCAACCATCCATCCATTATCTACACCACTTATTCCGCTCTCAGGGTCGCGGGGATGCTGGAGCCTATCCCAGCAGTCATTGGGCGGCAGGCGGGGAGACACTCCAGACAGGCCGCCAGGCCATCACACAGGGTCAGCATACACACCCACACACATTCACACCTAGAGACAATTTAGTGCAGCCGATTCACCTGACCTTCATGTCTTTGGACTGTGGGAGGAAACCGGAGCCCCCGGAGGAAACCCACGCAGACACGGGGAGAACATGCAAACTCCACACGGAGGACGACCCCGGACGACCCCCAAGGTTGGACTACCCCGGGGATCGAACCCAGGACCTTCTTACTGTGAGGCGACCGCGCTAACCACTGCGGCACTGTGCCGCCACTTTATCAACCAGTTTCTTCTTTTTTTGGGGGGGGGGGTCCCCCCTTTTTCTCACCAATTGTACTTGGCCAATTACCCCACTCCATACCCTCTGCCGATCCGGGGAGGGCTGCAGACTACCACATGCCTCTTCTAATACATGTGGAGTCACCAGCCGCTTCTTTTCACCTGACAGTGAGGAGTTTCACCAGGGGGACGTAGCGTGTGGGATGATCACACTATTCCCCCCAGTCCCCCACCTCCCAAACAGGCGCCCCGACCGACCGACCAGAGGAGGCGCTAGTGCAGCACCCAGGACACATACCCACACCCGGCTTCCCACCCGCAGACACGGCCAATTGTTTCTGTAGGGACGCCCAACCAAGCAAGAGGTGACACTGGGATTCGAACCAGCGATCCCTGTGTTGGTAGGCAACGGAATAGACCACTACACTATCTGGACACCCCTCAACCAGTGTCTTCTACATTTGAAATGACTTAACGTCTGCTAGGTTTTATAGTATGGATGAAGCCGGTGTTGAATCTGTAAATCACGAGGTCCCAAACACCAGGAGGGGGATGATGGAGCAGGTTGACTCTACAGAGAGAGGTCCTGCAACGTATCATCTCTTCAGTGCTGCAGCCGCGTTGCGTACCACATCAGTGTTGTAATTTCACGGTGTAAACATATTTTTAGCATTATTAAATGACTCCATTATAAGGAAAATCAATGGAAATTGTGTGACATTTGTAGCCGTGCAGCACAATCGACTCATTACAACTGTCTAATACAAATGGCCAGATTCTCGTAATACCGTGTGAGAGAAATCACCATGTAACAGCAATCAGCCATTAATCAGAGAGGAATACAAACCATTTACGAGCAAAACCATACCTTCAAACACAAATAAATCAAAACGCGGCAAGCGTTATAATTGTCTGTTTTGGAAGGATTGTTGTAGTCGTGCTCTATATTAAAAAGTTTGTACCTGAATTGTTGTTTGAGTTGAGTGCTCTTTGGTGTCAAGGGGGGGAAAAAATCAATGAAGAAAAAGAGAGAAAAAACTCTTCAAACTAAGGCAGTCCATAGGTCAAAGTGTCTTTACTGTATTGACATGTCCTATTGTTGGTGCTTGACTGATTATAGGAGCCGGTGCTCCTGCCTGACTAATTAACTGAGGATGGGTACTCAGCTCATTTGTACTGTACCCTGAAGAGGGTACGAGCCGCCACGCATGGGCATTTTTTAACAGTCCATCTAGGACATGTCACTATAATAGACAATTTAAACCAAGGATTGCCTTGGTTTGGAGAGTTTTTTTCCTCTCTTGTTCTTAAATTAGAATTGCCTTTTGGCCATAACAATAGCTGCGTTGAATTTCAGCCATTGCACATTTACTCTGATGGAAGCAGTTCACACACGCCATCAAACCGAGATGAGCCAAATGAAGTGTTCTGGAGGGAGGCAAATAGGAAAAGATTGGAGCGAGACACTGAGCGGACCCGTTGGCATGGCAAAAGACAGAACCCACCAGAGATGGTAGTTTTTCAGCCCACCTTGATGGCCCCAGTGCACCGAGGCCCCACCGCCCCCTAGAGGCCAGATGTGCCACTAGAGAGGAACGCCTGCTGCCCTCCAGCACCATGTATAGAGAGAGTCTTGCCATCCTTTGATCTTTGCAACACGCACTGTGATTGGCTGAGAGCCTGTCATGTGCTTGACGGGAGCCATTTTGCCTGCCAAAGTCTGGCTCTGTCGTCATGACGTTTCGATGGTTTTTCCCGCATTTTCATCCCATTTCTTGCCGGTTTGTAGCAGCTGAAGGAGAAATGGTGTGTCGTGCGGTTCGGGGCTGTTCCGTTCAGCCGGGACAAGGCCGTATGATGCATCTGTTTCCACAGGATGCACAAAGGAGGGCAGTTTGGACTGTGAAGATTCACAGGCTGGGCTGGCCCCCCTCAGCTTATTCCTGCTGGTGCTCGGTGAGTTCATTTTGGTGTTTACGATTTTTGGATAAACTAACTTCCCCAGAGCAACCCGAGAGTCTGTAAGGTGTTGATGTGTGGAAATCAGTTGTGTAGCTCATCCAAGCCATGTAGAACCGTTGACAGAAATCAGGCAAATGTAAACAGTGTCAGACTGTCATATGGGATGGATTGAGTGACAGGCCTGATCCTGAGCCGGGGCAGTGTGTGGGTCGTGTTGAGATAAACTAGACAAGAGCCCTGATACAGAACTAATGCTGCACTGGCTTAACCTCGAAACAGGTAGGCCTCATATTTCTCAAGTGTCCCTGATATTATTGCTCATTCACTAGTAGCCTACTGAACGTTGCAAAATGTGTAATACTGGTACTGATCGCCAGTTTACCCGCCACACCAGTAGTGTAGTGGATAAAAACTAAAGTCTCTGGAGTAAATTCTTTGGGTTGAAATCACATGAATGCAGCAGAGGCCCCTGCTCAGTGCCTGCGACTGTGTTATGACCGCTGGTGGGTTTCTTCCTGATCTCGTCACCTTCATCATGGACTGAAAAAGTGAAACATGTATTACCACAGCCTCTGCCCCTGATCTGTTGTCAAACCACCTACTCTGACTACTGGTACGCAATGATAAAAAAAAAATCCTGGTTCTCTAAAACTGCTACTGAATGATGTAAAATACATAAAGTGCCTCACAAAATTATTTCCCTTATTTCTTTGGAAGTGCAGCTTGAGAGATTATGAAGTGAGCACGATTTTGAATAGCACATGCATGGGGCTGCTTACCAGTTGGTAGGCAATATGGTGCCCATGTGGCCAGTTGGCCAGACTCTCTATATACACGGTGCTGCCGCCCTCCGCCACCCACTGCCCCCTAGAGATCAGGAGGACTGCTGCCAACAAACCACCACCACAGGTCCCCACACCTTGCCTGTGACGCCCTGCAGTTGTGCATAGAACACCAGCCAAGTAGCCCAAGTACAACGGGATGACACAGCTGGAACTGTACCTCTCGCAAGGCCAATGAACAGCACGGCACAGCAGATGGAGCAATGAAGACGCTGCTATTCCGCTAGCCCTGGCGTTGGAGGGAAAGGCATTACGGGTGCTCCTCGACCTAGCCCCAGCAGACAAGCGGGACCTCCAAGTCCTTACCACGGCACTGGAGAGGCAACTCGGGCAGTGGCCCTTCACTGACCGGAGCAGAGAGCACCTAGCCAACCACCATCGCCGCCAAGAAGAAGCGAGCCTAGGCACCTTTGCCACAGTTGTTCAGCTTCATGCCAAGCATGGTTACCCGCAGTTCAACGCAGTTGCCCAAGAGGAGCTGGCCCTCCACACTTTCATGCAGGGGCTCATGCTGGAGTGGTTGCGCCAGCATGTTCACCTCGCCATGCCCCAATCCCTCAGCGAGGCTCTCTGGGAAGCTGAATGAGCCGAGGTGGTACTCTCCATGCGGCTTACCCAGCAGAAGGCCACCGCCCTCTGACCGCACTTCAGGTTGGCCGACTACGATGAGGAGGAGGCAGGGGGAGCGCAAGGGCTCATGGGACTGTTGATGTTCAGGTTGGAGTCGTTGTTTTGTGATTTGGTGTTTGTCTTTTGATTGTTGGGGTTGTGTTATGTGGTTCTCAGCGTTTGTGTGACCACGACAGCGTTAGGGACTGGCTGGCGATGTGGCCACCATGGCCGAGACTCGTGTGGCGATTGGTGACCTCTGGCCAGTGTTCGTTTATGTGTTCGGTTGTTAAATAAAAGAGCATTCTTGGGGCTGTGCGGTGTAGGGGGCTCGGGGATTGCCTTGAAACTCAGATCTCTGCCTCACAACACCTTCCACCACAATACTAAGGTGAGCTTTCAGAAGAGGTGGGGTATCCCTGCAAGTAGGTGTTTGAACTCAGGTGATGCAACACAAAGAGGACAAATGAAGCAGTGAGAAGCTCACTCCATGAATACCTTCATGAACCATCCTTTACTGTTTGATCCACTCTCATCTGTCTCTCTTTTTGGGTGGGACAATTTCGATTTTAAATCGAAAATCGATTGAAATGAGCTTTTGCTTTCGACCTGGGGGGGGGGGGCAACACTTAATAGATGACACAGCTAACTTACCGGTAGCCTGCAGCTGCACTTTTCGAGACACCATGTCCACTGCCGGAGTCGGAGACGACGGGGAAATAGCAGAACTGGAAAATCCTTCTTCCTTTCTGTCACAAACCGGTCGGTGACAGAAAAACTACTTTGTTCTCAATGGACCAGTGAAATAAGGCATCGTTATTGTCTCCGTCAGGCGGAGTGTGTGTGTGTGTGTGTGTGTGTGTGTGTGTGTGTGTGTGTGTGTATGTGTGTGTGTGTGTGTGTGTGTGTGTGTGTGTGTGTGTGTGTGTGTGTGTCTCCATCCACAGCTAATGACTATATGATCAAGAGCCTCTTATGATTGCGGTGATTGAAAACCTTTGAAAAAGATTTGTTGTCGCTACCGTCTCTCTCTCTCTCTCTCTCTCTCTCTCTCTCTCTCTCTCTCTCTCTCTCTGTCTCGCTGTCCGTCCCCCCCCCCCACCCCCGCCGACCTGACCAGTGATTCTGGGAATATTAGTTAAGGCAGAGCTACTAACCTAACTGCAAACTTTTCCCATAGCAAACCTTTTCTTTGTGGTCAGTGCAAGTTCATATTAGACTTTGTCACATTCGTATGCATCCACAGGCGTAACGAGTCAGCGCCGGGCCCCAATGCAAGATGGTCAACGCGTGCCCCGGCCTTCCCATTACAGTCACACATAACATAAAGTCATGTCAGTAGCGACTGAAAGAAGTGAAAGCTGCAACTTTAAAACGACCAGCAACAGTGAAGTGTACTGCACAGCTGATACCTGAATGAAATGATCATGAGAAAAACAGACAACAGAAAAATGGGCGGCACGGTGGCGCAGTGGTTAGCATGGTCGCCCCACAGCAAGAAGGTTCTGGGTTCAAGTCCCGGGGGTAGTCCAACGTTGGGGGTCATCCCGGGTCGTCCTCTGTGTGGAGTTTGCATGTTCTCCCTGTGTCTGCGTGGGTTTCCTCCGGGTGCTCCGGTTTCCTCCCACAGTCCAAAGACATGTAGGTCAGGTGACGCGGCCATACTAAATTGTCCCTAGGTGTGAATGTGTGTGTGCGTCAGCCCTGTAATGGCCTGGGTGTCTCCCCGCTTGCAGCAGCCTCACCCAGAACCAGTACGGGAAGATGGCGGTGCGAACTTATGCTTGTGGCGGCCTCATCCAGTACCATCCATGCAGTGTGCTTGTCAACATCTAAGTTTGTGTCTTCTTTTGATGGCTGGGAGAGCTGGTTCTGGATTGGCTGGGAGAATTTGGTCTGCTGCGTCCTGTGTGCCCAGGGACCATGACCCTGCCTGGAGCTGCGCCCGAAGAGGAAAAACCGAGGGCGGTCTGACAGGATGCAGAAGCAGGGCAGGCTAAGCAGGCTGCTAGCCCATGCAGTTTCGACAACACCAAGGACAGTCTGGCGGCCGCCTTGCCTAGCGTTTACTGTTTTTGGTGTCGTCATGTGGAGTGAGAGAAGGTGTGTCGAAGGTGTCTAGCTGGGGAAGCTGGCATTGGATTGGCTAGGGGAGCCTGGTCTGCTGTGTCCGAGGGGAAAACACCTGCACACGAGGAGAAAACATCGAGGGCAGTCTGACAGGACACGGAGCAGGCCAGGCTAAGCTAACTGCTAGCCCATGCAGACAAGCAGTTCTGACAGTCATCCTGGCGTTCGCTCTCTTGGACAGTGAAAACAATTTTTTTGGGATATGTTGGATATAGGCGGCACAGTGGTTTGTGCGGTCACCTCACAGCAAAAAAATCCTGGGTTCGAGCCCTGGGGTAGTCCAACCTTGGTGGGTCATCCCGGGTTGTCCTCTGTGTGGAGTTTGCATGTTCTCCCCGTGTCTGCGTGGGTTTCCTCCCACAGTCCAAAGACATGCAGGTCAGGTGAATTGGCCGTACTAAATTGTCCCTAGGTGTGAATGTGAGTGTGTGTGTGTGTGTGTGTGTGTGTGTGTGTGTGTGTGTTTGGGTGGGTGGGTGGGTGTGAGACGGCCCTGTGACGGCCTGTCGGCCTGTCCAGGGTGTCTCCCCTCCTGCCGCCCAGCGACTGCTGGAATAGGCTGCAGCATCCCCGCGCTCCTGAGAGCAGGATACGCGGTTCAGATAATGGATGGATGGATGGATGGATGTTGGAGATATGTGTTTTTGTAGTTTTTTTTTAGGTTTGGATGTATGTGGTTTTGTAGTTTGGATATGTGTTTTTGTCTTTGTGTTGCACTGCTGACGGCTGGGGGAAGTAATATTTCATTTATGCAAGTGCATGAAATTAAATGACAAATAAATGTTCCTGATTACTGTTGTTGGCCCCAATGCAACTGCATTAACTGCATCCATGGTCGTTTTGCCTCTGCACAGACTGACAAGCAAAACGTTTTTATTATTAGGTAGAAGTTTCAGCTTGAGTGCTGCATATTAAAAACTCCCCCCCATATTCCCTGCTCAATTGACTTGGGCATTGCACAAAAGTCTTATAATGGCGGGAAAAACACTGGTTTTTCGGTCCGTGTGTGTGTGTCTTTCTGTTGCTAAGCTCACATACTACTGGGCCTGACAGCCCAATAATTTTATTTTGTGCACAGTTGTGCACCTCTCATGGTTGCCTTGATTCAAAGCCTTTGAAAAACCTGTTTTATACCGCAGCTGATTTCCAACGAGCAGCACGATGGCCCAGTGGTTAGCGCTGTTGCCTCACAGCAAGAAGGTCCTGGGTTCGAACCCCAGACCGTCCCGGGTCCTTTCTGTGTGGAGTTTGCATGTTTTTCTCATGTCTGTGTGTGTTTCCTACCAGGCACACCGCTTTACTCCCGCCATCAGAAAGACATGCATGTTAGGGTTAATACTCCTGTCTGTGCCTCTGAGCAAGGCAATGGAAAGAAGAACTGGAGTTGTTCCCCGGGTGCTGCAGATTCCCACTGCTCCTATAGCTAGGATGGGTTAAATGCACAGAGTAAATTTCCTTTCTATGTATGTACAAAATGACTATGACTAATAATGAGTATTCTATTCTATTCTGTTGTATTCTATTGTATTCTAACTCCTCAGCCAGTTTGTCGCCAAGTCCAAGCACCGGAGAAGGGGGCGATACACCTGGTGGAGATCTGCACTCTGAACGTACTCGTCTAGTTATATTTTAAATAAGTAATCTAAATTTAGCCATATGGCCTTCGTGTGGTAGATTTAAAAAAATAAAAATGGCGGTTATATCACACTTGATACCACGTAGCCTATCTTTTTAAAGAAGAATTTGAAAATGTAAATGACGGTTGTCCGGGATATGAAACCAGAGATCTGTTGTTCTTCACAAATCGAGACTGACTCAATAGTCTAACAATGGCGTAGCTATCGGTGTCGAAAAATGTATAAATCGAAATCGAATCGTGGATTGTCTGGATTTAGTGTTGACTGTGTGGAAATCTCTCCGAAATGAGGAAGCCTCTCGGCGCTGGCCAGGTGCTCGGAGACAGAGACATGTAGAGAGACAGTAAAGGGTGATGACAAGGGGAAAGTGGGAAAACATTATTAGTTTGTCGGGTGTGCTCCTTCTCTTGTCTCTGGCATGTGTTGGCGTCTTCCTCTCTCCCTCCTCTTTCCCCTATCTCCCTTTCTCCTCCTCTCTTGCTCGTCTCCCCACGGGGTCCGTCTTTGCCTTGTCCTGTCTGTCTGTATGTCCACCTCTGTCGATCTCTCTCCACCTCTGTCGCTAGCTGTGAGGATGAGGAAGATCTGACGTCCGGGGAATATTTTTCGACAGCGTGGAATAGAATACGGGTCTCCTCTTAGCGGCTACACATCAGTTTCGGTTGCAGTCAGAACGTGATCACACACTATGCAGACTGCACAGCCTAGTGAGAAGTGATTTTGTGCATTGTCCTAGTCAGAGACTGGTTGATATCAATCAATCAATCATTTAGTAAGCCTGCAAGGCCGAGCTCGGTGGCATTTACCTTCGGTACACCATAGTAAGCTCAATTAAATTCATCAGTATCAGTAGTAACATCAACAGACAGATATCCATCCATCCATTATCCAAGGCGCTCATTCCAACTGGGGTCACGGGGATGCACGACCTGCCCAGGGTGTCTCCCCACCTTGGGCAGCAGGCGGGGAGACACCCTGGACAGGCCGCCAGTCCATCACAGGGCCGACACACACACTTTCACACCTAAGGACAGTTTAGTAGGACCGAGTCACCTGACCTACCTGTCTGTGGACTGTGGGAGGAAACCGGAGCACCCGGAGGAAACCCACGTGGACACGGGGACAACATGCGAACTCCACACAGAGGACGACCCGGGACGACCCTCAAGGTTGGACTACCCCGGGTCTTGAACCCAGGACCTTCTTGCTGTGAGGCGACCGTGCTAACCACTGCGCCACCGTGCCGCCCCAGACACATATCAACATCACATGAGACACCGTGACTCGCACAACAGACAATGTTCAGATTGTCTCAAGACAAAACTCACCGACTGTATTTTACATGATTGATTCAGGAGATTTGAGTGCAGGTACATCTGTCAGGGTGAGTGACAAGTGTGCAGAGTCCTTATTGCAGTGGGGGAAAACTTTTTAAACGTGGTTATTTGGTGGGTAGGGACCTATAGCGCCTAGAGAGGGCATCAGCTGGAAGAGGTGGTGAGCAAGGTGAGAGGGGTCAGATACCATTTATTTATTTATTTAGAACTTTTGGGGGGGGGGCAGGATTTTTTTCCCGTTTTTCTCCCCAGTTGTACTTGGCCAATTACCCCACTCTTCCGAGTCGTCCCGGTCGCTGCTCCACCCCCTCTGCCGATCCGGGGAGGGCTGCAGACTACCACATGCCTCCTCCCATACATGTGGAGTCACCGGCCGCTTCTTTTCACCTGACAGTGAGGAGTTTCACCAGGGGGGCGTAGCGCGTGGGAGGATCACGCTATTCCTCCCAGTTCCCCCTCCTCCCCGAACAGGCACCCTGACCGACCAGAGGAGGCGCTAGTGCAGTGACCAGGACACATACCCATATCCGGCTTCCCACCCGCAGACACGGTCAATTGTGTCTGTAGGGATGTCCGACCAAGCCGGAGGTGACACGGGGATTCGACCCGGCGATCCCCGTGTTGGTAGGCAACAGAATAGACCGCCACGCCACCCGGACGCCCCCAGAGATGATTTCTTTTGCTCTTTTGATTGTGCATTTGTGATAAAGTGATTCAACTGATTGGGGGGGGTGCCAATTATCTTGGATGGTTTACTGACTATGGGCTTGGGTTTTTGTGCGTGTGTGACTGTGCGTGTGTGACTGTGCATGTGTGACTGTGCGTGCTGCTGTACCAAACCATTATGGATGAGGAGAGTGTGCGCTCGATGATGGCTGTGATGGCTTTGCTTTACTTGGAATATTTTCAGCTGTCTTAGGAAAAACTGTCTTTGGTGGGCTTTTTTGGCAACGGGGAATTTTGTTGTGGCGATGTGTAGATAATGTACTATCATAGCTAAAGCTCAGCGGCCAGCCCGAGGTTGTATAAACTTTCAGTTGTTGACATTATTATTGTTGTTTTTTTCTCTCCAGCCAAGGAACCAGAGATAAGAGATAAATCTTGAGATAATTCCTGTTTCCTCGATTCATACTTTAGAGACGGAGTTGCACCTTTCAACACATTCTAAACACACACATACACACACACACACACACACACACACACACACATACAGACACACACGCGTGTGCTATCCGAACTCCTCCCTGTGGGAAGGAAGTCGGCGCCGTGGAAAGCTCTGTAACGGCTACGTGTATGGATGAAGGAATTTGTCTCAATTCATTTGGTGTTTTCCCCTGTAATTTTTACACAAAGGCCATTTATTTCACTTTTAAGAGGTAGATTTGTCTAAATGTGGAGTGCGTTCCTTTAAGAGGGTGTTCTTTCATCAGAGTTGGCCTTTTTTGTCTTGCTGGTAAATGTTTACCCTAGACGCTCACTCTTCTTGTATTAATACTCTTAATTATAAATAATAATTTCCTTATTGTGGTAATGAGCCTCCTTGCAGTTCCTTCTCACCGAGTCGTCCAAGTAGAGACATGGTAGATAGATTGATAGACATAGATATATAGAGATAGAGAGATAGCCAGAGAGATATAGATAGATGGAACATGCAAACATCAAAAAGACTTGCATGTTAGGGTTAATACTCCTCCTGCCTGTGCCCCTGGGCAAGGCAATGGAAAGAAGAATTGGAGTTGGTCCCTGGGTGATGCAGCTGCCCACTGCTCCTATACAATAGGATGGGTTACATGCAGAGGGTGAATTTCATTGTAAGAGCACAGGTTGTTGAAGAACACAATGTCAAATAAAGTGACTTTCATATCTGCTTACTTTCATACATCCAGTTTATTGATAGCCACGTTTCATCGCTCATGTAAGTCAGCATTTCTCAAACCTCTCCTGGAGGACCACTTGTCCTGCATGTTTTAGACCTCTCCCTGCTCCAGCGCAGCTGATTCAAATGATCAACTCGTTATGAGCTCCCGAAGCTGCCTAATAACAAAACTGATCATTTAAATCATCTGTGCTTGGAGCTGGGAGAGATCTAAAACATGCAGGACAAGTGGTCCTCCAGGAGAGGTTTGAGAAACGCTGATGTTAAGTGGCCTCTTCAGTCTCAACTGACTTCAGGTGTCCCCACCCTTATAAACAATACAGTGGCACAACAACCCAAACCAACGATCAGGTTCATATGCAAATTACTGTGACCATTAACTAGAGTTACAATGGCCATGTGTACTATTCACAGAGGATTGGGGAATAGTTGCAATCACAACATTTTAAAATGGTGACAGATGTACTCTTAGCCCCCCCCCCCCCCCGGGTTCATGGATGGTTGTTCCCTCTTCACATAGACGGCCTCTTTGACTCCCCGTTCAAACCAACGTTCCTCCCTATCAAGGATGAGCACATCCTCATCCTTGAAAGAGTGGCCACTGGCCTGTAGATGGTGTAGACTGTGGAGTCCTGGCCTGTAGATGGTGTAGACTGTGGAGTCCTGGCCTGTAGATGGTGTAGACTGTGGAGTCCTGGTCTGTAGATGGTGTAGACTGTGGAGTCCTGGCCTGTAGATGGGTGTAGACTGTGGAGTCCTGGTCTGTACATGGTGTAGACTGTGGAGTCCTGGCCTGTAGATGGTGTAGACTATGGAGTCCTGGTCTGTAGATGGTGTAGACTGTGGAGTCCTGGTCTGTAGATGGTGTGTAGACTGTGGAGTCCTGGTCTGTAGATGGTGTAGACTGTGGAGTCGGGGTCTGACGCGTTAGCTCTCCTGTGTTGTGTCATCCTCTTGGCCAGCGTCTGTTTAATGTCTATCCATCCACCCATCCATTCTCCGAACCTCTTATCCTGCTCTCAGGGTCGCGGGGATGCTGGAGCCTATCCCAGCAGTCACTGGGCGGCAGGCGGGGAGACACCCTGGACAGGCTGCCACGCTAACACACAGGGCCGACATACACACACACGCACACATTCATACCTAGGGGCAATTTAGTAGGGCTGATTCACGTGACCTACATGTCTTTGGACTGTGGAAGGAAACCGGAGCACCCGGAGGAAACCCACGCAGACACGGGGAGAACATGCAAACTCCACACAGGGGACGACCCCTAAGATTGGACTCCCCCGGGCGCTTGAACCCAGAACCTTCTTGCTGTGAGGCAACCACACTAACCACTGTGTCACTGTTTAGTTCCCCTGATGTACAAGTCACGGACATCCTCCTGACACTTAACACCATACACTATATTGCTCTGTTTGTGCCGGGCAATCCGATCCTCAGGGTGGACCAACTTCTGGTGCAGCGTTGAGATGCGGTGTTTGGAAAATATGCATCTCAACTGTTCCGGGACGCATTTCTCTCAATAAACGTTGTGTCCAGATGAACTGATTCAACTTTGTTTTATTTTCCTACCTGGATTATTGAGCATGCATGAAGACATAAATCATCATGAGCTCTTATTTTAGCGCCTTGCAGTTCCATTCACAACCATTTTCATTTAAGAAGCTTTTGGGTTTAGATAAGAGAGCCGCCTCTTCCTGTCAATCATATACCAGGCCCATCAGTTAGATCTGGGTTCGATTTCCCTCGCCTTTGTTGTAAGCACAAGTGAACATGGAACGGGAACTGCCAACTCTCACCATGGTGGATACAGATGCAGGTTCATACCTAGAGTATCTGTCTGCAGTCTGCAAAACTACAAGCTACACCCACTTCAAGTTATGTCCCCTTCCACTTCAAGTTACGCCCACTTCAAGTTACGCCCACTTTTTAAAAGGTGTATGACCCTCAAGAGGTGAATACGAGAGGGCTGGCAGGGTGGAGTGGGTGGAGAAGAGTGTCAGGGGTGATTTGCGACAGAAGGGTACCAGCAAGAGTTAAAGGGAAGGTTTACAAGATGGTAGTGAGACCAGCTATGTTGTATGGTTTGGAGACAGTGGCACTGAGGAAAAGACAGGAGGTGGAGCTGGAGGTGGCAGAGTTGAAGATGATAAGATTTTCATTGGGAGTGATGAAGAAGGACAGGATTAGAAACGAGTATATTAGAGGGACAGCTCGGGTTGGACGGTTTGGAGACAAAGCAGGCGAGGTAAGATTGAGATGATTTGGACATGTGTGGAGGAGAGATGCTGGGTATATTGGGAGAAAGATGCTGAATATGGAGCTGACAGGGAAGAGGAGAAGAGGAAGGCCAAAGAGGAGGTTTATGGATGTGGTGAGGGCGGACATGCAGGTGGCTGGTGTGACAGAGGAAGATGCAGAGGACAGGAAGAGATGGAAACGGATGATCGCTGTGGCGCCCCCTAATGGGAGCAGCCGAAAGTAGTAGTAGTAGTAGTAGTAGTAGTAGTAGTGGTAGTAGTGGTAGCCTTTCATCTGTTTGTCATTATGGCAGTCTAGTTTTCTTTCTTATCTTCAAATATATTCAAATTAGCTACTTCTAGGAAAAAAAATAGTTGTGTAGGAAGAATTAACTTTGAAGAATAAAATATGATGTTTAATGAGCATTTAAAACGCGGAATTTGTACAAAAAGTGAAGATTTTAAAATGCAGAATATACATAAAGAATGAAGAGTATAAGGTTAAAACAACCTGTGATAAAAAAAAGATTTGTGCAAATGATAGTTTATCACATTAAATATATACATTTTATCACAATTTCCCCCTCTATTTATGTGTAGTGGTGGTAATTATTCATCAAATCATTATTTTTACAACAAAGTTTTACTGTATGTGCAGTTCTGGTAAATATCAAATCATTATTTTATATTGTTTTTCTCTATGTGCAGTGGTGGTAATTATTCATCAAATCGTTAAACAAAGGGAAACAGGCTTAAAACAGTAATGTTTGTACTCTTGTGCCCAGCTCAACATCTGCTTCAGAGATTTTTATGAGTGCAGGATGGATCAATGCAAATCTAGCTAGGCTTTTTTTTTTTTTGATCAAAATGTTGCTGTATGCCACTTCACCACATGGAGTGCTGGTGAGTTGAGGTGGCTGCACATCTAAAATTCCCCTCGGCCAGTGCAAAAGGAGAAAGGCAAAACTATGCAGAGCGGTGTGGATGGAGTTCCTCCACCGTTTAGTACTTCTTCTTCTGCTTCTTCTTCCAACTTGTTCCCTGTTTCCCAGGGGTCGCCACAGCAGATTTGGTAGTTTCCATTGGTACCTTGTGAGGGCACGGCACCGATGGCGGTCGTTGTCAACCTGGGCCTTGACTGATCTGGTACGTCGGATGCCCTTCCTAACACAACCACCAACCCTATGGACGGGGGCACAGGTGAAGCACTGGATGCCGTCTCGGTATTCATGGACTTGCACCCATGCCTGTCGCCATGGCTTCAGAAAATGTACCTGATGCCTTCTACCAACAACTGAAAGTGTTATTTGGCTTAAATGTCCAAATATCTTGAATACGTATGTGGATGTGTACTTTTCTCATCTGTGAAGAAGATAAATCTCCATCACTAGCCCAATCACACAATGAAGTTACTGGCTCTTGCACTGTGTAACTATCTACCTGTGGGTTATAACAATACATTTACTGCACATAATGAGTGTACAATTTGTCAGTGTCTATACTGGCATTACTTAAAATGTATGACAATCACGCTCTTCCTGCTCTGCTGTGAAATTTATGCAGACAAGCTCAGAAGGGTAATTAGCCAAAGTGTATGTAAATGGCTGTCAATGAGTTAAATGTAACCAGCTAGCTTCAGAGAAAAGACTGAAATGTAGTGTCTCAGTTTGGAGACATGTTCAGGATATATTTGGGAACTGGCACAGTAATGATGACTCCATTGATGGTAGAGTTGAGGAGGTTACTCAGGAAGTGCCTCCAGCCACATAAAAACAGTTGATGCTGCAGTATCCTGCAAGATCGTTTTCAGAGTAGAAGGTTTTCCTGTCTGTCCACATCCCCTGTAGCCTTCACAGTCTCTGTAAAGAGAATTGCTCTGAATGCAACGGGAGATTAGATATGGAGATCTGTAGGTGCTTCTTTCTCTCCCCAATTTTATCTGGCCAATTACCCCACTCTTCCGAGCCGTCCCGGTCGCTGCTCCACCCCCTCTGCCGATCCAGAGAGGGCTGCAGACTACCACACGTCTCCTCCAATACATGTGGAGTCACCAGCCGCCTCTTTTCACCTGACAGTGGGGAGTTTTGCCAGGGGTCGTAGCACACGGGAGGATCACACTATTACCCCTAGTCCCCCCCCCCCGAACAGGTGCCCTGACTGACCAGAGGAGGCACTAGTGCAGCAACCAGGACACATACCCACATCCGGCTTCCTACCCACAGACACGGCCAATTGTGTCTGTAGGGACGTCCGACCAAGCCAGAGGTAACACAGGGATTCAAACCGGCGACCCCCATGTTGGTAGGCAACGGAATAGACCGCTACTCTACCTAGATGCCCCAGGTGACACCATTTAATGGGTATTTTATCGTCTTTGCTCCTTCCATAATAATTTTCGGGAATGAGGTATACAATTACCCTATGTTGTTCACTTCCTTCTCCTCCTCCTCCTCCTCTCATCCTATTTCATCCTCCTGTTTGTCTCTGCTCATTGGATGATAGAAATACCAAGTGATGAGAGCTGTACTCAAACATCAAAAACTCCATTTCCGAGCTTGACAGAGCAATTTACCTTTCCCTGTATTCACTCGCACACCTAATTAAAAGTTGTGGATCGGACTCAGCGTATGGAGAGCGTATCTGTAAAGAGTGTGTGCACGTGCACATACACATTCACACATACATACACACACACACACATACACACACACACACACACAGACTGTTCAATTTGCTGAGTTTTAGGTGTGTGCATCAGATTTATACATGGTTCCCCCTCTCTTTCTGCCTTTCGTTTTCTCATTTTCTCTCTATCTAGTATAGGCACATCCAGACTGTCTGCGTCACACACTCTCTTTCTCTTTAGTATTCACAGTATAGTATAGTAGGGTGTAGTACTTGGTCAGCTAGGTTGGTTTTGAATGTGTGGTATAAATACGTGGCTGTAATTACCTTGTGTTGCTGTTCCGTTAGTGAGAATTACAACATTAACACATTTTCCATAGTTATAAAATTGAAAAACCACACCAAACAGTTTGACCTTTGCCCCCACACTTCCTTATTGCATAGTCAATCTGACCACTTTAATGAAGGGAATGGACACCGGTGGGGGGGGGGGAGTTATTCACCCTGTCTAAGCCTTTGCGGGTGACATCACTCAGATAGAAATAACTTTATATTTTTTCCTTTTTTTCCCCCTCGTGGACGGAGAGACATCCTGTAGGCTCCTATGACATCAGCCTCTTCATGGAGCTCACACAACTAATTGATATGACTGAGTGGTTTTTCCTCTATAATTTATTGATTTCCAATGTGCCTTCATACCGAGTTACTGTCATCTCTGCTCTGCAATATGCCCCTTATCAAGTATTCTATAGTTATAAGGTCAAGCCATGTCTTTTTTAGAATAATTTTAAAAAAGTGTCTGCACCATTATAACACATTATTCGAGCCACTATATTCTGCTAATGGATGACTCAACGTTCCTCCGCAGATAAGTGATGGTAATCTGGTGTAATGCAGTCTAGAAAATGCAATGCAACGCCAGTCGCTAATTTACTTACTTTATTATTATACAGGAAAGATTAAAAGTAACATTACACATGTTAAAATGCGTAAACTGGGGGGCTCCCTGGGGGGGGATGTGGCAGTATATTCCATTGCCTACCAACACAGGGATTGCTGGTTTGAATCCCTGTGTTGCGTTGCAATTGGCCGTGTCTGCTGGTGGGAAGCTGGATGTGGGTATGTATCCTGGTCGCTGCACTAGTGCCTCTTCTGGTTGGTCAGGGCACCTGTTTGGGAGGAGTGGGGACTGGGGGGAATAGCGTGATCCTCCCACATGCTATGTCCCCCTGGTGAAACTGCTCACTGTAACATGAAAAGAAGGAAAGGTGAAAAGAAGTTTCGCCCCCTTGCGAAACTCCTCACTGTCAGGTGAAAAGTAGCAGCCGGCGACTCCACATGTATCGGAGGGGACGTGGTAGTCTGCAGGCCTCACCGTATCGGCAGAGGGGGTGGAGCAGCGACTGAGCTGGCTCGGAAGAGTGGGGTAATTAGCCACATACAATTGGGGAGAAAAAGGGGGAAAGGATCCGAAGGGGAAAAGAATGCATAAACTGGCCTGACTGAGTTAAAACTAGTTTACAGCAGGTTCCTGTTCTGCAGCACATAAAAGACAGAAGCACATTACAAAACAACAGCAAAACATAGACATCTACACAAGCACCACAGAGGAGTGGGGGTAAGATGGTATATGTGAGTTGAATCAGTGGTTGCAGGGGTGTCCTTCCACAGGATGATGTTTATATGCCTTTTTGAAGTGTATAATAGAGGTCATTGCTCAAATGTAATATGGTATCTCATTTCAGATTTTGATTTGAACTGGTACTGCAATAAGTGCATCTGAGATTGATCTACTGACGTGTTCTCATCTTGTGTTGTGTCTTGTAAATAGAGCAGTAAATGTTGGAGGGGATTGTTTTGGATCTGAAAGTAAAATTTAACGGCCAGATTTAGTTGGCCATTTAATTTAAGTCGGTAAAGAGTTGGAGCTGCATAATAAATGTACTACTCTTATGTCTGGTTAAGTCCAAGCCTGTCTCATTTGTAACATCCCTGCTATATTTCCACCTCTTATCTATTAAATTCTGCAGCAAGCTCAAGCCACGCTGCTTGTAAAACAGGGACATAAGGTGACCCTTGCCAGCGAAAGGCTTTGCCCTCACCTTGGTCCGTCAGTGGTGTAATGGTCCGATGATGTACCTCCATGTATTGATTTAGCTACAGTACGGAACTGTTCTGTACTGTACGATGGAGAAACCTAACCCCTGGCACCACATCAGAGGGTTCACATTTGATTCACTCAGCACTTACTGCACTTGGAGGTCAGGAGGAAACGACCGGGGCACTCTCCCTTATTCTGTTTTTATGATGATTTCCCAACTGACAAGTTGTTGAAGGCCTCAGTCTATGAGAAGAGGGACAGAGATGGAAGAGTCTAGTTTAGGGCTGTGTCAATATCAGTGAAGACAATTGCTATATATGTACATAAAACTTGTCAGTAGTGCCTCCATAGGTTGAGCTGAATCGAGTAAAGGGGGCAGTCATGGCGGCGGGGGGGGGGAACTACCAGCCCAGCGTGCTGTTTCCTCTGCTCCAGTACTGCAAAAGTTACCTATGACAATTCCAGCTACTACTACATCAACTACTACTACTTTTGGCTGCTCCTATTAGGGGTCGCCACAGCGGATCATCTGTTTCCATCTCTTCCTGTCCTCTGCATCCTCCGCTGTCACACCAGCCACCTGCACGTCCTCCCTCACCACATCCATAAACCCCCTCTTTGACCTTCCTCTTTTCCTCTTCCCTGGCAGCTCCATATTCAGCATCCTTCTCCCAGTATACCCAGCATCTCTCCTTCAATCTCAGCTGTCCAACCTGAGCTGTCCCTCTCATATATACTTGCTCCTAATCCTGTCCTCTGTCACTCCCAATACAAATCTTAGCATCTTCAACTCTGCCTATGAGAGTTACAGCTCTGAAACAAAAAATAAGATGCTAGCCAAGCCTAGGCAATGCAACGAGCAAACAGCACGGAGAGAGTTGTCACCAAAACAATAAAAACAGCTAATTTCTAAAGCAAAATGCAAATCCTCCTTGCAGATAATTGCATCATCGCACAAACTGTGTGCACTTCAACGGAATATGGTGATAGCGGCCCGGGGGTGCAAAACTATGTGCAAAACACATGACAGCAACCCCCTCCTACCACACAAAACCAACAGAATTTGATGTAAGCCTACACATCATGACATCACACACAGCTAAGCAAACATTAGTGACACACACTTCAGATCCATGGATGGTGAGCAGTGATTATGTTATTTTGGGAACCCACCACCACAAACCACAAGCAATATTGTTAATAAATAATATTTTTAGACCGTTTTCCCAAATAAACCTGAACAGCGGCAGCCAGAATACTCCAGTTAGCATGGCAGCCCATTAGATTTGAAATAACTTACCACATTAAACTCTGGCGTTGGTGTCGCTTTGCTGATTAACTCCAACTGTCATTAAAGGTTCATCTTTAAAATGGCATGGATAATAAAGTCACAACCATGTCCTCCTCGCTAGCGGTAACATTAGCTGCGGCTTCCATCGTGAACCAATAGGCTAGCGAGCTAACAAATTTATTATTTTGGGTTTTTTTTTTTGTTGTTTTTGCTAGCTTGTGATTTGTATCCCCCTGCAGCGGGTGGAACTTGTCGTAAAGTTAGTGATATCAAAGCCCACCCATTTAGAGGGAGGATATGATTGGTCAGTTTTACGGTCATGAAATTACTCTTTCATTGACTTACTATTGCTCGGACCTGTGTAAAATTAGAGCTGCTCCACCAATCACAGAGGTGAAAGCATGGCATTTTCTTCCCAGCACCTGCAGAGGCAGGCCCTGGTTAAGTGTAGTTATCCTAACTGGGCGTTTTTCAGAGCCAGGAAGATGCTCTAATGGTGCACCAGCTGATTGAAGAGAGAAGAAGGACAACAGCTGCCTACACATAAACCAGTGGTGATTCCGTACGTGGCGGGAATGTCGGAAAAACTGAGACGCATATTTTCCAAACACCGCGTCTTCCTTACTTTCAAACCCTAAAGCACTGTGCGCCAGAAATTGGTCCACTCCAAGGATCGGGTCCCCTGGCACAAACAGAACAATACAGTGTACCAGGGATAGGCAACATGGTCCAGAAAGGTCTGGTGTGGGTGCAGGTCTTTGTTCCAACCAAGGAGTTACACACCTGAGTCTACAAATCAAGGTCCTTAGCAAAGACTATTGGTTGACTAATAGAATCAGGTGTGTAACTGCTTGGTTGGAACAAAGACCTGCACCCACACCGGACCTTCCTGGGCCATGTTGCCTATCCCTGGTACACTGTATTGTTCTGTTTGTGTCAGGGGACCCAATCTGACGCTGTTAAGTGCCAGGAGGATTGCCATGACTTGTACATCGGGGAAACCAAACAGACACTGGCCAAGAGGATGACACAACACAGGAGAGCTAACATGTCAGGCCAGGGCTCCACAGTCTACACCCATCTGCAGGACAGTGGCCACTATTTCAGGGATGAGGGTGTGCACATCCTTGATGGGGATGAACGCTGGTTTGAACGGGGAGTCAAAGAGGCCATCTATGTGAAGAGGGAACGGCCATCTCTGAACCGGGGGGGGGGGGGACTAAGAATACATCCGTCACCATCTTACAATGCTGTGATTGCAACTACTCCCCAATCCTCTGTGAATAGTACACATGGCCATTGTAACTCTAGTTAATGGTCACGGCAATTTGCATATGAAGCCGATCGTTGGTCTGGGTAGTTATGCCACTGTATTGTTTATAAGGGTGGGGGTATCTGCAGTCAGCTGACACTGAAGAGGTCACTTAGATGAGTGATGAAACGTTTCTCTCAATAAACGTTGTGTCCAGATGAACTGATTCAACTTCCTTTGACGTTGTTGCTGACATGGAGGATTTGGATGGCGTTTCCTGAACGACTGATGCTTCTTCTCCTTTTCTACACCACACACACACCAAACATACACGCACTCTCATTCTCTCCCTGTTTCCCAAGTCTTACCTGTCAGAGAAGGCAGATAGATGAGCAGCTTATGTCAGTGTGATGTGTGAGACAGTAAAAGGGACAGAAAGACGTCTTAATATCACTGAGCGGAGCGGCCCGACGCGGGTTTAGAGAAGGAAATGGGCTGAAGTTGATTTGCAGAAAGAGAGGGGATGACTGCGTGTGTGCAATAGGCTTGCACCTCCACACTTTGTGTATGGGTGAGGTGAGTGCATCAGTGCATGCAGGCACATGCAGGTGTGTGTGTTGTTGCAGTGTTTGCATGGGTATGAGAGAGAGACAGACGATCAGTTTATGTGCAGTGTGCTGTTACACTAGCAAAGTTACATGTACTGGTTTTGATGGCTGGATTTGCACCAGCTATTACACACATCTGTGGCGTGATACACGTCTCTGTTTCTTCCTTGTTTTGAATTTGACGTCAGCTCGTATTAAAACTAGGACAGTGAAGCATTTGCCAGACACCGCCCCTTAATCCTCAATATGTCCGCTGGTATGAGCCCAGACTCAACGCGAGAGAACAGTTACGCTGCGCACAAATGACTTGTCTTGCTGTTGTGTTGAATTCACTCTGAAGGGATGAGTGAAAACAAAGCACGTGTTGTAGATGTCTTGATGCATGCTCGATAACCCAGGTAAGAAAATCACAGGGAGTTGAATCGGTTCATCTGGAGACGGTGTTTACGGAGAGAGATGTGCTTCATCGCTCATCTAAGTGACATCTTCAGTCTCCAAGGAGACTCCAGGAGACTGAAGAGGTCACTTATGCCCCTTTTCCACTGCATGGTACTGGCTCGACTCGACTCTGCTCGCTTTACTTTGTGGGATTTGGTTTTCCACTACAGATTGTACCCCCTCACGGTGAAGCCCCACTGGTCACTTGTGGGTGTGTTGACTAGTTTTTCCTCCCTTGTGTACCAGCCAGTGTTGTAGTCGAGCCACTAAACCTTGAGTCCGAGTCGAGTCTCAGTTCTTCATTGTTCGAATCCCCAAAAAAGAGTCCCAGTTGAGTCCAAGTCCAAGTCATCAAGGTTGAGTCTGAATCGAGTTCCAAGGTGGGCTCCAGTGCTCCACTCTGGTACCGTAAAAACGCTGACATACAAATAACTATTATATTTAAAAATCAGTTTAGCTATCAATATCTTATGCCAAATTATTGGAGCCTATTACAAAAAAACTAACAAGAAAAAAAACCCAACAAAAAACCAGTCTTTATCAATTAACAAGTCCGAGTCCTCATCTCCAACTTCTGAGTCCGAATGCAGTCAATGCTCGAGTCCAAGTCCAAGTCCTCAGTGCTCAAGTCCAAGTCGAGTCACGAGTCCTGAAAATCAGGACTCGAGCTGGACTCGAGTCTGAATCCTGGACTCGAGTACCACAACACTGTGGCCAACATAACTATGACAGCGTCCCACACAAGTCTTTTATTTTCAAAAATTCAACAAGACCAGCTCTGAATGTGTACATCACATGAACAATATTAATATAACTAAGAGATTCGCTGACAATAAATAATTTTTTACATAGGTAGATTATCAACTATAATACAAGTTTCATAAGACTCGCTTTGGCATTTCCTGGTTATAAACAGAGCTGTTCCATTTTTCTCTTAACAATCAGTGGTCAGATTTTATTCATATTTAAATAAATATTAATTCATTTTATTTATACTCTTGTTTATATTTTTATTTTTACATATTTATATTTAAATTTAGATATTTCATTTGTGTGTATTTATTATATAAGATTTTATTTATATTTAGATAAATATAAATAAACATAATTATATTTATATTTATTTATAGTCGTATTTTCATGTCACCTTTTAGTATCAGCTCAGCTCACATGGAACCTCAACGTAGGTAGTACCAAAAAAAGTACATGGTACTACCAGGTACTAATCCCAAACTTTGCCCAATGGAAAACCAAAAAAAAAAAGCGAGAGTCGAGCCGGTACCATGCAGTGAACAAGGGGCATAAGATGAGTGATGAAACTACTAGAACGACCAAGATTTCAGGTACCTAAGACAACCATGGGCGATCAAAATGACAAGCGCTGTGACAGCCATCTTTGCAAAGGCTCTTCCCAAACAACAAGTCTTTCCTGTCTTGCCTGGTTTTCAGGTAGTTCCTCGGCTACGGAATTATCAAGGAGGCAGGGAAAATTGGAAATCCTGGTTCGAGGCTCTCTGTACTACCTGCGTAGACACACAGATGGGGGCTGGAAGAGGTTTAGTGGAGAGGGAGTAATCCGCAACGTTGATCTCGTTGATGTTAACTGCTTTGTATAGCACTTTCAAGTGTCATGATGAGACTATATGTGGCAGAGGAAGGCCAGTACTCTCATCTTCTTCATGCTTACATGTACAGCTGGATGATTCAACAATGTGTTTTACTTTGTATACTTTCTTCTTTATACATTCTTTACGGGACTTCACTCCTACCTAAAATGACCGCCGCGGTTTTTAAACTCTATATTCGCTCAAGATAAATACCCAGTTGAGATACTAATGCATTACATATGTTCGTATGTCTGTTAAGAAACTAACTGACACCAAAATTAACATTTTAACAACTTTTAATACAAATTTTCCAACAATTTAAAATGGCCGCTGTCCAACGGCTGTAAACTCTGCAACGCCTCGGTGGTAGTCATGGTGCGTCTGAAACGGCGTCTGTAACCAGACATGTTGGACATAACCACAAATCAGGTTTATACTATTTCTCTGCACTGGAGGGCGCTAGTGTGTTTCTAGGACAGAGCAACGAACTTCACGAAGGAAATGACGCGACCAACACGTGTCATAAATAGGCACTTGAGGTGCGTGATGACGCGCAAAGTACGAGCCGTCATTTTGACCGCTCATGGTCGTTTTAGGTAGATCTTATAACTTTTTTTCGCGCAATTTATCTAAAACTAATTTTAATGCAAATATATGCAAGTTTATGAGCATTCAGGGAGCAGCAGGTCTGTACCTTTTTTACCCCCACAAAGTTATTAAACTTTGAAAATCCAAAACGGTCAAAATGACGGCTTTGGTCGTTCTAGTGTTGAATGAGTGATGAACTGTATCTCAATAAGGGTCGTGTCCAGATGAGCTGATTCAACACTCTGGCATGTTGTGGAAGGTAAAGCTTGATCTGATCATATAGCATATGGTGTCAGGTTTCTGTTCACGTCAGTTTCATTCCATTTCAGTTACTCTCTCTGCTAAGCCCCAAGTGGGTCAGGCAGACGTAGCGTGTGGGAGGATCACGCTATTCTTCCCTCCCGCCCCCCCGAACAGGCACTAGTGTAGTGACCAGGACACATACCCACATCCGGCTTCCCAGCCCCAGACATGGCCAATTGTGTCTGTAGGGACGCCCAACCAAGCCGGAGGTAACACTGGGATTCGAACCGGCGATCCCCGTGTTGGTAGGCAACTGAATAGACCACCATGCCACCCGGACGCTCCGTGTTCTTTCTTCCTTTATGGTTTTCTCACTTCCTTTATCTCTGTGTCTCTTTTTCTGGTCTCTTTCTGTCCCAGCCTTCTTTCTCTTTCTCCCATCACTGAGGGCTGCACCTGTCTGTGTTGACTAGTGAAGTCTGTGTTGACTAGTGATGTCTGTGTTGGATGTCTGTGTTGACTAGCGATGTCTGTGTTGACTAGCGATGTCTGTGTTGACTAGTGATGTCTGTGTTGACTAGCGATGTCTGTGTTGACTAGTGAAGTCTGTGTTGGATGTCTGTGTTGACTAGTGATGTCTGTGTTGACTAGCGATGTCTGTGTTGACTAGCGATGTCTGTGTTGACTAGCGATGTCCGTGTTGACTAGTGATGTCCGTGTTGACTAGCGATGTCTGTGTTGACTAGTGATGTCTGTGTTGACTAGCGATGTCTGTGTTGGATGTCTGTGTTGACTAGTGATGTCTGTGTTGACTAGTGATGTCTGTGTTGACTAGTGATGTATGTGTTGACTAGCGATGTAAGTACAGGCTGACTGCTGTTTGTTTGTCCAGCCAAACTCAAAGACAGATGAGCAGTAGAGAGAGAGAGATAGAGATAAGGTGACAGGGAGAGACAGAAACACACACGCACAGACAGAGACAGACACGGTGATGGAGATGGAGGGAATAGGGAAAAGTGTGAGAGAAAGACCACAAAAAGAGAATTTGGGGAAAAAAAAGAAGAGAATTGGGGAAAAGGTGAAGCCCCTAGAAGAAATGAAGCTGCGCCTCTGTCATTTTATGTTGGCCAGAATGATGACCCATTTGTGTTATTGTGTGTGCATGTGCATGCCCATGCATGTGTGTGTTTGTATGTGTGCATGCACCTGCATATCTGTGTGTGTGTGTGTGTGTGTGTGTGTGTGTGTGCATGTGCATGCGTCTGAATGTGTGTGTGCATGTGTGTTTGTGTGTATGCACGTGTATGTGTGTTTACGTATGTGTTATACTTATTTGTGTGTGCATGTGTCTATGTAATAATGGAGTTGTTTATCAAAACGTGTGAGTAGAAGTGGGCATGGTATACATTCTGCACGTCCTGCATCTTCATGTGCATATGAGATTGTGTGTGTGTGTGTATGTGTGTGTGTGTGTACTGTGCAGTATGTGGCTGTTGATGTGTGTGTTTGTGTGGCAGTTTTAAATCCCTGCTGGCCAGTTGAAGGAGCCATCCATCTTGCCGTAGCGTGGTGATAGCACCTTATATTCTGCTCTGTATTATACAGATGGGACAATTACACCGAGGCCCGGCCCGGCCTTGGCTAGCCGGGACCGCGCGGACCCCGTGCGCCAAATGAAATATCAGTCACACTTACATTTGTGTTTCCCTCTCATCCATCCTTTCCAACATTCCTGTATTCCACCCCCATCCTCCCCTCAACCCCCCCCCCCACACACACACACACTGCACAGTGCAAATTAAGAGACCTCCCTTTGTGACCTTAATGAGAGAGGCTTGTTTGTGGCTCTTATCTATTTGTAATAACCCCCCCACCTCTTCCTCCCCACTCCCTCTCTTCCCTTTATAAAACTACTAAAACATGGGAAACCACAGCGGCGATGACTCCGATGATGTAATCCCAGCAGACAGATTTACTCTCTTCTCGCTCCCTTTTATTTTCAGAGAAATGCAGTTTTAAGACTTCACACAAGGCTAAATGAATTGTTAACGCAGACATGTTTGTGTGCAGCTCTCTCCTTTTTTTCCCCTCTGTTGTCTCCTCCTCCGCCTTTATCTCTTCATTCTCGCATTCTCTCGCCCTCCAACCTCCCCCCGGCCGTCCATAGAGAAATGTGCTCGCCGTTGCAGCAGCAAAAGGGGGCTGGTGCCATATTTAATATCAATAGGTGGCTCTCACCACACATGCACACACATGTGCACGCACACACAACGTGGCGCCCACAGTAAGACAAAGTGTGCTGGGTTGAGCGTCCCCCCCCCCCCCATTATGTGCTTTCTAAAACTCGATAATTGAACTGTTCCATTGGAATAGATCATCTGCCCTACACATGATAAAACCCAGATGAAAAAAACGTCCCCTGGCTGTTGTGTTTGAGTGTGACATTTTTATTTTTTCTCTTCCATCGGATAGGCTGTAATACTAGCCCAATATTTGTCCAAGTGCAAATAATGACCGCTATTTGCTCCTATTTGGTGTTCTTTAAGAGGCCTGTCAGTGGTAATGGAGTCATTATAATACTAGTGACCGGACATGGCTTACTGCTACCATGTTATGAATCCATCGCCGCTTATTGTCCTCCCTCCATATCAAACCATATGTCGAGGGTTTTTTTTTCCGTTGCTGTGATTGAACAGAAGGATTACTTGTGCGTACCTTTTCATTTAGAAACAAAAACCTGAATATATCTTACTACTGTAGATGGATGTAACTAAGTGATGTCATTATAATAGGCAGTTATACTGCACCGGTACAATAAAGCCTTATCTTGCTTTGACTGAAGCGTATCACTGAGTGATATTAAACACGTGTTTGACTTGAACAGTAGAAAGGGACTTCTTGGACAAGCACACCCCATGTGGATTCAGGCCTTATTGCATTGCGCAAATTTCAAATTCATCTCGCGACCTTTCCCCTTGCTCTCTTGAGCCGGTGTACCTTCCTGTCGCCATTTCCCTATCAAATAAAGGCTAGAAAATCCATCGTTCCATCCATCCATTATCCAAGCCGCTTATCCTGAGTACGGTGGCGGGATGCTGGAGACCATCCCTGCAGCCACTGGGCAGCAGGCAGGGAGACACCCTGGACAGGCCGCCAGTCCACCACAGTTCATTGGACAGCAGGCTAGAAAATGGCAAAGATGTCCGGGTAGCGTAGCGGTCTATTCTGTTGCCTACCAACACAGGGATCGCCGGTTCGAATCACCGCGTTACCCTTCGGCTTGGTCGGGCGTCCCTACAGACATAATTGTCCATGTCTGCGGGTGGGGAAGCCGGATGTGGGTGTGTGTCCTGGTCGCTGCACTAGCACCTCCTCTGGTCGAGTGGGGGCGCCTGTTCCGGGAGGGGGAGGGGGGAACTGGGGGGGAATAGTGTGATCCTCCCACGTGCTATGTTCCCCTGGTGAAACTCCTCCCTGTTAGGTGAGAAGAAGCGGCTGGCGACTCCACATGTATCGGAGGAGGCATGTGGTAGTCTGCAGCCCTCCCCGGATCGGCAGAGTGGTTGGGTCAGTGAACAGGCCGGCTTGGAAGAGTGGGGTAATTGGCCGGGTAAATTGGGGAGAATAAGGAATACTGTCTTGTTAGCAGACATTAATTCTATCTATCAACCTGTTTTTGTGTCTGTCGACACTTTTTCCATTGGCCTGTCTTTCCTTCCATAGAGTTCTGCTTCATTTAGATAAGGTAGTTTTTACTCTCAGCTTTCCATGGCTGGAAGAAGGTTCCAAAAATAATTGCCATATGAAAGTTGAGTTTCCTCCATATGAGAAGTTGAGTTTTCTCCGTATGAGAAGTTGGGTTTCCTCCACATGAGAAGTTGAGTTTCCTCCGTATGACAAGTTGAGTTTCCTCCATATGAGAAGTTGAGTTTCCTCCGTATGAGAAGTTGAGTTTCCTCCATATGAGAGATTGAGTTTCCTCCGTATGAGAAGTTGTTTCCTCCATATGAGAAGTTTAGTTTCCTCCGTATGAGAAGTTGAGTGTCTTCCGTATGGGAAGTTGTTTCCTCCGTATGAGAAGTTGTTTCCTCCGTATGAGAAGTTGAGTTTCCTCTGTATGAAAAGTTGAGTTTCCTCCGTATGAGAAGTTGAGTGTCTTCCGTATGGGAAGTTGTTTCCTCCATATGAAAAGTTGTTTCCTCCGTATGAAAAGTTGAGTTACCTCCATATGAGAAGTTGAGTTTGCTCCGTATGAGAAGTTGAGTTTCCTCCGTATGAGAGGTTGAGTTTCCTCCGTATGAGAGGTTGAGTTTCCTCCATATGAGAGGTTGAGTTTCCTTTGTATGAGAGGTTGAGTTTCCTCCGTATGAGAAGTTTAGTTTCCTCTGTATGAGAAGTTGAGTTCCCTCCGTATGAGAAGTTGAATTTCCTCCATATGAGATGTTGAGTTTCCTCCGTGTGAGAGGTTGAGTTTCCTCCGTATGAGAAGTGGAGTTCCCTCCGTATGAGAAGTTGAGTTTCCTCCGTATGAGAAGTTGAGTTCCCTCCATATGAGAAGTTGAGTTTCCTCCATATGAGAGGTTGAGTTTCCTCCGTATGAGAAGTTGAGTTTCCTCCGTATGAGAAGTTGAGTTTCCTCCGTATGAGAGGTTGAGTTTCCTCCGTATGAGAAGTTGAGTTTGCTCTGTATGAGAAGTTGAGTTTCCTCCGTATGAGAGGTTGAGTTTCCTCCGTATGAGAGGTTGAGTTTCCTCCATATGAGAGGTTGAGTTTCCTCCGTATGAGAGGTTGAGTTCCCTCCGTATGAGAAGTTGCGTTTCCTCCATATGAGAGGTTGAGTTTCCTCCGTATGAGAAGTTGAGTTCCCTCCGTATGAGAGGTTGAGTGTCTTCCGTATGAGAGGTTGAGTTCCCTCCGTATGAGAAGTTGAGTTCCCTCCGTATGAGAAGTTGTTTCCTCCTTATGAGAGGTTGAGTTCCCTCTGTATGAGAAGTTGAGTTTCCTCCGTATCAGAGGTTGAGTTTCCTCCGTATGAGAATTTGAGTTCCTTGCTGCTGGTGTCTGCAGGGCTCTGCATTGGAATTCTGCCTCACCACCTCGTACCTTACCTTATACGCCCTGCTCTCTGCAATGTTATCGATGTAATACCTCACCCGTTTGAAGCAGCTGGAGGTGTGTGTGTGTGTGTTTGTGTGTGTGTGTGTGTGTGTGTGTGCGTGCGTGCGTGCGTGTGTGTGTCCGTCCGTGTCCATGTCCGATTCAGTGCCTCTGTTTGAGTGTGCATTTGTCATCTCAGAACAGGATTGGTCAGTGCTACAGCCAGGCATCGAACACCTACTCCAAAACCTTGTCACACACACACACACACACACACACACACACACACACACACACACACCCACCCACCCACCTAAATAATACAGCTGCACACACCCACTCGTGCAAGGCTTAACACACACAGACACACATAGCCTGAGGCAGCCTTCCTGTCTGCTAGAGCGTCTGTCTGTCCGTCTGTCACCTGCAGCCGGCAGACACACCACGGCGGCCGGGAGGTGGAGGAGCGGAGATAAAACACACAGATGGTGCTGCTCTCGAGATGGCAGAGAATTACGGGAGAGCAAAGTAAACCTGGCTGTGTTTTGGTAAGATAAACGTGTTTCGAAATACCCCCTCCACAGATAATTCCCTGGCTTAAAGGTATTCTGAAAAAAGAAAAGGTGGAAGAGAAGGAATGCTGCGGATGCTCGGTAATCTCCTGCAGACTGGAGGGGACAGATTCAGGCAAGACCAGAAACCAGCATGGCCGTGTTATGACAAGCGCTGTGACAGCCATCTTTGCAAAGGCTCTTCCCAAACAACAAGTCTTTCCTGTCTTGCCTGGTTTTCAGGTAGTTCCTCGGCTACGGAATTATCAAGGAGGCAGGGAAAATTGGAAATCCTGGTTCGAGGCTCTCTGTACTACCTGCGTAGACACACAGATGGGGGCTGGAAGAGGTTTAGTGGAGAGGGAGTAATCCGCAACGTTGATCTCGTTGATGTTAACTGCTTTGTATAGCACTTTCAAGTGTCATGATGAGACTATATGTGGCAGAGGAAGGCCAGTACTCTCATCTTCTTCATGCTTACATGTACAATTGGATGATTCAACAATGTGTTTTACTTTGTATACTTTCTTCTTTATACATTCTTTACGGGACTTCACTCCTACCTAAAATGACCGCCGCGGTTTTTAAACTCTATATTCTGTCAAGATAAATACCCAGTTGAGATATTAATGCATTACATATGTTAGTATGTCTGTTAGGAAACGACTGACATCAAAATTAACATTTTAACCACTTTAATACTGTTTTCAAACCATTTACAATGGCTGCTGTCCAACGCCTGTAAATACTGCAACGCCTCGGTGGTAGACATGGTGTGTCTGTAACCAGACATGTTGGCAATAATAAAAAATCAAGTTTAGACAAATTCTCTGCACTAGAGGACGCTAGTGTGTTTCTAGGACAGAGCAAGGAATGTTGCAAAGGAAGCGATGCGAACAATACACGTCATAAATACTGACATGACGCACACGATCACGAGCAAATTAGGAGAGGTCATTTTGACTGCTTATGGTCTTTTTAGGTAGATCTTATCATAACTTTTTTGTGCAATTGATCTAAAAATCATTTTAATGCAAATATATGCAATTTTAGGAGCATTCAGGGAGCAGCAGGTCTGTATCTTTTTTTTTTACAAAGTTATTAAATTTTGAAAATCCAAAACTGTCAAAATGACTGCCTTGGCCGTTCTTTACATGTTTGCTACCACAGTAGTACCCATACACTTTATCTTTTGAGTCCTTTGAGAACTAGTTTTCTCTTCAAGTAACTTTCCTCAGAATTTACTACGTTGAGCCCCTCGGGTCTGTGTGTAGTATTTGCTGTGTGTGTGGAACTCAAATTTCCAATGTAACAACAATACATTGTTATCTAATGTAACAACAATAGTGTAACAACAATATCAAATGTAACAACAATATAGTTAGATAGGGATGTTTGTTGTAAGGGTGCACTTTGTGTGTATGATTTTTACTGTCATCGTGTGTGTTTTATCTCCAGGTCACCCGTGTGCCAGTGGAAAGTTGTGAACAGTACACATCATGTGGAGCCTGTCTGGGCTCTGGAGACCCTCACTGTGGTTGGTGCGTCCTTCACAACGTGTGAGTATTCTGCACACAGCAGTTTGGTTTCACTAATACTCAGTATAACTCAAGACAACGGCGTTAAGGTCAGCTGCTGGAGTAAGACTCTATAGGAAAGTGGAAAACCAACTAAATACACAATCCACTCACACACCTACTATAGACTATGTTTCAGCGTTTGTTATATCAGGTCTCAACCCCAACCCCAAGAACCACACCCGTATACATTAATTTATACAACTTCTGTCTCTTCGTTCCCTCACTGTCTCTCATTCTTTCTCGTTTCCTTGCTCTACATCTGTCTGTGTTTCTCCTTCCTCTCTCCGTGCAGTTGTTCGAGGAAGGATCGCTGCGAGAGGGCGGAGGAGCCCCAGCGTTTCACCACCAGAATAGAGCAGTGTGTTCGACTCACCGTCCAACCCAACACCATCTCTGTCACCATGTCTCAAGTGCAGGTAGCCTACAGTCTGCGTATATATGTATGTGATGCACAGACATGCACATCAGCATATTCATGATTGCGCGCTGGGGTATGTTGTGTACGTGTATGTGTGTGTTCATGTACGTGTGTTATGTACAAATAAAGAGAGAAAGATCATTACAAAGTCATTTTAGCTCTTAGTCCTCCATCGTCCTCTTTTCCTTCCTTCTCCCACTTCTTTCTGTCTCCCGCTCTCCAGCTGGTACTCCAGGCACAGAATGTCCCCAGTCTCTCGACCGGAGTGAACTGTTCTTTCGAGGACTACGTGGAGACAGAGGGACGCATATACAGTGGCCGTGTCTTCTGCCTGTCCCCCTCCACCAGAGAAGTTGCCCCCATCACCCGCGACCAGGGTAACCGGTGATTTTTGCTCTCTGTGTTTTCGTAGTCCAGCCGAAATGTGCGCCCGCCAAAAGCAGTCGCCATGGTTTTCATCTTTTCTGAGCTTTTTCACTATTTGTCTGTAGCACGGTGGCCCAGTGGTTAGCACTGTTGCCTCACAGCAAAACAGTCCTGGGTTCGAACCTCCGACCATCTCAGGTCCTTTCTGTGTGGAGTTTGCATGTTCTCCCCGTGTCTGCGGTGGGTTTTCTCCGGGTGCTCCGGTTTCCTCCCACCATCAGAAAAGACAAGCACGTTAGGGTTAATACTCCTGCCTGTGCCCCTGAGCAAGGCAATGGCAAGAAGAACTGGAGTTGGTCCCCAGGTGCTGCAGCTGCCCACTGCTGCTATGCAATAAGATGGTTTACATGCAGAGAACACATTCATTGTATGGATGTACAAATGACAAATTAAATCTTCTATTCTATTCTATTATTAATAATGGTAATTTCCCAGTAATTAGTAACTATAAAATGTGATGCCTTCTGAGTCTGTTGTGAATTAGAAATGGAAAACATGTTGGAGTCAAGAAGAAGAAAACCCACTGGACAGTGGTTTACAATTACATGCTGTGGATTTGTTTTGTCTCCTTGTAGGTGACCAGCGGGTTATAAAGCTGTATCTGAAGTCTAAGGAGACGGGAAAGAAGTTTGCCAGTGTCGACTTTGTCTTTTACAACTGCAGTGTCCATCAATCGTAAGTTCCCTTGAGTTGAAAGCGAGAAGTTTTGCCCCACAACAAAATGCACCTACTCTTAAAAAACATTTCACGAAACGAAAAATTGATGGTCAGTGACAAATGTCTTGGAAGTGAAGACATATAAATGATCATGCTTTTCACAACCATAAATTATCCTAGTTTGGGTTTTATTTTCATATCCATCCATCTGTCCATCCATCATCATCCAAGCCGCTCATCCCAACCGGGGTTGTGGGATGCTGGAGCCTATCCCAGCAGTCATAGGGTGGCAGGCGGGGCGACACCCTGGACAGGCCGCCAGTCCATCACAGGGCTTTATTTTCATATATAAATGTTATATTTGTTTTAGTATTTGTTAACTGATGTATTGATGAACTTCAGACAATGTTGAATTTTTTTTTTAAATGGATCTATTATCTTTTGAGAATGAACTCTCGTGTATTCGGTTGCCTCTAACCAAACTTTTCTTTTGTTGCCAATATATCACATACATTTCAGTCAGAAATGGGTTTAATGGGCGTCTGGGTAGTGTGGTGGTCTATTCCCTTGCCTACCAACACGGGGATCGCCAGTTCGAATCCCTGTGTTACCTCTGGCTCGGTCGGGCGTCCCTGCAAACCCAGTTGGCTGTGTCTGCGGGTGGGAAGCCGGATGTGGGTATGCATCCTGGTCACTGCACTAGCGCCTCCTCTGGTCGGTTAGGCCGCCTGTTCGGTTCGGGGCGGGGGGAGGGGGAACTGGGAGGAATAGCGTGATCCTCCCACGTGCTACGTCCCCCCAGGTGAAACTCCTCACTGTCAGGTGAAAAGAAGCGGCTGGCGACTCCACATGTATTGGAGGAGGCATATGGTAGTCGGCAGCCCTCCCCGGATCGGCAGAGAGGGTGGAGCAGCGACCGGGATGGAAGAGTGGGGTAACTGGCCAAGTACAATCGGGGAGAAAAAGGGGGGAAAAAACGGGTTTATTTTTCCCAAACCGGTGCAGAAAGAATCGGGTCCGAGTCTTCGGCTAGTGGGAGGCATCAAACACAAGGAGCGCTGGGTGTCGGTGCCTCGACAAAAGCTGTGCTAGCTAAAATGGGAGGGGGGAATAAATGAACCCCAAACCAACTGGGGGAGGGGCACATCTGTCCTGTCGGTTTTCACCGTCTAACGTATACATGCCATTTGTAAAAACCAATTAGTTAAACAAATCACAAACTACCGACACACTTGGGAGCCAGATGATGAATCAGTTGTTAAACCTTGTTGTAAGGGCGGTCGAGCTTGCGGGGCTAATACTCTTCGGGCCGGCTCACAGGAAACAAATTACCCCTGGTTTAAATTGGACTGTTTATGAATATTGAGCGGCGCATGAGGGGACTGTTGATCACGTGAGTTTTCATAGCGGGTGCACACGTGCGGGTGTTTTTATTACCCGGCGCTGTTATCTGGTCGTATCAGTGCCTCTATGGATGAAAGGAGAGTGAAGAGGAGCTGAAGGGGGTGGGGGGGGGGGACAAAGAGATGCAAGGGCAGACATAGAAGAGAACAAGAGGAGGAAGAGCGAGATCGGAAGACGAGGGTGAAGGGGTAAAGAGAAAAAAGAGGAGAGCGACATGAAGAATAAGAATAAAATGACTGTAAGGTGAAGGGGGGGTGGATGAAGGGGTTTCATCACTTCCTGTTCTCATACCCACGGTGAGATCAGACCAATTATCAATTAAGAAAATATATCTGATGGGCCGGCCTTGTTAAAAGCAGGTTAAATCAAAAATAAACAAAATGCCATTCCTTAATGACCGTCCGCTCCTCGGAGGCTCCACCGGCTGGATTTTACTGCTGTGAGTTATGTTCTCTCACCCTCCTCCCCCCTCTCCCTCTTTCTCCTTTTCCTATCACGGACTCTCTTTCCCTCTATGACTTCTACGAGCTCCATCAATCACCCTGCTCAATCCCTCAGCCTTCACCTCTATATCTCTGTTCCTGTCACCTTTTTTTTTTTTTGGACACCCCCCCCCCTTTTCTCCCCAATTGTACCCGGCCAATTACCCCACTCTTCCGAGCTGTCTCGGCTGTTGCTCCGCGCCCTCTGCCCATCCAGGGAGGGCTGTAGACTACCACATGCCTCCTCCGATACATGTGGAGTCACCAGCCACTTCTTTTCATCTGACAGTGAGGAGTTTCACCAGGGGGACATAGCGCGTGGGAGGATCACGCCATTCCCCCCCAGTCCCCCCCCCAAACAGGTACCCTGACCGACCAGAGGAGGCGATAGTACAGCAACCAGGGCATGCACCCACATCCAGCTTCACACTTGCAGACACGGCCAATTGTGTCTGTATGGATGCCCGACCAAGTCGGAGGTAACACGGGGATTCGAACCAGTGATCACATTGTCGGTAGGCAATAGAACAGACCGTTACACTACCCAGACGCCCTCCGTCCCTGTCTCTTGGTGTCTGTAGACACGCACCTATTCTCTCAGACACAGTGTGCGGTTACATACTTCCTCTCTGTCTCGTCGTCCTCTCCTCCGTCTCTCTTCCTATCTGCGTGTCTTCATTCCCCTCCTGGCTACCCCTTCCTCAAATCATGTCATGCGCACACTTCGTGAACATCAGGAGTCAGGAACATTTATTCATCATTTCATTCCATGCACCTGCACACATGAAATGAAACAAAATATCGTTTCCCCACAGCAGTGCAACACAAAGACAAAAACACATCCAAATGAGAAAAAACTACAAAAACACATATACCCAACATATCAAGAAAACAAATAAATCACTGTCCAAGAGAACGAACGCCAGGATGACTGTCGGAACTGCCCGTCCGCATGGACTAGCAGTTAGCTTAGCCCGCCCCACTTCCGCATCCTGTCAGACTGCCCTCGGTGTTTCCTCCTCGGGCACAGCTCCAGGCAGCAGCAGACCAGCCTCCCCCAACTGATCCAGCGCCAGCTCTCCCAACCAGACACCTTTGACACACCTCCCCACACTCCACACAATGACACCAAAAACACAGCCAACGCTAGCGAGGCCACTGCCAGACCGCCCTCGGTGTTATCAGAACTGCTGGTCTGCATGGGCTAGCAGTTAGCTTAGCCTGCCCCGCTATCGTGTCCTGTCAGACCGCCCTCAGTGTTTCCTCCTCGGGCACAGCTCCAGGTAGGGCTGTGGTCCCTGGGTCCACAGGATGCAGCAGACCAAGCTCTCCCAGCCAATCCAGCGCCAGCTCTCCCAGCCATCAAACGAAGACAAACTTAGATGCAGACGTGGACAGACACTGCATGGACGGTACTGGGTGAGGCCGCCGCAAACGTAAGTTTGCGACGCCATCTTCCAACACCGGAAGCCATTAACTTGGCCAATAAAGTTGATTGTGATTCCCAATCTCTCGTCCTTTCCTACTCCCCTGCCCTCCGTCCTCTACTCCTCCTTATTCACTCCCTAGTGTTCCCTTCCAACACATGTTGGAAGGGAACACTAGGGAGTGAATAACACACTCTCCCCCACGCCTTTCCTTTGTCTGTCCCTCTCTCTGCCTCTTTCTCTCGTGCTCCATCTCTCACCTGCTATCCCTCTTAACCCTCTCCATCCCCGTTTCCTCTGTCTTGTCCTCACTCTCATTCATCAAGCCCATTTATTGCTCGGGCTCTGCTCCTGGTCCTGCATACATCTGCATAGTAATAGGTCGTTAATTAGCGCTGGCCAGGCAACCTGTGTGGAGATGAGCATAATGGAGAGGGCTCGGAGAGCGCGCTCACCTGGGCCAGTTCTCAACGCCGCGGGGCCTGGGTCGGTGGCTTTGATTCATGCGTGAGTGTGTGCGAGTTCGTGTATAAAACGAAATGAGTGCTGCGGCTTCGCGAACAGTGCAGGACAGACATAGACAAACGTGGCAAATATAAGGGGCGTCTGGGTGGTGTGGCGGTGTGTTCCGTTACCTACCAACATGGGGATCCCGGTTCGAATCCCCAGGTTGCCTCCGGCTTGGTCGGGTGTCCCTACAGACACAATTGGCCATGCCTGCGGGTGGGAATCCGGATGTGGGTATGGGTCCAGGTCACTGCACTAGCACCTCCTCTAGTCAGTCAGGTCGCCTGTTCAGGGGGGAAGGGAACCGTGGGGGGGGGGTGTGATCCTCCCACGCGTTACATCCCCCGGCGAAACTCCTCATTGTCAGGTGAAAAACAGCTGGTGACTCCACATGTATGGGAGGAGGCATGTGGTAGTCTGCAGCCCTCCCCGGATCGGCAGAGGGGGTGGAGAAGCGACCGGGATGGCTCGGAAGAGTGGGGTAATTGGCCGCATACAACTGGGGAGGGGAAAAAAAGGGGGGGCGGGCAACAAACATACAAATGAGGACTAAAAGCTAAAGATAAAGTAAAAAAAGAGCACCAGTATAAACATATTTACAGACATTCAGTGGGTAGCCAGGTTCAGGTGGGAACCAGCTTGGGGAAAGAAGCTGTGTTTGAGCCTGGTACTACAGGCTCTGAGGCTCCTGTAGCGCCTCCCAGAGCGCAGGGGGGAGAACAGTCCATGGTTGGGGCGGGTGGGATCTCTGCTGATGCTGAGACCCCTTCGAAGGCAACGTTTGTGATAAATGTCTTTCATGGCTGGGAGCTGGGTACCGGTGATGTGCTGGGCCGCCTTGACGATCCGCTGCAGAGCTTTCTGGTCTACTGAGGTGCAGTTGCCGTACCACACTGAGCTGGTCAGGATACTCTCTATGCTGCAGTGGGAGAGGTTGGTCAGAATTTGGGGGGATAGACGGGTGCTCCTCAGCCTCTCTGGGAAATGCAGGCGTTGTTGGGCCTTTTTCACAAGGGCCTGGGTGTTTGATGTCCAGGAGGAGGTCCTTGCTGATGTGGACTCCAAGGAATTTAAAGCTGGAGACACGCTCCACTTCCACCCCGTTGATGTGTATGGGTATGTGTGTAGATGGGTGCACTACACACCACGCTTTCCAAACCTGAGGTAGAAAATCATAAAGGTACATATAAATCGCAGAACTCCGTGTTTGGGCTCGGTTGTATCTAGCTTTCAGACAAAATATAGATCACTCTGTTGGGTTCAGAAGTGCTTAAACGGGCTGTGTCCAAAGTGTCTGACTGGGTCCGGGCCAGTATTCGGGCCGGTGCTTGTTAAGGGCTTAAAGGTTTATGTTTTATTCCCCCGGCTAATCCCTGCTCTTCCCATCCTTTTACTGAAGAAATCAAAAGCCAGTGAAATGGGCGTGGGGGGCAACAGTGGAGAGGGAGTGGGAGGGGCTCTGATTAAAACCTGGGAATCGACCATGTGACAAATTGCGGCACTACCCGGACTCTCACACGCCCCAATCGTGTAAAAAAAGGGGTCCAACATAAATCATGCATGCTAAAAATATTAGAGATTAGGCGTCCGGGGGGCGTGGCGGTCTATCCTGTTGCCTACCAACATGGGGGTCGCCGGTTCGAATCCCCATGTTACGTCGGGCTTGGTCGGGCGTTCCTACAGATACAATTGACCGTGTCTGCGGGTGGGAAGCCGGATGTGGGTATGTGTCCTGGTCGCTACACAAGCGCCTCCTCTGGTCGATCAGGGCACCTGTTCGGGGGGGGGGGAGGGGGAACTGGGGGGAACAGTGTGATCCTCCCACGTGCGAGAGATTAAAATCACTTAAAATCACAAGACAGCGTTGTCCATGCTCTTCCTCGCTCTGGTGTCTCCGTGCTGGTGCGGGTGCTGGTTCACTCTGTTCCGTTTCATGAAATGTCCGGTGACCTTCACCTCCTTTTGATTTCAGTCCCCATGAAAGAGAGGGGAGTGATAACAGCACGCCACCAGTTGTGCTTATTTATGGAGTTTCTATCTTGTGTAACGTGTTCAGGTTCACCAGGGGGGCGTAAGTGTTAGTTGTACATAGTTGGGGGGGGGGGGGATGTTTTGCAGTTCTGGGGGTGGGGGGGTGGGGCACACTGTTGCCGAGTCAAGGGTTAGTGGTTCGGGTCTACGGAGAGAGACGACCTGTGAGTCGGGTTTAATGGCGGTGTGTACGGTGTCGCTGTGGCTGACAACAGCCATGAACAAAGCACCTCTCAGTTGTAAGTTTTGAAGTGTGTTTTTTATTTTATTTTTTCTCCCCTTTTTCTCCCCAACCGTCTTGGTCGCTGCTCCACCCTCTCTGCTGATCCGGGGAGGGCTGCAGACTACCACATGCCTCCTCCCATACATGTGGAGTCACCAGTCGCTTCTTTTCACCTGACAGTGAGGAGTTTCACCAGGGAGACGTAGCGTGTGGGAGGATCACGCTATCCCCCCCCCAGTCCCCCCTTCCCCCTGAACAAGCGCCCCGACTGACCAGAGGAGGCGCTAGTGCAGTGACCAGGACACACATTCCCACATCCAGCTTCTCACCCGCAGACACGGCTGACTGTGTCTGTAGGGACGCTCGACCAAGCCGGAGGTAACACGGGGATTTGAACCAGCGATCACCGTGTTGGTAGGCAACGGAATAGACCGCCTCGCCACCTGGACGCCCCAAAGTGTTTTTTTTTTCCAATTGCGGTGATCACTACACTATTATTATGGTCTGCTACCTCAGACATCACCCCAATCATCGGGTAACGCCTAAAGAACCGCATGTGTTGCCGGTTCTGACCCGTTTAATTCAGCATTTTGTCTCTGCATTTGTTTGTGTGTGCTGTGTGTGCCATGTGTGCCGTGTGTTCATGCCCCGTCTCCCAGATTAAAGCCGCCTAGCTTGCCCCGCTTCTCTCCGCTGCACAAACACGGGCCTGTCGCTGTTCAAGCCTCCGATGTTCACGCCGTCTGCCCCCCTCAGGGCTCCGCAGGGACCGAGCTGACAACAGCGCGGCTACTGCCACAGCGGTCCACCGGCGGCTGTAATACAAACCCACATTACACGCCATACGCCCCCCCCTCTCCCCCCGACATCAACTTTTGACTTTGAGTGTGGATCCCCCTGCACCCCACGTCCATAGGAAGCCCTGCGGAAGGACGGGTGAATTCTGCAGAGCTCTCTGTGCAGAGGTTGGGCAGGCGCGGCGCACGAGGCCGGCGTGATGACTCACACTGGTGTTTACACAGCGACGCGAGCGGCGTGCAGGCAGCAGCCCAGATACATGTGCACCCGGTTTGTGCAACCCGCACTCGGGCACTCGTGAGCTGAAGTACACAATCAAAGACGCTGCAGTATTGATACTCTCATGTACACCCTCATATAAACAAACACGCACACACACACACACACACACAGACACACACACACACACACACACACATGTGCATGCATGCTAGCAGAAGGCACACGGAGACAGACGGCGCAGACTTAGCAGAGCAAATTACCCCGCCAGCTATTTACATATGCTGTTACAATATTAGAAATTTGCATTAAAAAAGAGGCTTTGAATAGTTTAATTTAGCGTGTGGGAGGAGGAATAATGCATCTTTAAAGAGAGGAACAGACAGAGAGAGATGGAGCGAGTCTGAGGGTAAAGAAGGGCAGGAGAGCGGGGGGGCGACAGAAAACAAAAAAGAGAGGGAAAATAGTATGAAAACTGAGCCTGAGAGGAAACGGACAGGTGGGAGGGATTGGAGGTAGAGATAGAGATATAAAACAGTGTTGGAGGGAGAGGGGGGGGGAGGGGGAGAGGGAGGAGGGGGGAGATTGTGCCCATTGTGTCAGAAATAATGCGTCCCACAAAGCTAAAAGGTTAGCGCTCCCAGCCTTGGGCCACCACGACCATTACAATATGAAAGGACTAAACTCTGCGCAGAACCGGGAGCTGTGAATAGAGCCACTCGAGGGAGGGACCGGCCTCCACTCGCAGCCCCAGGAGGCGCTCTCATTTTCAGACTGTCCCCCCCCCCCCCCCCCGTTTAGAGCGCAGGCGACCCTCCACGGCACAATAACGCCACCCAGCAGGAACGCCTTGAACTTTGTTATGGCGGCGAAGCTTAAGACGTTTTAAGAGTTTTTCCTCCGCTCTCTAAATACGTGCCCGCCCATGTCGGCGCCACTTGTTAGGATTCTCAGTCGGAAGGCTTACGGCCCAGTCACCTTCCATCAGGGCGGGCTGATTTTATTAAACCGTGGGTGCAGACTTATTGCTTGTGGACCCAGGCTCGACAGGGGTGATAATATTCTATAATAACTCCGTGTCCCAAGATTCAACACTCAGCTTCTCAATTGAGTGCTTTGCTCGATAAGTTTTGAGATTTAAGAGTCGTCTCCGTGTCGCGGGTCACAGAGGATACAAAGTGTCACCTAGTAGATATCAAAATGGCATATTTATTTTTGACCCCCCCCCCCAATCGTGCTTGGCCAATTACCTCACTCTTCCGAGCGCCCCGACTGACCAGAGGAGGCGCTAGTGCAGCGACCAGGACACATACCCACACCCGGCTTCCCACCTTGTCTGTAGGGACGCTCGACCAAGCTGGAGGTAACACGGGGATTCGAACCGCCGATCCCCATGTTGGTAGGCAACGGAATAGACCGCTATGCTAACTGGGCGACCTCTTGGATTATTTTTTTCTTTTGGAATTTCCCCCCTTTTTTATCCGAAATTGTACCCAGCCAATTACCCCACCCTTCTGAGCCGTCCCAGTCTCTGCTCCACCCCCTCTGCCGATCTGGGGGGGGGGGGCTGCAGACTACCACATGCCTCCTCCGATACATGTGGAGTCACCAGCCACTTCTTTTTACCTGACAGTGAGGAGTTTCACCAGGGGAACGTAGCACGTGGGAGGATCGCGCTATTCCTCCCAGTCCCCCCCCCCCGAGCAGGTGCCCCCACCCACCAGAGGAGGTGCTAGTGCAGCGACCAGGACACATACCCACACCCGGCTTCCCACCCGCGGACGCGGCCAATTGTGTCTGTAGGGACGCCCGACCAAGCCAGAGATAACGCGGGGATTCGAACTGGAGAGCCCCATATTGGTAGGCAACGGAATAAACCGCTACACTACCCGGACGCCCCCTTGGATTCTATCTTTAGTAAATGTGCAGCAGATTAAGAAATTATAAATCCAAAACATCTATTCACCATGTATGGGCTGTGACCAGTTTATTCGCTCTGTAGGTTTGCATGAACCTTTGCTGCAAACGACGGGAGAACAACCAGTACACCGGGAGAGTAACTGTGGGGGGTTTTGTGCAGAGACATTTTGCATGCTCGGGTCTGGCGATGACATTTAAATTCATATCGACGGCGGGTTTCTTGGGCGCCGCTCGTGGGTTTCCGTGCGCGGTGGCAGCTTTCTTCCATTGATCCTGCCTTTAAGGCTCGCGGCAGATGAAACGTTGTTTGAACCGGGTCAGGTGTTGCACCGTGTTAAATGGCAGGGGGACTGTATCGACTGAAGTGCAACAAAGGAGCCAGTTACCTCAGCCGGTTGTCAGGGCACTGACGTCCATACTATAGGAGGGGTGTCCGTCACCCTGATCAGTGTTGCAGTATGAACAATGGCCGAGGGCTGGAATGTATTGCACATTGTGTGTCTGTATTTTATTGGTGTGTGTGTGTGTGTGCAGGGCCATGTTGGTGCATTCACGTCTGCAAGCTGGTGCATGTGTCCGCGTGTCTGCACAGCCGGCCGCGTACGTGTCCACACAGCCGTGACCCCGCGTGCATACATTTGTCGGCGTGTTCCTCGAGCGGAGGAATCGATAGACCCCGGGGTTAATGATGAGAAAGAAACCGGCTCGCCGCCTGCTCAACGACATCAGACTGTTAACATAACCCCAATGTAGCCCGCTCCCCGCGGAAATCCACTGCCATTGATTATAAACCTCACACCGCCGGCCGGGATAGTCTGGCTAGTGTGTCGCCGCCTGTGCGAAGCCCTGCTCGTGATGCAGTGTCTCCTCGGGCAGAGGAAATCAGGGGGCTGACCGTTCCGTTTGGGACTGTACCATGTGGTCATCAAGGCAGGTTGGAGAACAAGACTGACATCCGTCTCTCGAGTCGAGACGGACATCTACGTTTACTTTTTAATGCAAAAAAAAAAAGACTGAGTTGGGGTAAACCTTACATCAGCATCATTCAGTTAGGTGTTGTGAAGAGTTGCCAACGGCTGCAGAGACTGTGAGATGGTGACATGATGGCACACAGACTGTCACAAAACAGGGACAACAGGACATCAATGCATGGGACATTTTGATTTTTTTCCCGCCTTTTTCTCCCCAATTGTACTTGGCCAATCACCCCACTCTTCCGAGCCGTCCTGGTCTCTGCTCCCACTCCCTCTGACGATCCGGGGAGGGCTGTAGACTACCACATGCCTCCTCCCATACATGTGGAGTCGCAGGCCGCTTCTTTTCACCTGACAGTGAGGAGTTTCACCAGGGGGACGTAGCGCATGGGAGGGTCATGCTATTCCCCCCAGCCCCCCCCCCGAACAGGGGCGCCGACCGACCAGAGGAGGCGCTAGTGCAGCAACCAGGACACATACCCACATCCGGCTTCCCACCCGCAGACACAACCAGCTGTGTCTGTAGGGACGCCGACCAAGCCGGAGGTAACATGGTGATTCAAACAGGCGATCCCCATGTTGGTAGGCAATGGAATAGACCGCCACGCTACCCGGACGCCCGGAAAAAATTTTGATTGTGCTTTCTGCAGACATTGAATACATTGTGAGTGTGGTGCCTGGATTACATTTGACTGCACATGGAGAGGTGGGATGGAGTCCAGAATTATACGCCTGCATATCAGTTTGAGTCAAGGAGGACTGGCTGAATAGGTTGAAAGCACACAGTCAATTAAAGTTACTATTCTCAACTCCGAAGCTGGTCAAGAGGAGACCAAGTTAAGGGAGAATTTATTTCAGATTGAATTGTTAGGCCGTTTGGGTGGCGTGGCGGTATATTCCATTAGCTTCCAACACGGGGATTCGCCGGTTTGAATCCCCGTGTTACCTCCGGCTTGGTCAGGCGTACCCTATACAATTGGCTGTTTCTGCGAGGTGGGTATGTGTCCTGGTCACTGCACCTAGCACCTCCTCTGGTCAGTCTGTTCCCCCCACCCCACCTGTTCGGGGGAGGGGGAACTGGGGGGAATAGCGTGATCCTCCCACGTGCTACGTCCCCCTGGCGAAACTCCTCACTGCCAGGTGAAAAAGATGCAGCTGGCGCTCCACATGTATGGGAGGAGGCATGTGGTGGTCTCCAGCCCTCCCCGGATCGGCAGATGGGGTGGAGCAGCGACCGGGACGGCTCGGAAGAGTGGGGGTAATTGGCCAAGTACAATTGGGGAGAAAAAGGGGGAAAACGAAGATTGAATTGTTAACAAATGGATAAGCGGAAGTGTCAGGAGAGGGAACATTATTTGCCGAGCCAGAGCTCGTTTCCCTCAAAGCCTCCTAGGTAAGCCTGGAGATGTGTTCACCGGCTGAGTCTCCCCATGGTATATTTTTCATTTGCAGTGTAAACGAGGTAGTTTGACGCTCTCATGGTGCGAAGGGAAGCCATCCTGAGGGTTTCATATAGTCCGTGTACCGCAGATGGATCAGGAGTGTGTTTCTGGTGACGTGACACGAGTCAGTTCCAGTTGTTTGCTGGGGATGTAGTCCCTGTGGTGTGGGTATCCACATATCTCTTCAAGAGCAGTATGTAATCATGGAAGAGTGAAAGCTTTGGTTGCCTTTTTCACCACAAGAGCGCCCAAACTTTGTCAGTTAAAGTTCCCGTAGCTTTAACGGCATCAGACCGCAGATTTACGCCAACCTTTGTATTTCACGCAGTCTCCCCCTTTTTCCGTCGTTATTTAATCGGCAGTCAACCTGGTTTTTGGATGGAACTATATTTACATGGTGTGTATTTGTGTTGTGCGTATTTGTTTTGCTTCCTTAACTGAAGAGGTAGAAAAAGAGGCATTCTACATAAACAGGCTTATCTTGGTCTAGCAGCTTAGTTCACTGTAAGCCTCCGAGCGTGCAGAATAAGAAGGGGAGGAGTGGATGACTAAGAATTCTTCCTTCCTCTCCGGGGTGTTTTCGGTGTTTTCGGCGTCCGCCTCAGCTGCGCACTGACAGGTGGAAACACGTCTTCATCTTTACAAGCCGCAGTTACACTTGTCAATCCGGTGTGATATTCTAGATTCGATAATAAAGGTTTCCTGTAAATGAGAGGGCGTTAACGATCAACCTCGCCCGGCCTGTAAATGCCTGATACGCACCCCTCCCCCCCATAGCGAGGGGAGGGGGGGTCCTTTTGATCTCCACCACTTCCTCACATTTCCCTTCTTTCATCACCCTGCACATCACCTGCTGCATCCTCACAGCCTGGCGGCAGTTCACATGGCAACAGTAGCGCCGTTGCACATCATTTTGTCTGAACTATGTAGGATTTTCCAACCGGTGGGCCTGAACAACCCGCACAGTGCGGCAAACCAAATCCATTTTTCCTTTTCTGCCACATCTAGGCCACGGTGGCATGGCCGGGTGTCTAAACGCGGCGCGTAGCAAATGAATAGATGAACTAAGTGACGAACTAGTGAGCGTCAGTCACGTTTCTGTCTTACAACTATGTCGTGATCATTTAAAATCACTACGATAATTTGAGTCACATTTTATCCTCCGTCACAGTGATGGACTGTACACATGGTTCTACTCTCAGCAGTGTTTCTTGAAAATAAGTTCTTGATTAGTTTCTACTGAGTCACAGCATGGGGCGGTGGGTCTGTGCTGTGTATTACAGATCCTCAAAAAATGGCATTACCACTAAGTGTCGAACCAACTAACTAACTAACTCACTCTCACTCTCTCTCTCTCTCTCTCTCTCTCTCTCTCTCTCTCTCTCTTGCTCTGGCTCTCTCTCTGGCTCTCTCTCTCTCTGGCTCTATCTCTGGCTCTCTCTCTCTCTCTCTGCAGGTGCCTATCATGTGTAAACGGTAACTTCCCCTGCCACTGGTGTAAATACCGCCACATGTGTACGCAGGATGCCAGTGACTGCTCCTTCCAGGAGGGACGTGTCAACACCTCAGAGGTGAAGCCTTAAGCACTCTCAGAAACAGTCACGCAGCCGCACACACTCACAGGCCCTGTTTACACCATGCATTAACATGTGTCTCGGGGTGATGCGATCACAAGTGGACGGTTCTAAGGGTGTCAGTTCACACCTGGCATTAGAATGCGTCTCATGTGCGGATCTCACTTCCCTGCAGTTTATGCAAAGACCAAATGTGTTGTTGTTGTTGTTGTTTTTTTCCCCATTTTTCTCCCCAATTTTACTTGGCCAACTATCCCATTCGCTCCTCCACCCCCTCTGCCGATCGGAGGATGGCTGCAGACTACAACACGCCTCCTCTGATACATGTGGAGTCGCCAGCCACTTCTTTTCCCCTGACAATGAGGAGTTTCGCCAGGAGGACGTAGAGCGTGGGAGGATCACGCTGTTCCCCCCAGACCGACCAGAGAAGGCGCAAGTGCAGTGACCAGGACAAATACCCACATCCGGCTTCCCACCCGCAGACATGGCCAGTTGTGTCTGTAGGGACGCCCGACCAAGCCGGAGGCAACATGGGGATTCAAACAGGCGATCCCCATGTTGGGAGGCAACCGAATAGACCGCCACGCCACCCGGATTCCCTTGCATTGTTGTTTTTAACCTGCAGGAGGCAGCAATACACTTCCCGTGCAGCGAATTGTTGCGGCTTCTTGTTGTTGTTTCTCACTTTAATGGTCTTTTCAGACGGAGAGCGATTAATGCCCACTAAGTATGTCATTTTCAGTGAGAGGTGAGCAGGCAAATAGGGAGGTGTGGTCAACCTGTCAGGTGGAGCGACAAGTGGGCACAATCCTGTCAAACTGTTGTGGTCATGCTAATCTCACGCATACGCCCGCCCGCTGCCAGAGTTGAGGTGTCTTAAACTTTTCTTCTACGCGACGTGCAGTGTCACCCTGCAAAATGGACGAGAGACCGATCCTCGCCACGTGTGTGAGTTCCGTGAGATATATTACTGTTTCGGGACCAAACAGGAGGGCTTTCACTTTTCTCACCCAATATAAACTCAGCTCAACTCATTAGTAAGCTAGCTAACTGAAATGATTTGAAAGTGTAAAACAGATAGCTCAAACCAAGCAGTCTGAATGGTTGTTAGCCATGATGTCATAACCGTATATAATGGCGATGATGTCTAAGTCCTCTACACGGTTCAGTCTCACTCCGTGTGCCTCCCTATGTGCAGACAGCCAGGAGGGCCTATTTCTTTGTAAGAACAACAGTGTTTGATGAACATGTGAATAAAAACTCTTTCATAATGCCATACATGGTAACTGTTTTATAAAAGCTGTAGCTCACTCCAGTCCGTGATATGTTGTGATTATATCACAGTATGCCACGGCCTGGCTGAGCTGTTGCTGAGACTCTTTCCCTCAGCAGTTCTAGAAGATATTATAATATGTTGCTGTTATAGCCTATAAAGAGAATAGATTTGGACCGGCAGGGATACAGTAACGCACAGAAGCCATTTCCATGCTCACCAAGCGTCGAGCACCTGGCGTCAACTCGCGGAGCGCTTGTCTGCCTATCTGTTGTAAATGTCGTGACTATTTCACAAACTGCCGTGAGACTGGGCTGGTCTATCCACATGCAGACACACACACGCAGGTGGACGGCTGCTTACCGTCTCTAAAGACCATACTATGACGCTGTTGGCGTGCGAATGATTTAGACCCTGCGGATCCAGTCGGTGTTGCTTACCATCTGAAGAGACCATAATGGACGGTGTCCAGGTTGCATGGCGGTCTATTCCGTTGCCTACCAACACGGGGATCGCCGGTTCGAACGCCCGTGTTACCTCTGGCTTGGTTGGGCATCCCTACAGCCACAATTGGCCATGTCTGTGGGTGGGAAGCCAGATGTGTGTATGTGTCCTGGTCGCTGCATTTAGCACCTCCTCTGGTCGGTCATGGCACCTTTTTGGGGGTGAGGGGGAACGGGGGGGGGTGTAGCATAATCTTCCCATGCGCTACGTCCCCCTGGCAAAACTCCTCACTGTCAGGTGAAAAGAAGCGGCTGGTGACTCCACATGTATCGGAGGAAGCATGTGGTCGTCTGCAGCCCTCTCTGGATCAGCAGAGGGGGTGGCGCAGCGACTGGGATGGCTCGGAAGAGTGGGGTAATTGGCCGGATACAATTGGGGAGAATAGAGAGGAACCCCCCCCCCCCAAAAGGAAAGACCATAATACTGCGCCGTTGGTGTGCGAATGACAACTTTTTGGTTGAGTTCTGCTTATGCAGAGGGCGTCACTTGAGTAGGCGATTTTTTTAACGTGACCCAGGACACATTTGCATGCACACCACTTAAAGAATGTGGCCATATGCAGCCCAGAACACCTCTGAATGTGGTCTGAGTGATTGGTTGTCAGTGCGTCCTCAATACGTTTTCTGTGTAGTCCTGGTATTTAGTCCTGGTGTTAACATGCATCGTGGTTGATCCGGTCACAAGTGGGCAGCTCTACGTCCGTCAGTTTACACCTGGCATTAGAATGACCACTTGTTGATCGGGTCTCACTTTCCCGCCCTCTTTGCAAAGAAACATGTACATCACGTAAATAAACATGTAAACACATACAGAAACGTGAGGAGAAGTGGAAGCAACAGGCATTCAACAAAACGAGACATCCTTGCTCACTGCGACGTCAGTTAGTATGACGTATTTCACACCTGCAAGTTATTGCTGTCAGTTATTCTACCAAATGATGTCGTCATACAAAATGTGAAGTGCTCCCAAATACATACAGTAAATCATCTCGTATCCCAGCTACACCTCTTTTCTTTTATTTCCATTCCACCTTGTTGTGAAGCACAACAGGTTTCTGTAAAGTTATTCTGATGATGATGATGATGATGATGATGATAGTGATGTTGATCTGTCTGACAGCCTTCACACCCCTGACCTGAATTATTGCATTTAAGAACTAGTCTATTGTGGGTAAATAGTTTCACATTATTACAGCGCTGTGGATGCAGCGAATGCATGTGGCGCCATATAGAGACAATTCACACGATGAGGAAACTGAGGGGATCAGGAGCACCAGTCAGAGACAAGTGACATGATGAGGAAACTGAGGGGATCAGGAACGCCAGATAGAGACAAGTGACGTGATGAGGAAACTGAGGGGATCAGGAACGCCAGACAGAGACAAGTCACATGATGAGGAAACTGAGGGGATCAGGAGCACCAGACAGAGACAAGTGACGTGATGAGGAAACTGAGGGGATCAGGAGCACCAGACAGAGACAAATCACATGATGAGGAAACTGAGGGGATCAGGAACGCCAGACAGAGACAAATCACATGATGAGGAAACTGAGGGGATTAGGAGCCCCAGACAGAGACAAGTCACGTGATGAGGAAACTGAGGGCATCAGGAGCGTTAGGCTCCGAGTGTTCGCCTTCCTCCATTTTGTGACCAAAATACACAGCAAAAGCTGAAACTCCTTCTTAAACCTCGTTATGTGGGGAAATGTAAACGTCTGAACACTGGAGTTTGTGATGCTCAACCCGAACCCCGTCAGCTCGAGCTGATCACCTCGGTCCAGGCTCGGATTATTCATTCCAGTGGGTTTGACAGGGTCGCGGTCTGCGCTGCGGTGGATGAATGAACGTGAACCAGAAGTTGAACTCGAATCCACAGGCGGGCGGCGGTTCTTCCACAGTTGTGGGTCTGATGTGTGTCAGAAATTACTGACGAGGTACACATCGAAGACTTGGGTGAATCAGCTGCTTTATACGTAGCGCGTCTGCAGTTCAGTTTGCGTTTGGTCCATCACCTCTGACAATTCAGCTGCACTTGGCAGAATCACGCAGGACGTTTTATCTACTGGATATTATTTCTATGTCTTACGAGGAGGATGTCAGTTGACTAGGTGGTTCTTCAGTGTGGTTTTGGGACATACATGCGTTGACACTTTGAATGTGATGTGGACAAATGCGTCCTGGGTCATCTCCAAATGTGGCCTGAGCAATTGCCTCCTAAGATGCATTGAGGATGCATTGGGTGCGTTCTTGGGGTTTCACAGAATAGTCAACTAGTCGACTATCAACCCCCCCTAGTGGACACTGTGCATAAGTGTAGACTAATTGTTCATATGTGGTCTTCTTGCTGTGCAGTAACAAAGCAGTGGCAACACATGTACATCAGATATGCGGTAGGAGGCGCTGTGGTTCCAACATAGATTTGTTGAAACGATTATATTCTACACTCTGCGATGTTAAATAAACAGAATTTAAGGTATTTAGACAAAGAAAGACTCCCGTATCCCTGTGTTGCAGTTTAATGAGTGACGGTGTTCAGAATCAGAACCAACTTTATTAGCCAAGTGTGCATGCACACGAGAAATTTGACCCCGGTACGCAGCAGCTTCTAGCACCTGCAGACATCGCTCACACAGAGAAAGAAAAAAAAAAACTGGTGACTTAAGTGATGACAACTGTTGAAAACCCGAACAGAACACGTAGTGTCCTTCTAAAAGCCTTTAATTTTATTTTAATCAGTTTTAACTACACAATCCATCCATCCATCCAATCCATTGTCCGTACCGCTTATCCTGCTCTCAGGGTCGGGGGGATGCTTGGAGCCTATCCCAGCAGTCATTGGGCGGCAGGCGGCGAGACACCCAGGACAGGCTGCTAGACCATCATACAGCCCCCCCCCCCACACACTCATACCTAGGGGCAATTCAGTATGGCTGATTCACCTGACCTACATGTCTTTGGACTGTGGGAGGAAACCAGAGCACCCGGAGGAAACCCACGCAGACACGGGGAAAACATGCAAACTCCACACAGAGGACGACCTGGGACAACCCCCAAGGTTGAACTACCCCGGGGCTCGAACCCAGGACCTTCTTGCTGTGAGGCGACCGCACTAACCACTGCACCATCTGTGTCTGATATCTACGCTAACCATTTACAAGTTAAATTGTGCTCAGCAAGACTCCTTCACCTCTCGTTATGTTTCTTATCATGTGGGAAACGTACAGCGGCAGACAGTGCAGCTCTACTTTATACCGACGTAGCACGTTGGAGGATCACGCTATTCCCCCCAGTCCCCCCTCCGACCGACCAGAGGAGGCGCTAGTGCAGCGACCAGAACACATACCCACATCCGGCTTCCCACCCGTAGACACGGCCAATCGTGTTTGTAGGGATGCCCGACCAAGCCAGAGGTAACACAGGGATTCGAACTGCCGATCCCTGTGTGGGTAGGCAACGGAATAGACCGATACGCTACCCGGACACTCCCCTGAACATTCACTTGAAGATCATTTAAGGCTTTTAGGCTTTTTGACAGCTGCCATCACCACGACAACCACGGACGCACTCGGCTGAAAGTCAGCAGACTACGGTCAGAGTTAAACCGGAGCTCCTGCAGGAAAGCAGTGTTCTTGCTGCTGCAGTCAAACAGTGTCTCCAGCTCAGACAAACATGCTGGGGCTTTAGTCCAATCAGATTGCGGCTCCTTCGTAAACTGCCTCTGAGAGCCAATCGGGACTCTGCTGTTTCATCTACCCCTCGGTTGGTCCCGCCTACATTAGCGAACCCTCTGCCGGTTGTATCGGAGACCTGTTTGATGAGAATTGATCTCTGGTACTGGTTTGAAAAAGATTAATCAACCACTCACCTACTTTATGGGAGTTGTTGAAGACTGCTAGAACGCAGAAGTCGTGAATGGCCTTCACACGTGGACTCAGTGCTGCCCACTTGTGATCAGATCGCCCAAGGCGCATGTTAACGCCAGGTGTGACAGGGCCACAAAGACACCACACACACACACACACACACACACACACACACACACACACACACACACACTCACGCTCTCTCTCCCTCTCACACACACACACACAGACAAACACACAACTGGTATGCTAATCCCAGCAGGGTCCTTGGCAATGTGATGCCACTGTGTGTGTGTGTGTGTGTGTGTGTGTGTGTGTGTGTGTGTGTGTGTGTGTGTGTGTGTGTGTGCGTGTGCGTGTTTGCATGGGAAAGCATGTGAGTGATGCTATGAGTGGCTCGGCAGCAGCTGCTGTACTCCAAGTAGCCGTGGATTTATTCACTCGTAAACAAGCCGGGTTGAATGACTATGCAAATGCAGCTCTACAACTCTAAATGTTACATTTGCATTAAAATTCTTACCCAATCTCGGGGATCGACACTTTCTTATCTAACAATCTCTCCTTCTTTCTGTATCTTTCTCCTCCTCTCTTTTTTTCTCTTGTTCTTCTGTTTTTATTTTATTTATTTATTGTTGTCGTTCTCTCTTCATCTATGTGCGATGCTTGGTATTTAATCAGAGTGTTCTGGAGAAGCAAGTGGTGACGGGTGTGGCAGGTTGGAGGGAGGTGGTCATGGCATGTGTAGGCTGGATGAGTGTCTTGCACTTACCGAGTAGCGCCGTGGTTCTGCAATAACGACAGGGACACCTCATGTTGATGTTGTCACTTTGGGATATACACTCACTGGCCACTTTATTAGGTACACCTTGCTAGTACCGGGTTGGACCCCCTTTTGCCTTCACAACTGCCTTAATCCTTCGTGGCATAGATTGAACAAGGTACTGGAAACATTCCTCAGAGAGTTTGGTCCATATTGACATGATAGCATCACGCAGTTGCTGCAGATTTGTCGGCTGCACATCCATGATGCGAATCTCCCGGTCCACCACATCCCAAAGGTGCTCTACTGGATTGAGATCTGGTGACTGTGGAGGCCATTTGAGTACAGTGAACTCATTGTCATGTTCAAGAAACCAGTCTGAGATGATTCGAGCTTTATGACATGGCGTGTTATCCTGCTGGAAGTAGCCATCAGAAGAAGGGAACACTGTGGTCATAAAGGGATGGACATGGTCAGCAACAATACTCAGGTAGGCTGTGGCATTGACACGATGCTCAATTGGTACTAAGGGGCCCAAAGTGTGCCAAGAAAATATCCCCCACACCATTACACCACCACCACCAGCCTGAACCGTTGATACAAGGCAGGATGGATACATGCTTTCATGTTGTTGACGCCAAATTCTGACCCTACCATCCGAATGTCGCAGCAGAAATCGAGACTCATCAGACCAGGCAACGTTTTTCCAATCTTCTATTGTCCAATTTTGGTGAGCCTGTGCGAATTGTAGCCTCAGTTTCCTGTTTTTAGCTGACAGGAGTGGCACCCGGTGTGGTCTTCTGCTGCTGTAGCCCATCTGCCTCAAGGTTCGACGTGTTGTGCGTTCAGAGATGCTCTTCTGCGTACCTAGGTTGTAATGAGTGGTTATTTGAGTTACTGTTGCCTTTCTATCAGCTCGAACCAGTCTGGCCATTCTCCTCTGACCTCTGGCATCAACAAGGCATTTTCACCCACAGAACTGCCGCTCACTGGATATTTTCTCTTTTTCGGACCATTCTCTGTAAACCCTAGAGATGGTTGTGCGTGAAAATCCCAGTAGATCAGCAGTTTCTGAAATACTCAGACCAGCCCGTCTGGCACCAACAACCATGCCACGTTCAAAGTCACTTAAATCACCTTTCTTCCCCATTCTGATGCTCCGTTTGAACTGCAGCAGATCGTCTTGACCATGTCTACATGCCTAAATGCATTGAGTTGCTGCCATGTGATTGGCTGATTAGAAATTTGCTTTAACGAGCAGTTGGACAGGTGTGCCTAATAACGTGGCCGGTGAGTGTATATACTAGAAGAACCCCGCTACAATGTAGCGGTTTGGTTATCCACCCGTCTAAATCTCCCTCCTCTTCATCCTGCCAGCTAACCGCCTTCCCCCTGCCCCTAACCCCCCCACACTCCAACTCCCTCCCCCCCAATGCTCAGAATCATCTGAAATGCCGAGAAAAGTGGTTTTTAGCCATTTTTAGGAAATGCATATTTTGCATAATTATGCATAATTATTATAATTATTTTAATTTTCTGCTATTTTTCTGGTCCTCCCTGGAACAATACCTACCACCTCCAAAAAAAATTAGGATCATAAGTGCATTTTTGCAAAAATGCATTTATTTTGCATAATGCCAAAACATTTCTGTCCCAGAAAAAAAATTTTATAGGTGAAAAAAATCAAAGATGCTCAGAATCATCTGAAATGTCGAGAAAAGTGGTTTTTAGCCATTTTTAGAAAAATGCATATTTAGCATATTTATGCATAATTATGCATAATTTTTATTTTCTGGGATTTTTCCCTTACTCTCTGAGACAATACCGACCACCTCCAAAAAGAATTAGGATCATAAATGCTTTAGTTTTCGGTCCCGCTATCTACACTAACTAACACACACACACACACATTCCAAAAAAAAATAAAATATATATATATATATATATATATATATCAGAAACTCTGCCATGGGACAGAAATGCCCATATCTATAGTTGTGGGGCAACTTCTGCAAAGCACTGTGTTTCCCCTTTTCGCATTTACCAAAATGACAGTCTTCTCTTCTTCTGCAGTGTTATATTGGCTAGACAGAGTTCAATGGAGACTGAAAGAAGTACAATGGCTCCACATCCATCCATCCATCCATCCATCCATCCATCCATCCATCCATCCATCCATCCATCCATCCATCCATCCATTATCCAAACCGCTTATCCTGCTCTCAGGGTCATGGGGATACTGGAGCCTGTCCCAGCAGTCATTGGGCGGCAGGTGGGGAGACACCCTTGACAGGCCGTCAGTCCATCACAGGGCCGACACACACAATCCTCTGTGGTCCTGGGTTCGAGCCCCAGGGTAGTCCAACCTTGCGGGTCTCCCCGTGTTGCCCTCTGTGTGGGGTTTGCATATTCTCCCCATGTGTCTGTGGGTTTCCTCCCAGTCCAAAGACACGTAGGTCAGGTGAATCGGCTCCACATGCATCCTTGATGAAAATGTTAACCAAGCAGCATGGCGTAATCAATACTTGGCAATAATTTGTGGCTCTTTGAGAGGGCAATAACACGGAGGCCAGCTGCTGCTTACTTATCTGCCTCTCACAAAACCATAACAGCGCACAAGTCTTTGAACCTGACTTCCTGAGAGACTCGCTGGTTCAGGTTGAGGAAGTGGTGTGGGTTCGGTACCATGCTGACAGCTGGCTGTCGTTACCGTGAGGGGATGTTCAGTATCTTTCAGAAAATGAATTTTAGATGTTGAGCATCAACTAAGGATAAAAGAGGGTGGACCTCCTTCTGAACAGAGCCCGCAGGCCGCACCCCGCAGACCCCTGCCGTAATGTCAGGTGAGTATTGGTAGAGCTAATTCACTTTGGCGAGAGGAACTGGAAACCCTGTGGTCAAAACCTACCAAAGTCCAGACCAAGTCTTCTGGTGAGCGAGTCCAATAGGGCCAAAACGTAGTACGTAAAGACTGACACCAGAACAGTGCAGGTCCAGTTAACACCATGGCTGAAACCATACCAGTCTGCCATTGCAGCACATTTTCACTGTAATATTTATTTGGCTTTTTTTGGTCCAGATTCAAATTTTCCATGATAGTAATAATAATAATGATAATAATAATGATAATGCATACTTATATGTTATTATATAATAATAATGTATAATTATATGTTATTATTTTTATATAATAATAATAATGCATACTTATGTTATTATATAATAATAATTATATGTTATTATTTTTATATAATAATAATAATAACGTATAATAATAACATGTAATTATACATTATTATATAATACCATATAATTATATATGATGATAATGTGTAATTATACGTTGTTATTATTATATAACAATGTATAATTATGTTATCATAATTATTGTATAATGTATAACAATATATTATAACTTTTATATAATAATAATAATAATAATAATAAGATAAATTAAATTGCATTTTATTCGTCTTCTCTGGGGAAGTTTATTCACTTCAAATTTTAAAAACTGAAGAATTATCAAGATTCTCCTATGTGAGGCCCAGTCTATTCTGATTCATTATTTAGTGATGTTCAACACGAGACCTTGGGCAGCATGGCTCATGAGGTAGAGAGGGTCGTCTAACAAGCCGAAGGTTGCTGGTTCGATCCCTGGCTTCTGCAGAGAGCATGTCAAAGCGACCCTGAGCAAGACAGTGAACCCCAAACTGCTCCTGATGAGCAGGTTGGCACCTTGCATGGCAGCCTCCACCCTCAGAGTGTGAATGTGTGTGTGAATGGGTGAATGTGTGTGTGACTGGGTGAATGTGTGTGTGACTGGGTGAATGTGTGTGTGAATGTGTGTGTGACTGGGTGAATGTGGGTGAATGGGTGATGTGTGTGTGACTGGTCGAATGTGTGTGACTGGGTGAATGTGACTGGGTGAATGTGTGTGTTTGACTGGGTGAATGTGTGTGAGAATGGGTGAATGTGTGTGTGAATGAGTGAATGTGTGTGACTGGGTGAATGAGTGAATGTGTGTGAATGGGTGAATGCGTGTGTGACTGGGTGAATGTGTGTGTGAATGGGTGAACGTATGGGTGAATGTGTGTGAATGGGTGAATGTGTGTGTGACTGGTTGAATGTGTGTGTGAATGGGTGAATGTGTGAATGGGTGAATGTGTGTGACTGGGTGAATGTGTGTGTGAATGGGTGAGTGAATGGGTGAATGTGTGGCACACAGTGTAAAGCGCTTTGAGTGGTTGGTAGACTAGAACATCGCCGTACAAAATGCAGTCTGTTCAAAATGTAGACTGGAGACCATAAGCGTACCCGAGTCCATGAGCAAGTATTACAACACTAGTAATTAGAGACCATGTTAGGGGTTTTTGGAGGATCATGTGAGGTGTGTGTTATTATATCGCACTCGGACTTGTCAGTTAATCCCAAAACGAGCCTGTGGTGTTAGTAGATGATTCACTACGCCGCTCTTACCTGTTGTTGTTTTACCAAAATACATCCACAAAATGGCGTGCACATTTTAACACGACTCCTTCAGAATATGTGGCCTCCCAGGGTGGGAGGTGCTGGATTCGTTTCCGGCTGGATCCGGCTCCAGTTGAGTCCTGCCTACGTGTAGCGCCGCACTTACAGACAAACGTGAACACACATAAACACCGATTGGATTTGTGCATCTTTAACATTTCCCACCTTGCACCCAGTTCCCCTTTGCACGCTGTCTCAGTCGAGCACACGTACGGTGCATTAGCACACACAACGCACACGCACGCACACACACACACACACACAGACACACAAACAGACACACACTTATCTACTTAAACCAGAAATACATTTCTTAGCTCATTCTCTAATCTTACCGTAGCAAAACAGCCTAATTCTGCCTCAGTCTTACCTGATCCCCAACCACTGCACCTGATCCCCTATGCTGCCACACACACACACACACACACACACAGTAATTGATCCCTGTGATAATCACCTCGTTAATAGTTCAAATCCTAATTTACAGGCGTGCAGGATGACCTGGAGGGATGAAGAGTCTTCTTGTCCTCCCCCTCCCCCCCATCATTTCTCTCCTCCTTTATGTACTACACTCCCCCTATATTTTATTTGCCATCTCTCCACCATCTCTTTCTCCTCCCTCCTCAACCCTTTACCTGTCCCCTCATTACCTTTGTCCTCATCTGTTTTTGATCCCTTCTCTCCTTCATCTCCTCACTCCTTTACTCTCCTGTCTTTCTCTTTGATATGGCTTACCTGTCACACACACACTTCTTCCTTCCTTTCTTCCTTCCTTCCTTCCGTCCTTTCTTGTTCTCTTCATTTCTTTCTTTTTCTTTCTTTCTTGCTCTTTCTTCCTTTCTTGCTATTTCTTTTTCTTTTATTTCATGCTCTCTCTTCCTTTTATTTCTTTCTTGCTCTCTTTTTCTTTCTTCCTCTCTTTTTTCTTTCTTTCTTTTATTTTTTTCTCTTTCTTGCACTTTCTTTCTTTCTTAACCTCTCTCCCAGCTGTCATTCAGGACACACACTCTTCATCCCCTCCTCCTCTCCTCCGTTCTGTCCTCAGTGCTGCAGGTGTGTAGTGGTGGTGTATGGTGGTGGTGGAGGTGGCGGTGGCTCATGTATACATGTGTTGGTGTTGGCTGTGAGCAGACGGTGTGGTCGTCTTACCTCAGTGCTGCGGGTGTGTGGTGGCGGTGTATGGTGGTGGTGGCGGTGGCGGGGGCTCATGTATGCACATGTGCTGGTGTTGGCTTTGAGCAGACGGCGTGGTCGTCTTACCTCAGTGCTGCGGGTGTGTGGTGGTGGTGGTGGTGGTGGTGGAGGTGGAGGTGGAGGTGGCGGTGGCAGTGGCTCATATATACGTGTGCTGGTGTTGGCTGTGAGCAGACGGCGTGGTCGTCTTACCTCAGTGCTGCGGGTGTGTGGTTGTGTATGGTGGTGGTGGTGGAGGTGGTGGTGTGTGGAGGTGGCTGTGGCTCATGTATACGTGTGTTGGTGTTGGCTGTGAGCAGACGGCGTGGTCGTCTTATCTCCAGCACGCCGGAACACCTTCCCCTGCTTGTCTGCCCAGGCAGTGTGCTTTATTTATGTAGTTAATTGTTCTGTTCACGAGGTATCCATCCACAATCCAATTATAGAGCCAGGCTTTTATCTCTCTCTGTCTGACTCCCCCCCAACCCCCATCTCTCTCTCTCTCTCTCTCTCTCTCTCTCTGTCTCTCTGTCTCTCTCTCTCTGCTTGATGCTTCCTCTCTCCGTCCCTCTCACACTGCTACGGCAGGAAAGGTGACACCTCTCTTTTCTCCTCCCTCGCACGGTCACTCCCTTTTCAGCTTTTTCTCTCACTCCTGCTATTTTTGTCCTTTTTTTGTACTTGCCCCCCCCTCCATCTTTCGTGTGTTCCTCTCTTTCCTTCTCTCTCATACATTAATTCGCTTTCTCTGCCAGATGACACGGACAGGGAGCCAGGACGAGGGCTAATCGCAGAAAAGACTAGTGTGGATGCACTTAAAGCAGGTGGGGGCAGGAAGGATTCGGGGGGAGCTGAAGAGGTGTGTGTGTGTGTGTGTGTGTGTGTGTGTGTGTGTGTGTGTGTGTGTGTGTGTGTGTGTGTGTGTGTGTGTGTGTGTGTGTGTGCAGATACAGTGATTATTTCAGGGGTGCGGTGGAGGAGAATGAACAATAACACTTGACTGTAAGCGCCCTGTCATCATACGTTACACACCCTGTAAACGGACGAGGCCGACATCCTCCCTCGCTTTGGGTGGAGAGCCGCACACATTCAGTCTGTTTTTTTTTAAAAACATTTTTTTATCTTCCTTCTGGTATGCTTTCTTTTTGGTGCAGGTGTTACCATGGCTACGAAGACACATTGGGTATCGAGGGGGCTCACAGAATTTTGATACCTACACACACACACACACAGCCCAGCACCCTCCCCACATCCTGACAGCTGTCTTACATGGATTATTGTTATTAACGTGACACACAGTGATACATTGTCTCTGTTTAAGTTGTTTTGATGGGTTTTATTTTTGCTTAAAATATCTTTTATTTATTTATTTACCCCCCCCCTCCCACCCCTTTTTTTCCTCCCCAATTGTACTTGGCCAGTTACCCCACTCTTCCAAGCAGTCCCGGTTGCTGCTCCATCCCCTCTGCCGATCCGGGGAGGGCTGCAGACTACCACATGCCTCCTCCCATACATGAGGAGTCGCCAGCCGCTTCTTTTCACCTGACAATGAGAAGTTTCGCCAGGGGGACGTAGTGCGTGAGTGGATCATGCTATCCCCCCCAGTCCCCCTCCCCCCCGAAAAGGCACCCTGACCGACCAGAGAGGGGGCGCTAGTGCAGCGACCGGGACACATACCCACACTCGGCTTCCCCACCCACAAAAACGGCCAACTGTGTCTGTAGGGACGCCCGACCAGGCCAGAGGTAACACGGGGATTTGAACCGGCGATCCCCGTGTTGGTAGGCAACCGAATGGACCGCCACGCCACCCGGACGCCCCATGCACATGGCTTTTTCAGGCAAATAATTTGCACACTTAAGCCCCCCCCCAACACACATGGTCCCTTTTGTCATAAAGCTTCAATTAACCAGTCCACGCTACTTAATGATATTTCTCAAAGATATTTGCTTTAATTTTGGGGGCTTGCTTCACTTCTGATAGGACATACAGCATCTCAGGTCCCTGGGAAAGTTCTGTAAGAACTCATCATAGCCCACGTAAATTCACAAGCACCATTTACTTTTCTGCTTATGCAAATGGATTCTTTGTAATTTATTTTCCTTAATAGTAAGTGTATCTCTCGCTGGCGTTGGCTGGAAATGTAAATGTGTATAAATCAGCTGTGTTGTGACAGCAGATAAACGGAGAGAAACATTAGGGGCGACCAGGCAGAAAATTACCAGAGTCGGAGGAACACTTGAGGAAGCCATCAGCAGAAACGAGTGTAAACACAAACAATGGGCGAGACAAACACCGAAACAAACAAACACGGAGACAAATACATTTGGTCCGCCCTGAAGGAGCAACTGATGGAGTTGAACTAGTTATTCGACTCCACAGTCAGGTGCTTTAGGTCAGTTCTAATGTATTCTTTCAGACTATGCATGTAGAAAAATAATGCAAATAATACAGCTGCACGCCGTGATTCCGGGGTTCAAGCCAACACAGACCATTAGCTGAAAACTTGAACGGCTTAATTAAAAAAATATCCACCAAGTTTGGCGATGCTTGCACAAATTGTTATTGATTTATGGCCAAATTTGTGCACGTGTTTGGAGCTGTTGGCGCCCCTACTGATGGATTTCAAAATAGTTCTACACACGTGGTTCAACATTGTTATGAAACATATCTAGCAAGCTTTGTAACGATTGGACAAGCGATCTATGATTCATTGTCTGATTTGTGTAAAGCCCCGCCCATTTTTTTCCTGCATTTTAGCACCACCTAGAGGTCGATTTAAATGAACCGTTCAAGGTTTGTTTTGGGTACTTATGTGGACATATCCTACAAGTTTTGTGATGATTGGCCCAACGGTTGTTGACTTTGGTCTGTTTATGTGCCTGAGCCACGCCCTTTTAAAATTCATTGGTCAATATCTTGAAAACTGAATAAGATATAAACAAGTCTTATACAACTGTTGATAAGCTTGGCCCAATAAGGATCCACAGAATTTGGTAGCGATCAGAGCTATGGTTTAGGAGGAGAGGGTGGCACGGTGGCACAGAGGTTAGCATGGTTGCCTCACAGCAAGAAGGTCCTGGGTTTGAACCACAGGGTAGTCCAACCTTGGGGGGGGGGGGGTCATCCTCTGTGTGGAGTTTGCATGTTTTCCCCATGCTGCAGTGGGTTTCCTCCCGGTGCTCCGGTTTCCTCCCACAGTCCAAATACCTGTAGGTCAGGTGAATTGGCCTTACTAAATTGTCCCTAGATGTGGGTGTCGGCCCTGTGATGGACTGCCGGCCTGTCCAAGGTTTCTCCCCACTTGCCACCCAATGACTGCTGGGATAGGCTCCAGCATGCCCCGACCCAAATTCGGATAAGCGGCCTGAATAATGGATGGATGGATGGGTTTTGGAGGAGAATGGCAGAAAATCTAGTCAGGTGGACTTTAGTGGTTCTTGAGGCAAATTTGTAGAGTAAAGACAGATGGATGTCTGTACCAAACTTTGTGTAAATCGAACTTACGGTGTTGGAATTTTGACTTTTCGAAGTTCAAAATTTTGACCTTTAGTTATAATCCTAACATCATGCTGATTGGGGTCATATTTCTTTAGCAGCACTTGCACACGACTTCCAATCAGTAGGCGAAATCTCATGTCTCTGCCATTTACCATGTCACGGGAATTTGGGCCAACATTTCTGAAGAAGTAAATCAAAATCAATACTAATAATGATAATAATAATAATAATAAACCAGCACAAACACAATACTCGATAATAGCTATATGAAAGGTAGATAGATAGATAGATAGATAGATAGATAGATAGATAGATAGATAGATAGATAGATAGATAGATAGATAGATAGACATTTCCTTCATCTTAATGGCCTACATACTGAATACAGATGTGAATGCTAGCTTCTGCTGAAAGTGTCGGATATTGAAAATATGATGATATTCTTTCTTTCTTTTTCTTTCCTTTTTTTAACTGGCTAACTTTTACCGTTAGCTTCCTTTTAAAGGCGCTGACCTTTTTTCTTTTTTCTTTTTAAAGCAGTGGCATTATTTTTGTGTTTCCTCCATTTTTCCTGCTTTCCTTCCGTCTTTTCTTCCCTCCTACCTTGTTTCCTTCTTCCTTTGCTTCCCTCTTCCCTAATGAGCGGGCTCATTTTACACTGGGAAACACTGTGCTAGCCCACAAGGAATTGAACCAGTGGCCGAGTCCCATTGATAATCATTAGCGGCCTGCTTGTGGCTGCAGATGCACAGGAGGTGACTATAGATATGTGGACCAAGGTACGTTTTCTTACCGCTAATTAGAGGATGGATCCCCGTGACGAGCGAGCTAGCGGGATAGTCGTATGTTTCTGTCAGGGCCATGAGCTGCACTAGAAAAGGGGAAAAGGCACTGAAACCTTGTGCATGTAGGCATGCATGTAGGCATGCATGTAGATGCAAATGTGTACACACACACACACACAACTTAATCTCACAGAAGTACGTGAAACGACCACGACCTCTTAACACTGCATTACGTGGTGGTGGCAGCACATAAGGTGTTAAAATTACATACCTGTGTGTCCAGGTAGCATAGCGGTCTATTCCGTTGCCTACCAACACAGGGATCGCTGGTTCGAATCCCAGAGTTTTTGCCGTCTTGGTCAGGCGTTCCTACAGACAAAATTGGTTGTGTCTACGGGTGAGAAGCCGAATGTGGGTATGTGTCCTGGTCACTGCACTAGCGCCTCCTCTGGTCGGTCGGGGCGCCTGTTCAGGGGGGGACTGGGGCGAATAGCGTGATCCTCCCACGCACTACGTGCCCATGGCGAAACTCCTCACTGTCAGGGGAAAAGAGGCGGCTGGCGACTTCACATGTATCGGAGGAGGCATGTGGTAGTCTGCAGTCCTCCCCGGACCAGCAGAGGGGGTGGAGCAGCGACCGGGATGGCTCAGAAACGTGGGGTAATTGGCCGGGTACAATGTGGGAGAAAAAGGAGAGGGGGGGGGAAACAAACAAAATAACTTTCATTTCATGTAGTTAGTGGACCTCCAAAGGGCTCTCTGAAACTAGGCCTGTGCCAAGGCTGAGGCCTTTGAAGGCCCAACACATGAAATGAAAGTTATTTTGTTGATTTTTAAAATAAGTTACCTTTGCATATTACAATCCTGGTGACCATCCAGGGCATCACTACAGGTAATGCCCTGGATCGTCCTAACCCTAACTCAGCGATGGCTAACCATGTGCCATGGAGAGCCATGTGTATACAGGTTTTCATTCCAACCCGACTCCACACCAGGTGATTTCACTGATACGTTCTTCCTCTTTGGTTGAAGCGTTGCTGATCAGTGAAATCACCCGGTGTGGAGTCCGGCTGGAATGAAAACCTGCATACACATGGCTCTCCATGGCACATGGTTGGCCGACCCTGCCCTAACCCGAGCCTGAATTGCTCGGGTTAGGTTTAAGTCTGAAAAGAAAGATCTTGCATTTCATCAGGAAAATATGCTTCAAAGTAGGCCAGTATTATTTGTTTGATTGTAAATTAGTCAAACATGATTACCTTAAATGATGCGTGCCGCGATTTCCACAAAAACACACAAAAACCTATAAACACCTTTTATCTCATGTGTTGGGCCTCCAAAGGGCTCTCTGAAAGTAAGCTGGGCCAAAGCCGTGTCCATGAAACCAAAAACATCATTGGAAAGGTCTTGACCTGGAGAGTAAAACTACGTCAGTCTGAAGATTGTTAATGGCTCCTGCTTTTAAATACTGACCTCTGAACCTTGACCTCGGCGCCTGTTGGAAGGCTTGTCATTCGGCAACAGAAGGGGCTACAGACATGGACCACCTGTGATAGACAGCTCTTCAGCTATGTGGGGGGCGCTGTCAAATATGGTCAAAATTCATTTTCACCCATTTATCAATTAGATATTTATAATCTGATCACACAAATGTTTCCCATCCCTTTAACTCTCCCAGTCTACTCTCAATTCAGTTCTTACAACTTACAATTCTAGGAACTACACTAATATTTTTAAAAACTACAATTCCCTTGAGATGCTCCATACAGCTTGATACAAGTCAGCACCATAGTTGTAGTTTTTCCAGTTCACAAAATATGGTCGTAAAAAGATACATCTACAGACTATGTACAATATTTGATGCAGGTGAAATTTAAGTTAGAATACATTTTGGCGGTTTATTTAAAAAAAAAAAAAAAGGATACAAATGTTGATTTATTGGTGATGTTTTAGCAAATATTGTAGAAACAAGTTTAGGGTTTGTGTTCAGTGTTGGCGGGAGTTACATAATGCTTCAAGGTGTATTTAAGGACCTTTAGACCTATATGTATTGATTTTATTAGCTTCCAAATGTTTGTTCGCCCCCCCCTCATGGCGTTACCAAGCTGCCCCTGTGTGCTTAGAAATCCAAAGAAGAGGAAGGAATACGTCATTTCTGGGGCACTCTGAAATCTAAATTTTTTAATGGCCTCATCAAACAGTTACATAAAACACAAATAACCACAGCCCAGATAACTACGCAACACAAAGACAAGGGTTCAAACAACATGCAAAGCTACATGGTTTCAGCGATAGCAGCATCCAGTGCAATCACCATAGCAACATTTTTCTATGCAAATTCACAACAAAGCATAGAGTCACATTAACCACAGGTGAGCCTTGTTGTCATATCACATTTAACAAATTCATCATTCCGGCGTGGGTGGGGAGGGGTCTTCACAATAATCACAATCATTATCATTATCATCATCATTTTAATGATTAATATTATTAAGGGGAAAATGATGAAAGAAGGATATAATTGCCCTTTTGATAACGTAATGCAGTGGTGATGTAAGAGGTCGTGGTCATTTCATGTATTTCTGTGAGATGAGGTTGTACACATGCCATGTGAATGCATGTGCAGACATTCTCTCTCTCGCTTTCTCTTTGGCACACACACACACACACACACACAATTATGTGTATATATATATATATATATATATATATATATATATATATATATAGACCAAGAAATATGAGTAAAATAGATGTAATTGAACTATGAGGAGTGGTAATTACTATCACATTATAATGACAAAGAAGCAAACTAGCCATAAAGAAAAGCCCCTGCTTTATTCAGATGTTACTCAGTAATTACCACTCATCATAGTTCAATTACATGTTTTGTCCCCCTCATATATTACTTGGCTATTTCTTTGTGCCACACCATTTACAAACACGTCTTAAGTCTATGGTCGTATCGCTAATTCACTCGCTCCGTAATTCCATAACTAGCCATGTTATGCCGGTAGGGTCCAGCCACCCTCTCCATTGGCCTCTCAGCTCTGACTGGAAGAGCTACAACTTTTTGGTTACACTGTGTTGGATGATGGAGCATAGGTTGGTACATGGTACTGCGTTAGTATGGTACCGAGTTAGCATGGTACTGCGTTAGCATGGTACTGAGTTAGCATGGTACAGCGTTAGCTAGCATGATGGCTTGTTGGCTGCTGTTGGCACAGAGCTAGCACATCCTCTCCCTATGAGTCTCTCTGGCTGGAACAGAACTGTGTGTGTGTGTGTGTGTGTTAATTATTCAGATGCCTCTGATCATAGGCACGATTGGTTGATTGAGGGCCAAGACAGACCAGACCGACTAGCAGCGATGAAGGCTGACCATTGCGTCACCTCACGTCGCCTGCCATCTGGGCCAAAAAGTAGCGCCTGAACACGCTGCAAAGACTACAGCCGACGGCCAGCTAGCAACTAGCTGACCCTAGTTTTTGCGGTGTGCCCCACACTGTTGGATCTAGTTAGACCCCAGTCAGCAGCTTTTCGGCCGAGTCAGCATGTTGAATCGGCGGAGGCTGTCAGTGAGAGATCACTCTGATTGGCTGTTCAGCTTAGCGAATCTGTGCAGAACGTACATGCTAGCTGGCCGTTGGCTGTCGTCTTTACGGTGTGTTCAGGTGCTACTTTCTGGCCCAGACGGCAGGCGATGTGAGGCCTTCGTCGCCGCTGGTCGAATTGGTGTGCCTGCCCTCATACCACCTGACACTGGGCCGGATCCACTCACAGTCTGTTTGGGTGCCTGGGCCCTGAGAGAGATGAAATGAGAAACCAAGTGTGGCACATGCAACGTCAAGCAGAAAAGAAGCTAATATGGCCGGAGCCCAGCTGCCAGAGACACAAGCTTGTTTAATAAACCAGACTAAGATGGGGATAACATCTCCATAGAAGATGTAAAAAGCATCTATTTATTATTATTATTTTTCCTCTTCGTTGATAGGAGGAAATGTGAAAGTGATAACGCCTGATAGGACTGTGAATGAAATACTTCTGACATTATTGTGCAGATTTTGTCTCTGTTTCAACAAAGGTTAGCTCATGAAATATCCAAATATACATGGTAAACACCTAAAGTCAATAGAATTGACAAAAAAGATAATTGAGAAAGATAGACCAAAAAAAAATATATATATATAATTGAGAATGTTTTACGAAAAGTGTTTATTTCATAAAATATGGAAGCCTTATCTTTCCCTGACTAAATTATGGTTGATTTAGGAAGCTGGCCACAGGTTGCTCACACTCTCCCCTGACTACAAAAAATTCAATTACCTATTTTTGTTCTTGTGTACTGTATTTGCAGTAAACTGGCCTACACAGTTCAAGCGACCACCTGGACCTGTCAGTACAGTCTTAGAACGGGGCAGTGTTCTCTGGTTTTAGCCTTTTAAAAATGTCCCCACTCATAATGCACACATCGGCCCCAGTGTCTATTTTAAAACTGACTGGCGTGCTGTGACTGTTCAATGAATAGTCCAGTGTTCATTGCATTGAGGGCTTGCTATTAGCTGAGCCGAGAAAGGGAGCTGCATTCTCCTCACTCTCCCCGACTCCACTCACCAGACTGCTTTTGCACACTTTTTCCCATGCCGTTTTCCTGCATCTGTTGCATGTGGACTTGACTGCGAGGCAGTATTCCTTTTTCTCGTGTAATGCTTCCCCACATCTACCACACGTTTTACCGCGGTCGTTGTGTTTGTTTTGTCGCTTCGTTTCTTTATATTGTGTTCTGTGGCCCCGCGCTATGTCCTGCGCAGCCTCACCTCGTAAGCTAACTTGGGCTTTCAACACCTCCTGCTGACACTTTCACGTCACCCTCTGCTGGGCTTTGACCACCTGCTGCTGATGAGCTTCCTGCACCGTGGTCTCCAGGGTGAGGTTTGGGATGAGCTGTAGTGAGCCCTGTCTTGTTTGCAGCGGTGATGGACAGGTTGACGGGCGAGCTCACGCAGGAGTCTCCATGGACTATGATGTTCGTGGATGACATTGTGATCTGTAGCGAGAGTAGGGAGCAGGTTGAGGGGAGCCTGGAGAGGTGGAGGTATGCACTGGAGAGAAGAGGAATGAAAGTCAGTAGGAGCAAGACGGAATACCTATGCGTGAATGAGAGGGAGGACAGTGGAATGGTGAGGATGCAATGAGTAGAGGTGACGAAGGTGGATGAGTTTAAATACTTGGGGTCAACTGTTCAAAGTAGCGGGATAGGTTGCAGTAACGGGTAACTGAATTTGGAGCTGCCAGGGAAGAGGAAAAGAGGAAGGCCAAAGAGGAGGTTTATGGATGTGGTGAGGGAGGACATGCAGGTGGCTGGTGTGACAGAGGAAGATGCAGAGGACAGGAAGGGATGGAAACGGATGATCTGCTGTGGCGACCCCTAACAGGAGTAGCCGGAAGTAGTAGTGCAGTTTTCGGGACAGTTCTTTGTCTCGAATGCCCACCACAATCCACTCTCTAATGTGCTCTTCACTGTTAGCTCCAAAACCGCAGTGCTCCGAGAGCTTTCAAGAGTGCGCTGCCCTGCACGCTGCATGCGTCGATGAAAGCAACGTCAGGCTCCCCCATAACTCCTGCAAAGTCTGTCCTCATGTTCTCCTGCGGTGCAAGAACTGAAGATGTTTTCTGCCTCGCCGCCTAATGCATAAATCAGGGTGCTTACCTCCACAAGCTCCATCCTCCTCATCCAGCTTTGTAGCTGTCCGACGGCGCGTGAAGCGTGTCTTCCAGTCGGCCCATTCTGCCGGTCTTTCAAAGCACAGATTCTGCGGTGGGTTAAACGTCGCCATCCTCGACTTATAGTCACTCCTGACACCATGTAATAAAGTCGGTTGGTTTATTGTGAAATAAAAAAAAAGTCCACTCTTTTCCATGTGGCACTAACTGAAAGGCATTACAGAATATCTTCATCGCTTTTATTTTTCATTGTGCCACCTCCTGCTTTGCGGTGAAGATCCTCCTTAACAGGACGAAACAACACTGTCACAAGGCCTTGCAGAATACACAATCTGTGACACTCAGCCAGTTTGAATCTTCCTTCCTACCGTCTTAAAAGATAATCTGGGCCAGTGAATGAGTTTGATTTCTTTCCTCAGCAGCTATTTGTGTCTTTGAGTAGAGTACTGAGTAAAGTATTGCCGCTGGAAGCTCATGAGGTGTACATGCACCAAGTACTGCTGCTTTATTCTGTCTATCAAAACTTGACCCGCTTCGGTGCTACTCGTATATGCAGAGAAAACTGTCCTTCCCTGTTCAGAGATCCGAGCCTGCAGGTAGTGCATGTACCAGAAAGCATGGCATGAGGACGCAACCCTGGAGACACGCCGCTATAGCCGTAATGCTTCTAATATGAGCACACACCCTCTCGCTTATAAGCAAAGTAGCATACGTCTTGAATGATCCAAAATATTGCTTACCCATGGCTCGCTCCCAGTTGTTGTTATGGTACATACTATAATGATGAATCTCGTGGAAACACAGGGATTCAGTTTCTGTTGGCATAATACTGGTCACGTGACCATCGTGAGAAAATTCCCAAACGCACAAAATGCTGCAAATCCTGCCGCAGTTACAATCTTACGCCTTGGTAGTATTTAGCTCAGGGGTGTCAAGCTCCAGGCCTCGAGGGCCGCAGTGTCTGCAGGTATTTGTTGCAACCCTGCACTACACCACCTGATTTCACTAATTAGCTCACCTCCTGGATCAAGGAGGGAAAGGAACTAGTTTAATCAGGTGGTGTACTGCATGGTTGCAACAAATACCTGCAGACACTGCGGCCCTCGAGGCCTGGAGTTTGACACCCCTGATTTAGCTGGTTAAGTTGTTAAACCTTAAGATTTAGTTATAATTATTTATTTCCTCCCCCACTTTTTCTCGCCAATTGTTCTTAGCCAATTACCCCCCTCTTCTGAGCCATCCCTGCTCCACCCCCTCTGTCGATCCGGGGCGGGGGGGGGGCTGCAGACTACCACATGTCTCCTCCGATACATGTGGCGTCGCCAGCTGCTTCTTTTCACCTGACAGTGAGGAGTTTCGCCGGCGGGGGGGGGGGGCGTAGCGTGTGGGAGGATCACTCTATTCCCCCCAATTCCCCCTCCCCCACGAACAGGCGCCCCGACCAACCAGAGGAGGCGCTAGTGCGGCAACCAGGACACACACCCACATCCGGCTTCCCACTCGCAGATACGGCCAATCGTGTGTGTAGGGACGCCCGACCAAGCTGGAGGTAACACGCGGATTTGAACCGCCGATGCCCATGTTGGTAGGCGACGGAATAAACCGCTACACCACCCGGACGCCCAGCCTTAAGATTTAGCTATGACTGTTTGTAGCTAAATGTGAGCACATACTTTGATACCGCGAGCTCTCTAGGAGAACATAAAACTGAAACATTGGATGAATTCATCAGGATGATGCCACTAAGTTAGAGAAGACAAACACACACACACACGCACACGCACACGCACACACACATGCATACACATGCATGCAGTCTAAGGAGTAATAGAGAGATCTATTCCTCAGGCTGTAACACTGCTGTAATGAAGTTGAGACATTATTTATACCCTTACATTTTATTAATAAGCATCAACAGCAGCCCTGATTCCATCGCCTCTGTTTTATCTCTCCTGTGCTGCTCCTCTCATGATCTATATGCCCCTCGGTAAGAGGCGGAGCAGTGTGGGTGGACACTCCAAAAGGCTTCTGACACGGTTCAAACTGTCTTTTATGGAAGAGAGGAGCTGCTAGTGTGGTGCAGCAGGGTTCCTGTCCTCCTACCACCTGAGACCGAGGCACAGGAACTCAGTTCATTTGAGCAATATAGATGAAAGCCCCTCCATCTGAAATTAAGAGCAGGAGATGAATCACGGTTCAAGAACATGAGATGAAACGGGTCTTGCGAGGAGAAGAGGTAGCTTTCACAAGTTCTGGCCCCGCTGAATTTGCATATTTGATACGGCGATATGGGAAGTTAGATCACCTTTTGTTGCACAGTTGTCGGTGTTGCGTGTCGAACAGGCTCGCAAACTTTTTCAACCCGCAACCAGAATGAGGAACTTAATCCCCTGCTACTAGTTGTTTTTTTTAATATATATTTTGATTATGATATACTCTATTGATCCCCGTAGGGAAATTACACTCTGCATTTAATCCAACCTAGTTGTGTAGCTAGGGGCAGTGGGCAGCCGCCGTGCAGCACCCGGGGACCACCTCCAGTTCAGTAAGGAGCTTCACCAGGGGGATGTAGCGCGTGGGAGGATCCCACTATTCCCCCTCCCCCCTGAACAGGCGCCCCGACTGACCAGAGGAGGTGCTAGTGCAGCGACCACGACAAATACCCACCCGATGACACGGCCAATTGTGTCTGGAGGGACGCCCTGACCAAGCCGGAGGTAACACGGGGGTTCGAACTGGCGATCCCCATGTTAGTAGGCAACGCAATAGACCGCGACATCACCCGGATGCCCTCATGCATGTCTTGTTTGATGGTGGGGGAAACCGGAGCAACCGGAGAAGACCCGCCGCAGACACGGGGAGAACATGCAAACTCCACACAGAGGACGACCTGGGATGACCCCCAAGGTTGGACAACTCAAGGGTTCGAACCCAGGACCTTCTTGCTGTGAGGTGACAGCACTAACCGGTGGCGTGGTGGCGCAATTTTTCAACCCGGAACCAGAATGAGAAACGTATTCCCCCTGCCATTAAGGCTAACGTCGTCTGAGGAGAGAGAATCAATTGCAGAAATGTACCTGGCGATGAGAAAATGTCAAAAACATTCATTACTGGCCGTCTTGCAGCCTGCTGACCTTGGAAAAGTCGTATAATTCCTCCGTGTATCTTGTGCCATCGCACGCTGTTGTTATCTGACAAGGTGGACCCAAAGGTCCGGGGGCTGAGAAAAAGTACCTTGTTAAATATAATGTGAGTCTATCCTGAATAGCACCTTCTTCTCTTTGTCATGAACATGGTATTCTACACACACACACACACACACACACACACACACACACACACACACACACACACACACACACACACCTCCGAGGGCGTGTATCATCAAAGGTTTGTATCGATCCACTTAGCTGATGCTTATCAGGAATATCCTCCTCTTTGGCTCCCTGGACCAGATAGACATCCAGATAGACACACAATCGCACCCGGTCATCGCAGATAGCAGGCAATACAGTGGACTTCTAAAGGAGACACGTGCGCATGAGAAACTACAGTCAAATGTGTTGGTACGCAAGTTTCTATGGGGGACGGAGTTTATTATTACTATGATAAAAGAAGTACATGAAGTTTTTTTGTCGTGCACTACAGCATGGTTGTGTTCAGAGCAGTCTTGCGTGCCTTGTCTTCCACCTTACTTGAACAACACATTCCCCGTTTTTGAGCCAAGACGGACCTCATTAAAACGTTGTCGGGCTCTATAAAGCCTCCAAAAGCCACCGTATCTATATCTCCTCTTCGACATCGAAAGGCCACAGTCCAGTCACACACGTCATCGTTTGTGTTGTGTTTATGCAGAATACGTTTTGAGAAGTAAACCACACTCGCAGTCGGCTCTGTGCACAACTGTAGTCCACCGACTTCCGGTTTCTGCTGCAGCGGTCGTACTAGTTTCCTGTTGGTTGGCGTGTACCGTTGACAATGGCATATTTCCCGCGATGCCTGCAAGATTCACCGTTGATAAATGTCGACGCCATGCACAGGAATGTCCACAAACTTTAACCCGCACCTGCCGGCAAACGGGTGGGAAGTTTCAAGTTGTGCATATCAAGTTACGTCCACAATTATGAGGATGAGCGGACAGACAGACGGACGGACATTTATCCATGGTAAATCTTGCAGGCATCGCGAAAAATATGCCATTGTCAACAGCACATGCCAGCAAACAGGGAACTGGTACGACCGCTGCAGCAGAAACCGGAAGTCGGTGGACTACAGTTATGCACAGAGTCGACTGATTTGGATTTAGGCCTCTTTTTACATCTGACACAGTGCATCCCAACCGCCGGCACACGTGGAAGCAGTAAGTCCTGCAGCCCTGCAGGCCCGTAGCGTTACCCACAGCCCCGGAGTAAACCAGCGTGGGTTGGGGAAAGAAAACAGCTTTGCAGAAGTGCAAAATAAAGTAACTAACTTGATGGAAAATATGGTTTGCAAGTATTTTGTTTTTTCTCTCAATGCAACGTATTAAGACATATATGTGCATGTGCTGTGAGTGTCCCAGTACTGAAACCACCAGTCAAGTGTTTGTCCCTGCAGTAGATCCCCAGAAACATTTTGAAGTCTGGATTAAAAAAAAAGGCCAACCTGTAACCACGCAGTACTGAAAGGGTCATTTATCTGTTTACACAGTTAATGGCAGAAGATTTAGGAAATCGCATAAAAGTACTTAAAAAATCAACTAACTGTACTGCACTTTAAACGGTGACCCGGAGCCGAGCCGGACGTTAACCTCAAACGCCCCGCAGCGCCACGTTCCCCTCGTTTGGTTCTTCATGCAAATTAAAACAAATTTCAACATTACTTGCAAATATTACACGGCCGGTGTCTGGAACAGAGTGCACTTACCTTTAAATTAGCAGGGCTTACAGGATGAGGAACTTTCCAAGCTCGGCTGAGCACCGGGGGAAGAAGGAGAAAAAAACGGCCTTAAGAAGTCCTCGTGTGCTGCAGCGTGGGCAGGGAGGGAGCGGCAGATAAACCCGCACGTTCAAACCCACAGCAGATTCTCTATGGGTAAATCACAATCCTTTGATCAAACAGGAGTATTTTATATAACGGTGGGGCCCACAGGAGTATTATAGCACCGACCGGCTGCTGGGTTGATGGATATCAGTATTAGGCTGGCCCCCGTTTGACCTTTTCTCCTGGGTTTTTACATAAAGAGATCAACAGCATGCCGTACACAGCCAGTCTCCCGGGGAGCATGATCCACTCCACACGGCCTGCGCCCGCTGAAGTATCGCCGAGACCGTAATGGTGATGTATAGAATGATAGCGGGTGCCCCCCTCTGACCTTTATTCATTTTCTGTGGGAATAAAAAAGGAGGAGAAAGACACAGAAAGATAACAGGCGAGTGAATCGAGAGATGGGGAGGGGGGAGTGAGAGACGCACACACATCTGTGGAGATATATGAATAGGATCTGTCTGCCGTTGATTGAGGGGCTCCATACAGCGAGATCTCCACAAACAAGAGCTTATGACCTGTCTGTGGGTTTATTGCGTGTACTGGAGCTCTATTGGGATTACGGGCGAGACCCGTTGTGAGTTATTACGGTGTTCTGCAGAGGTTAAGAGGATGATCTCCAGGGGGACGAATATATGATCTGCTCACGCAAGGAGGAGATCTTGCATCTTGCCCAACAAATGATTCTCTCGCCGCTTCTCGGGAGTTATTTTGTCTTTGTATCAGGTCCTTTATTCTTTTAATGCTGCTGCTGCTGCTGTGTGTGTGTGTGTGCGCGCGCGTGCACGTGTGTGTGCGTGTGTGTCTATGTAACAATTCTGGTCGATGGGGTCTCGCCCTCTTTCTTGCAACGGTTCACTGGAGTGTAACGCTAGTCCATGGGGTCCCTCTACACTGAGGTGACCCCCTGACACACACGCAGCTTCGACACACACACACACACACACATATTCATGCAGTACACGTAAAAACACAAATGCACATAGGACACAGAGGCCGTCATCCATCACACTGAGTCTGTAAGTGCTGCAATCAGATGGCCCTCGTGGGTAGAGTTGGGTCGGTTTCCGGTTTGCCGGTCCAGTTCGTAGTACGAGCTTAATCCGGTCTGATTTCATGCAAACCGGCTGAACCGGCATTTATCATTATGGGACGTTCTGGCAAATTAAAAAGTGGTCTACGTCAGCAGCCAATGACGTCACGGCGCCAAAGCCAACTTGTGTTGCACGAGTAGTAATACGCGATATGACGACGTGATTAAGATATTATTATGTTTGTTTACAAACGGACTAATGGCGCCTCCAGGCCGTGCGCAGTTTGTCAAGTGGAGTCGAGCCGGTACCGCGCAGTGGAAAAGCGCCGTTAGTGCCGAGCCGAGGCCGACAACGAGGAGATCAAATTCAGTAGAAGTGGGTGGGAGGAAGACGCGCGCGGTGTTTGTTGTTTACTTTGTTTGGAGGTGGCGAGATGAGACATGGCCGAGTTGGTGTCTATCGTGATCTGTAGCGATACCATGTCTGTAGCTCTGCTATATGTACGTCGTCGACCTGTAGGTGTCGCTGTGGTTCCGGAGCTGTGGTGCACCTGGGTAATCGAGAGGGAAGAAGAGAGAGGCTTAGAGCGATACCATGTCTGTAGCTCGGCTATATGTACGTCGTCCACCTGTGGGTGTCGCTGTGGTTCGGGAGCTGTGGTGCACCTGGGTAATCGAGAGGGAAGAAGAGAGAGGCTTAGAGCGATACCATGTCTGTAGCTCGGCTATATGTACGTCGTCCACCTGTGGGTGTCGCTGTGGTTCGGGAGCTGTGGTGCACCTGGGTAATCGAGAGGGAAGAAGAGAGAGGCTTAGACGTCAGGAAATAAAGAGCTAGCGCGGCTAGCGAGTTAGTTTTAGTGGACGTTACCTGGCGAGCACTGTCGCTCTCCACGCAGGACATTTCAGCTCGGTGTGGCGCAGTCAGGTGACGTCAGATTCCGTTTCAGATAGAAAGCCGACGAAAGAGGCGAGCCGAACAACCCGGTCGAAGCAATAAGGAAACCTCACACTTCTTATTTGGTGTTTACTGGCGGTTGGCAAACCGGCTTAGAGCATTTAGTCTCATGTTCCACAAGGGGCGGTGGCTGCAGAGTGAAGTGCGACATTTAGTGGTAAAATTTTGTATAGCGGTTCGATTCGATGATTGGCTTGAATTTTTTTTTTACTCCGGCCCACCCCTACTCATGGGTAACAACTGGGAGCCAATCAGATGGCTCTCCTTGCCGCTGACATCAGAGGACAGCATCCCGATATTCTTTTGTTTTTTTGGATCCCCCCCCCCTCCACTTTTCTCCCCAATTGTACCTGTCCAATTACCCCGCTCTTCCGAGCCGTCCCGGTCGCTGCTCCACCCCCTCTGCCGATCCGGGGAGGGCTGCAGTCTACCACATGCCTCCTCCCATACATGTGGAGTCGCCAGCCGCTTCTTTTCACCTGACAGTGAAGAGTTTCACCAGGGGGACGTAGCGCGTGGGAGGTTCACGTTATTACCCCCCAGTTCCCTCTCTCCCCGAACAGGCGCTCCGACCAACCAGAGGGGGCGCTAGTGCAGCGATCAGGACACATACCCACATCTGGCTTCCCACCCGCAGACACGGCCAAATGTGTCTGTAGGGACGCCCGACATGGGGAATCGAACCGGCGATCCCCGTGTTGGTAGGCAACGTAATAGACCGCCACGCTACCCGGACGCCCCCATCCCCCTGACACTCTGATACAAAGTAATGAAGAGTGGGAGGAATGTGTAAGTGTGCGAGAGAAAGAGACAGACAGATAGCGTGTTCCTCTCTAGACACGGCTCCAGACACAACTAATTCTAAATCAAGTTTAATTACTATTTTCATGGACTTAGATGATCCCTCTCTCTACGTCTCCCTCGTCTCTTTTATGCCCCCTCGTTTGTATTGTGAGCCCTGCCAAATGTTCCAAGAGCGCCAGTTTTCAGCCGCAAAACACTCGACGGCCGCCAGCCAGGGCCCTGGAGGAAGCGGGCGTCGGAGGCGAGCGAGAGGAGCGAGTGAAGGAGAAGAACAGAGAGGATGAACAAAGTGCATATAAATTGGGGGGTCATGACCGGGGGGGCGCTACCGAGTTAGGCGAACGGGCGAGCCGATGGATACAACGGGGCGGCGAGAAGGGATCTTATAAGGGAAGTGCGAGAGATGCACCAGGAGCGAAGGGACATAAACGGAGGATGGAGACAAGTGCAGATAAAGGAGGCGGGGACAGAAGAAGACGGCTGCAGAGCCGGGGCCTGACACGGGGACATGCAGCGCCACCTCCCGCCAGGTGATTTCCGAACACGGCTTCAGGGCTGACGTCATTGTGTACTAATATATGCAAATGAATTTGCACATGTTTAGAAGTTTGGCGTCTTCCTGCTGAGGGAGGAGCTGGAGGTTTGGAAGGGGGACTTTGGAAGACCGGCTCAGACCAGTTCTGCTGGAGGCTAACCCCCCACCTCCTGTGTGAGCGTGGCGTCTGTGTATCTGGCCCCAAGGCGGTGTTATAACACTCTTCAGGTCTGGCTGGACCAGCGGACCTCGCAGAGCCGCAGGCCAGCTTTACTTCTGGTTGTGTGTCTTAGGCACATTTGTACTGATGTGGTGGCGCTGTGTGTGTGTTTTCTGTGTGTGTGTCTCTGTGGGTACAGCTCTGCAAGTGTGTGTGTGTGTGTATTTTGTGTATGTGTCTCTGTGGGTGTATCTCTGCAAGTGTGTGTGTGTGTATTTTGTGTATGTGTGTCTGTATGGGTATAGCTCTGCAAGAGTGTGTGTGTGTGTGTGTGTGTGTGTGTGTGTGTGTGTGTGTGTGTGTGTGTGTGTGTGTGTGTGTGTTTGTTTGTGTTTTGTGTATGTGTGTCTGTGGATATATCTCTACGTGTGTGTGTGTGTGTATTTTGCATATGTGTGTCTTTGTGGGTATATCTCTGCAAGTGTGTGTGTGTGTTTTCTGTATTTGTGTCTCTGTGGGTGTATCTCTGCAAGTGTGTGTGTGTGTGTGTGTTTGTGTGTGTTTTGTGTATGTGTGTCTCTGTGGATATATCTCTACATGTGTGTGTGTGTGTGAGTGTGTGTGTATGTGTGTGTATTTTGCATATGTGTGTCTTTGTGAGTATATCTCTGCAAGTGTGTGTGTGTGTTTTCTGTATTTGTGTCGCTGTGGGTGTATCTCTGCAAGTGTGTGTGTGTGTGTGTGTGTGTTTGTGTGTTTTGTGTATGTGTGTCTCTGTGGATATATCTCTACATGTGTGTGTGTGTATTTTGCGTATGTGTGTCTGTATGGGTATAGCTCTGCAAGAGTGTGTGTGTGTGTGTGTGTGTGTGTGTGTATTTGTGTGTGTTTTGTGTATGTGTGTCTCTGTGGATATATCTCTACGTGTGTGTGTGTGTGTGTGTTTGTGTGTGTTTAGTGTATGTGTGTCTCTGTGGATATATCTCTATGTGTGTGTGTGTGTGTATGTGTGTGTATTTTGCATATGTGTGTCTTTGTGGGTATATCTCTGCAAGTGTGTTTGTGTGTTATCCCCCAAGGAAAGTGATTATAGGTGGAGACAAACAACCGGCCTGTTTGGGACTCCGCTGTTCCACCCCTCCGCCCCTCCAGCCCTCCCTCGATCAACGGGGGAACTGACCTCCTCGACTCTCATCCCCACTTTAATAAACGAGTGTGTGACTCCTGCAACCTCGCCTCACCTTCTCATCTTTTCTCATCCCCCTGCCTTCTCTCCATCCCTCCCTCTCTTTATTTTCATCTCCCCGTCGAGTCCCTTCACCTCCGCGGGCTGCTATACCTGACTCGACTCCTCGCTCAATCGCCATTAAACCCCCCCTCTAGACACCCTTTCTTTTCCTCTTTCCAGTTCACGGCTGCTCACCCCCTCCCGCCTCAGACCTCCTCCAGTCTCCATCATCTCATTCTAACTCAAAGAACAATCTCGGTGATGGGGAAGGATGCATCGGGGACTAGGTCTCATTTGAGTGTGAGGGACTGATAGAGCGAGAGGGGAGGAGGAGAGGAGGAAATGGGAAAAGAAAGTCCAACAGATAGGGATGGAGTGATTAAAGGGGGAGGTGCTGAAGTGCAAAACAAGAGACGCGTTAGTTTCAGCCGGAGCCCGTATCGCCCCACACTTCAGCCTCTTACAGATATCCGCCTTCCCATAATGCCGTGCGCTCCTGTAGAAAAGGTGTCTTAGCACATCTGGAGAACGAGCGGAGCGACCAGACACATCCCGGGGGGGGGGTAAAGAAATGAAAAAGAAGAGACGGTGGTGAAGATGGAGAGAAAACAGAGAGAGAGAAATGGAACCCTGAGGGAAACCGTGAACAAAGAGCGCAGTAGAGAGAGATAGAGAGACAGACATAGAGAGAGAGACATAGAGAGCGATATAGAGAGAGAGACATAGAGAGAGAGACATAGAGAGAGACGTAGAGAGAGAGACATAGAGAGAGACGTAGAGAGAGAAATATAGAGAGAGAGACAGAGAGACACAGAGAGAGAGAGACATAGAGAGAGAGAGACATAGAGAGAGAGACATAGAGAGAGACATATAGAGCGATATAGAGAGAGAGACATAGAGAGAGACATAGAGAGAGAGACAGAGAGAGAGAGACATAGAGAGAGAGACATAGAGAGAGACAGAGAGAGAGACATAGAGAGGTGAGCGATGAAAAAAGAAAAGTAGAAGAAGAGAAGTGAAGAAAGGGACAAAAGACGGGAGTGAGGGTAGAACGGGAGAGAAAGAAAGGCGAAGTGTGTGCTGAATGGGAGCGATCCCCCGGGTGGAGCGACTGTTGTGCCTCATTGTGCTGGAGTAGTCTGCAATCTGATGCAGACCTGTCACCACTCCTAATGAAGCCCCCCCCACCCCACCCACATCCCTTCTTCACTGCCCCTATGGGGGATGTATGTGTGGACGGATGTGTGGTGTTGTAGTTTATGCGTTCACATTGTGAGCTTGCATGTGTCTGTGTGTCTGTGTGTCTGTGTGTGTGTTTGAGCAGACAGACTTTACATGCAGCTGTAAAAGGGGCCTGGCTGCTGTTCATCTAACAACACTAAACACAACTGATTCACTTCCCTCAGTCTAAATGCCCCCCCCCCCGCCAGACTAGAGAGTAGGTCTTCATAATGCTCTCTCTCTCTCCCTCTCTCCTTCTCCCTCTGCCTCTCTCTTTTTCACTTTGTCTCTCTCTCCCTCTCTCCCTCTCCCTCTCTTTTTCACTTTGTCTCGCTCTCTCTCTCTCTCCCTCTCTCTCTTTTTCACTTTGTCTCTCTCTCTCTCTCTCCCTCTCTCTTTTTAACTTTGTCTCGCTCTCTCTCTCTCTCTCTCTCTCTCTCTCCCTCTCTCTCTTTTTCACTTTGTCTCTCCCTCTCTCTCTCTCTCTTTTTCACTTTGTCTCGCTCTCTCTCTCCCTCTCTCTCATTTTCACTTTGTCTCTCCCTCTCTCTCTCTCTCTTTTTCACTTTGTCTCGCTCTCTCTCTCCCTCTCTCTCTTTTTCACTTTGTCTCGCTCTCTCTCTCTCCCTCTCTCTCTTTTTCACTTTGTCTCTCTCTCTCTTTTTCACTTTGTCTCGCTCTCTCTCTCTCCCTCTCTCTCTTTTTCACTTTCTCTCTCTCTCTCTCTCTCTCTCTCTCTCTCTCTCTCTCTCTCTCTCTCTCCCTCTCTTTTTCACTTTGTCTCGCTCTCTCTCTCTCTCCCTCTCTCTCTTTTTCACTTTGTCTCTCTCTCTCTCTCCCTCTCTCTCTTTTTCACTTTGTCTCGCTCGCTCTCTCCTTCTCTCTCTTTTTCACTTTGTCTCTCTCTCTCTCCCTCTCTCTCTTTTTCACTTTGTCTCGCTCTCTCTCCCTCTCTCTCTTTCTCACTTTGTCTCGCTCTCTCTCGCGCTCTCTCCTCTCTCTCTTTTTCACTCTCTCTTGCTCTGTTTTTCCACTCTCTCTCTCTCTCTCTCTCTCTCTCTCTCTCTCTCTCTCTCTCTCTCTCTCTCTGTCTCTTGCTATTTCTCTGCCCCCCCTTCTCTCTGATAATGATGATGATGGTTTGACTCTTGTGCAATTTTAAAGTGTTTTGCATTGAAAATTGTTGAGTATTTTACACAACGGGATGTTGTGTTGTTGTGAAGCCCCTTGAGGCAAATGTGTAATTTGTGATACTGGCCTATACAAATACAATGGACTTGACTCTGTCACTCTCTCTCTCTCTCTCTCACACACACACACACACACACACACACACACACACACACACACACAGCTTTTCTTTTTTATATACTTTTTTCAGTTACTTCTCTTTCCTTTTTTTCGTTTTATGACCCACTGGCGGCAGGGCATTAGTGGTTTGTTGCCCTCTGAATGTTTTAAAACTTTATTTTCAGTCACACCCACTAACTGACAAACTGCCTCGCTGCATTCACCAGCATTGATTTGAACACCCCCTCTCTTTCACTCTCGCTTTATGTTTCTCCGTTTCTCTCTCTCCTCTTGCCTTTCCTCTCCACACTCTCCTGTCCTCCTGACCGTCTCGCTCTCCCTTCGCCACAGTCGTTACTTCTCACCGTGTGAGTCTGTTGCGCGATTGTGAAAGGAGAATCGGTGCCTCTGGATTCCATTACATCCGATCCTCCGCCCCCCCCCACCCACCCACCCACCCCGGCCCTCGCCACCTCGCCAAGCCAATCTCCCGCTCATTACCGATGTTTCATGAGATGCCGCCTCAGCACAGAGCGAACTCATATTGAGGTTATGCTGCAGAACATGGGGGGGGGGTCTTTAGGTACCCCTGATTAAATAGAGTGGAGTTGTGCAATTTTCAGCGATCACTGCCAACGATATGCATGTAGGGCGGCACGGTGGCGCAGTAGTTAGCGGGGTCACCTCACAGCAAGAAGGTCCTGGGTTCGAGCCCCGGGGTAGTCCAACCTTGGGGGTGGTCCTCTGTTTGGAGTTTGCATGTTCTGTGTGTGTGTGTGTGTGTGTGGGCCCTGTGATGGACTGGCGGCCTGTCCAGGGTGTCTCCCCGCCTGCCGTCCAGTGACTGCTGGGATAGGCTCCAGCATCCCCGTGACCCTGGGAGCAGGATAAGCGGTCTGGATAATGGACTGGATATGCATGTTTGCTGTATAATGGAAAAGTAACGCACACCCAGGGCTGTAGTGAGGCGCTGATCACCGCAGTGGACTTGAAAGTAGGAAAAAAGTGTCGCACACTCTGGCTCCATATGCATTTATCTTTAGCTGTTTCTCTTTTATTTAGATGACGTTTCGGCTTTCAGGCCATCTTCGAGCTCACCAATAATAATCGGGACAGAGGCGCCGGTGTGTTGTGCAGACCACACCCTAAGGACACATCTGGTGGTGATTAGACAATCATGTTCCGCCATTAGGGTGAGGACAAAATCTAGAGGCCCTCGGAGAATTGCGACTCTTAACGGAGAGTGACAGGAACTAAAATCACTTCAAACAAAATGACAAGGACCATTATGTCCCATGGTACACACAGAGATCCAAATTCCCCATCACGATTTCCTGGTCAAGTACATTCAACATTTCCAAAAATACATTAACCTTGAACAGACTCCTAACAGATATACAGAAAAAGTTTAACCTCGACTCTTAATGAACATCACGCACAACTTAATCTGCATATCCAATAAAAAGAGGTGCATTACAGAAATCGCTTCAAGTCATAGTCTATATTCGATCTACGAGGTGACAGGGTTCTGCGATGGTGGATCCAATAGTGTTCCCTCTGGACGGATTAAAGACAGTCATTTCCTCCATTGATGGACCTGGGAGTGGGTCCAAGGTCTTACTGTTGTCCCCATGTCGTGTACAGCCTTTCCTCAGCCTCAACCCCTTCTTCTTTTGTTTTGTTTTGGGTTTTTTTTTGGGGGGGGGCTCCCCCTTTTTCTCTCCAATTGTACTTGGCCAATTACCCCACCCTTCCGAGCCGTCCCGGTCGCTGCTCCACCCCCTCTGCTGATCTGGGTAGGGCTGCAGACTACCACATGCCTCCTCCGATGCATGTGGAGTCGCCAGCCGCTTCTTTTCACCTGACATAGGTTTTGCCAGGGGGACGTAGCACGTGGGAGGATCACGCTCTTCCCCCCAGTCCCCCCCCCCAAACAGGCGCCCTGACTGACCAGAGGAGGCGCCAGTGCAGCGACCAGGACATATACCCACATCCAGCTTCCCACCCGCAGACACGGCCAATTGTGTCTGTAGGGACGCCCGAACAAGCCGGAGGTAACATAGGGATTCAAACTGGTGAGCCCTGTGTTGGTAGGCAATGAAATAGACCACCACGCTACCTTGACGCCCCAACCTTGGAACAGATTTCTAATAGATATACAGAAAAAGTTAAACCTCAACTCTTGATGATCATCATGAATAACTTAATGTATATATCAGATGGTGGATCCAATAGTGTTCCCTCTAGACAGTTTCCATTGATGGAACTGGGACTGGCTCCAAGGACTTACTCTTCTTCCCGTGTTGTGTATAGCCTTTTCTCAGCCTCAACCCGTTCTTCTGACTGTCATGCCTGGCTCGTCTGTGGCTTGTTTGAATAAGAATCTGGAACTTGAGGCTGATGAGAGCCAATCAGTTTGCAGATGTCCTGCAGGCCGTCTTTTGGGGCTGGGTTCAGGGTTCCTCCAGTAATAGATGTTGCCCTCGCACGCATCCTTTTTGTCGCTGTTGAATTTGTGTTCAGTTCTTTGATGTCTCTAGAGAGTTTCTGTATGTCTTGATTAGCCTTGAGGAGGTCATTGAATTTTTCTTCATTTCTGATTGCTTAGGACAGAGACCATTTTTTCTCATCAGTTGATTTGTCCAATTCATCAAGGTCTTTAAGTTGGTCAACAGGCAGAGTCAAAGGGTCGAAAGCACACTTATTCAAGATGGCACACCAGCGTTCACAGAATTCTTCTGTTTTTTATTTGCCCAGCATGTGTTCCTTCTGCCGTCTAAGACCTCGGGGAATGACTCCTTGTCTGATGTAATCACTCAAAGTGATTTCAAGTAGGTGGGTTTTGACCCGGCGTCTGATGAGGTTGGACGGTTCATTGGAGACTTCTGTAGACTGTAGCAGTGACTGGCCAAACAAAGATTCCCTGCAGATGATCCCTCCTCTTTGGTGTTGGGCTGAAATCAGATGATCCTTGGCGTATCCGGTCAGGATCCAACAGTTCTACAGACTGATTCTCTAACCGCCACCAGGTGTGGCCTACATAACATACCAGTGCCTGTGTCCTACTATGACTGGTGATCTTGAAGAAGGTCTGAGGGCCGAAACATCATCTGAATAAAAAGGAAATAACAAAAGAGAGATGCATATGGAGCCACACTTTTCTTTCCTACTTTCATGCAGTTTTTGCTGTACCAAGAGAAAAAAAAATGGTACTAGGGAGAACAGTTAATTTAACAACCCTTAAAGTAGAATACTGTTTCAGTTATGAGTTCACATTGTTAATTGTTTGGCTGATGTGATTCTCTTCTAATAGAGAAGAGAAAACAAAAGATGAGTACATTAAACATTTTGAAGAAAATAAAACCATCATTTGACTCATCCATGTGTTAGTTTGTATCATCTCCCAACAGTAAGTGCATTGACCTACTTAAAATTTAAACATATATTGAAACTTTTTTTTTAATTGAATCAGAATACAAAATGACTCTATCACATCTGCAGTGATGTAGCATGCACTGCATATTCCTGAGCTGACCGCTGCACATTGTCCTATGATCTGCTTGGGGATAATGAATGCCTATAGAGATTTCATTGTTTCTTTTAATTAATGAAGTGCAAAGTTATTGTCCTAGGATTATTGTATTATTGATTATTGTCCTTTCCATTGATAAGAGAGGTTCACATAAACTTTTGCTGAAGGAAACATGAATAGTTTCCTTTATTATTCCTTAAAATGCCTTTTTGTTTACAGTGCTGTTGGGGGGGGGGGGGGCATTTAATAGTCAGCTTGCTGAACTGGGTTATCAAATCTGAAGATGTTTTCTTTGTTTCAGAATTCTGTCAGCCAACCTCCACGAGTACTCATTAACGTATTAAAGTAATGGGTGTATTGGTAGGGCTGGATTTTGAGATGCCACACATACATTTTAACCAACAATAGATACCCGATAGTGGTTGCTCAATGTTGGATTCAATACAGTTACTGTTCTGTATGCAAAGAGATTTCCCTGTCTGCTAACTTCCTGTAGTATACAGTTGTTCACTGGGCTCGTATGTCAGAAGATTTCTTTTTTCCACAGGCAGAAAGTGTTAGTTTCTCCAGTGAATGCCATCTCGATGTATAAGGAACCTTATTCATTTATTTTCTTCCATTCCTGAAGACGTCTACTCTGTGTGACAAACGTCCAGTTTACATTTTCTCTCTCTCTCCTCCTCCTCCCCGATTAATTTTGCTAAGTCTTTCCGCATCTCCTCCTCTTCTCTGCAGGAGTGTCCTCAGATCCTCCCCTCAACCCAGATCTACATTCCAGTTGGAGTTTTGAGGCCCATCACGCTGCTCGCTCAGAACCTGCCCCAGCCCCAGTCTGGGCAGAGGAACTACGAGTGTATCTTCCACATCCAGGGCAACACGCACAATGTGCCGGCTCTCAGGTTCAACAGCACCAGCATACAGTGTCAGAAGACCACGGTGAGAATCAAAACCCCATGGCGCACATACACACGCGCGTTTTAAGCCAGAACCACAGAGGATCGGCTGCTTCCAGTGCTGGAGTTCTCTGCGTTTGGCTCGTGATATTTGTTAACCCTATAAATACATAAAAACATGTGTGTTAGTATGTGTGTGTGTGTGTGTGTGTGTGTGCGTGTGTTAAGCGGTCTGTTATTGACATATTGCTTTCTAAAGCAATCAAGATCAACTGCCTCTCCAAATCCCCGATATCAGCTCTTTGGTTTGTCCAGTAGCATCTCCATTAAGGGCAGCCATGCTGGTTTGACGTCACAGGATGTGGTCACTGCTGAGAGGAAGACAAAGACTGCCTGCCCTGACCCCTAAAGTTACTACTTGTGTGGCAAAGCTGAGACAAAGTCTTGAATTAATAAAGCTGCACGGCCTTCGGGACTGACTAGCAAAAAACCACTCACTTCACACATCTCATTCTTGGCTTTTTAGCTTTCAGTCAACCTGTCAGCATTAATTGGGGGAAAAGTAATTTCAGGGCCGCTAATTTCCTCCATCCTAATCAAGGTGGGAGGTGGAGAGGCATTTAATGACACCAATTATGGCTTACTCAATGAGACGTATTATTAACATGTGAGTGGTGGGCTGCTGCACAAGCTCATGGTGTAGCCGGAGTCTACACCATGGTGGTGTATCGTCGTTGTGTAAACACAGAGGGAGGGAGAGTATGTGTGTGTGTGTGTGGGTGTGTGTGTGTGTGTGGGTGCCTCTGGCGGCTAGGCGGCCGCCTTTTCTTTAGCCTGTCACATACTTGACAGGAGGTCAGGGTCATTTAGCCGGCTGTCGGCGGAACCGCTGGGCTTAAATCGTCACTGGTTTGCGGCCACTGTGTTTGAACTCCACTCATCCACTACAAAGCCCTCGCCCCCCTCCCCTCCAACGGAGGGGAAGAATGAGCCTCAGTGCTCCTGTTTTCCCCGTTTTTGGTGGTTGACGGTGACACCGAAGTAATTTTAGGGCTCAGTAACCTAGTCGATGTTTAACATAACGATTGTTCTCGCAGCTCCTTTGCGTCTTGGATAAGATGATTCGTGTAGGTGTCAACAGTTCACTTAAATGCCACGTGTTATGTTCTTTCATAGCTCGCTGTTGAAACTCGAGTTTTAACTGATCCTAAATGGTCCTCATTGTGTTCTGACTACTTAAATGTACGCTGTACAGGCGTTTGGAAAGTGACGCGAGCGCTGAAAGAACTGCAAAAATGTTCTTAAGAAGAAATAACTAAGCACAGAAACCCTTTTTTGAGAAGAAGCCAGTATCTGCCACAATCTATGACGTCCATTGTACCCCCCCTGCACCCCCCAAAAAACAGGATAAACTACGGAGCCGTATTAGGGACATGGTGAAGGGGGGGGGGGATAATAGGGGGCAGTTTTGCGTTCCCTCACAATAGACCACCGGAACACTTCCGGGTACCTTGACCACAGGACACCAGGAGAGGGGGATAGAAAACCCAAGCCGCCAAGCCGCACTGTATTAGATACGCAGCCTAGCCGTAGCTACGATGCCCAAAAGTTGCTCGAAAGTTTTATCCATTAAAAATCATAAAATGGTCCCTCCTCCCCCCTGAATATTTGGTCACATGCTCAATTTTTTTCATCTTTCCTAGTGTAAACTACTAATAAGACACGTTAGCCCCTAACTAACGGGTGTGACCCTTTAGCCGAGCGGTTAGTGATGTCGCCTTGTGGTACAGTACACGCCGTATCGAATCCCGCACCGGGCAAGAAAATAACCGGTTACATTGGTGGCAGCGGTGGGATCCGGAAGTGTGCAGATCCTCAGAAGTCTCTTCGGAGCGCGGGAATAACAAAGCGCGAGGGCGCGCTTCCGGGGAGGGTGACGACTGTAAACTACTAATAAGACACGTTAGCCCCTAACTAACGGGTCTGACCCCTTAGCCGAGCGGTTAGTGATGTCGCCTTGTGGTGCAGTACACCTCGTATCGAATCGCGCACCGGGCAAGAAAATAACCGGTTACACTAGAAACAAGGGGTAACTACCCCGGTCTCCCTTACCCAGTTAAAATGCAAACATTGTTATCACATTATTATTGTCATCCTTATTGAGTAGTATATCATGCATCATTGTATGCAGTCATGTGTAATCCAGTAAAAAGTAACAATTGAATAAAATGCAAACATTTGTTGAAAATGTAAATATCGCAAATATCGGTTCTTGTCCGCAGCAGCCAACGTAGCAGCATAGTTAGCCATTTAAACCGTGTTCAAACTTGCCGGCTTCTATCCCCCTCCAGCGCCCCCCGCTCTAACGTTCGAACGCGGAAGTGCAGGGGTCTATACCCTTTTCACCAGTGAAGAAGAAGCGAACTTCCGGCTGGTTTCCGGATCACATTGCCGGAGGGGCTCGTCGGGTGGCTGTTCGCCGTCATAATTCAGTCTGTTGTAATCGTTCAGCGTTAGGTAGGCGGCGTTCATTTTAACGGTTTATTGATTGATTTAACTATTTGCGCGAAGTCACTTTGGGTAAGAGTGTCTGCTAAATGCTAATGTAACTGCACGGCGAGTCGCAGCGCTGCTGTGGACGGCCGGCTCACGGGAGATGTTCCGTGTCCGGCGGGCTCCGTCTTCAGTCACGCCAAGTTAAGCGACAACGGGTCTGTTCGACGTCACGCTCCAGTCATTTTAACTGTTAATTAATTAATTTAACGATTTGTGTGAAGTCGCGTTGGATAAAATTGTCTTTTAAATGTTAATGTAACTGTACGGTAAGTTTTGCAATTATGATGGCGAATAACCCCACGATATGACCCAGCATTAGGATCCAGAAACCAACCGGAAGTTCTCTTCTTCTTCACTGGTGAAAGAGGTATTACGAGGGAACGCGAAAGTATTGTAACGACCACGGATGACCAGACTCACTGGCCCTTTGCCAACGGTCAGACCCTTTAGTTGATTGGTTAGCGCAGTCGCCTCGGGTTCGCATCCCGGCTGCGGCGGTTCCCGGCCTCCCCCTGAGTTCGCTACACAGTACTGCGAGGGAACACACCGTCCCCCTAATGTTGAATGATGAAAACAGACTGAATTGTGCTGGCGAATAACCCGACGACATGATCCAGAAACCAGCCGGAAGTTCTGTTCTTCGCTGGTGAAAAAGGTATTGCGAGGGAACGCAAAACTGCCCCCTATTGTTTCCCCTCGCCGTGTTCCTGCTACGGCCCCGTGATAAACTGTTGCTCTGAGATATTTTTTTTTCTTCTTCGTTGGTAAATAGTTTTTAGACTGGCTGAGGCCTCAAAACACCAGAGGTTTGTGAAGCAGAGGTGTGCGGCTCTGCGGTCTTGTTATTGGATTAATTCATATTCTGTGAATCCGGTTCCACACCGCAGCCAGCACTGACAGTTTGCTCATGTTGGAGGAACATTTTTTTTTAAAATTCAGTCACACTCCATGTACACATACACACATATAGTCACAGACTCACAGTCAGACAGACACATAGTATGCACACATGCTCACTATCTCCCATAATTCCTCAGTGCACCTTCGTGTGGTGTGAAGTCTATTTGAGGAGTCAGTAAACATATAGGCCTTAAGGTAGGAATACTGCACTGTCTACTGGGCTAGCAGAGTTTAGCTGTATGTGAGTTTGTGTCTGCTCACGTGTGTGTGTGTGTCAGTGTGTCTGCACATTTGTGTGTGTATGCATCTGCAAAGTATTAGGAGAGGGAGCCTCCCCATGTTACCTCCGGCTTGGCCGGGCATCCCTACAGACACAAATGGCCATGTCTGTGGGTGGGAAGCCGTATGTGTCCCAGTCGCTGCACTAGCGCCTCCTCTGGTCAGTCGAAGCACCTGTTCGGGGGGGACCTGCGGGGAGTAGCATGATCCTCCCACGTGCTAACCCCCCCCCCCTGGTGAAACTCCTCACTGTCTGGTGAAAAGAAGCAGCTGGCGACTCCACATGTATCGGAGGAGGCATGTGGTAGTCTGCAGCCCTCCCCGGATCGGCAGAGGAGGTGAAGCAGAAACCGGGACAGCTCGGAAGAGTGGGGTAATTGGCTAAGTACAATTCGGAGAAAAAGGGGGACCCCCCCCAACAAAAAAGGAGAGGGAGCCTCTTTACCGATCTCTCCATACGCGCTACTGTCTCTCGCTCTCTCGCTTTCTCGCTCTCTGGCTTTCGCACTCTCTGTCTCTCTCTTACTCTCTCTTGCTCGCTTTCTTGCTGTCTCGCTTTCTCACTCGCTCGCTCTGTGTCTCGCTCTCTCTCTTTCTCCACCCCCATCTCTGTCGAGCTCGAGTGTGATAGGATCCAATTAAGGAGCTGTGGGTAAAATGATGATGAATTGCAGTGGAGTAGACTGGCACCCACACACACACAGACACACACACACACACACGCGCGCGCACGCACACACACAGACACACACACACGGTGTAGGCCTCAGGAGCTACAAAAATGTAAAAGAGACACAATAAGAAAAAAACGGTAACGAAAGTGTACATGGCAGCAAGACATGAAGGGAGGAATGGATGAAAGGAGGTGAGGGAGGAGGACAGAAGGAAATATGAACATGAGTGAAAGGACTGCAGAAGGAGGGAGAGAAACCACAAACAAAAGTGAAAAAAAAGAGAACGTGACACCACGTGTTGTTCATTTCAACTGATTTATTAATCATATAATAATTATATATTTATATAATTTTAAACTTAATTTTTTCCAAATTGTCCTTTTATAGTATTGGCCATGCTGCACTTAACAGTCATACCAATAAGGTGAATTTGAGAAAGAGAGACATTTGAAAATCACTGATGTTAACCAAACAGACATTGCTTTGAGGATGTTGATGGAGAAGTATAGAGGAGGTCAGAAGGAGTCGCATTGTGTCTTTGTGGATTTAGAGAAAGCATACGACAGGGTGCCGAGAGAGGAGGTGTGGTATTGTATGAGGAAGTCGGGAGTTGCAGAGAAGTAAGTAGGAGTGGTGCAGGATATGTATGAGGGCAGTGTGACAGTGGTGAGGTGTGTGGTTGGAGTGACAGATGGGTTCAAGGTGGAGGTGGGATTACATCAAGGATCGGCTCTGAGCCCTTTCTTGTTTGCAGTGGTGATGGACAGGTTGACGGACGAGATCAGGCAGGAGTCTCCGTCAACTATGATGTTCGCGGATGACATTGTGATCTGTAGCGAGAGTAGTGTGCAGGTTGAGGAGAGCCTGGAGAGGTGGAGGTATGCACTGGAGAGAAGAGGACTGAAAGTCAGTAGGAGCAAGATGCAATACATATGTGTGAATGAGAGGGAAGACAGTGGAATGATAAGGATGCAAGGAGTAGAGGTGATGAAGGTGGATGAGTTTAAATACTTGGGGTCAACTGTCCAAAGTAATGGGGAGTGCAGAAGACAGGTGAAGAAGAGAGTGCAGGCAGGGTGGAGTGGGTGGAGAAGAGTGTCAGGAGTGATTTGAGACAGAAGGGTACCAGCAAGAGTTAAAGGGAAGGTTTACAAGATGGTTGTGAGACCAGCTATGTTGTATGGTTTGGAGGCAATGGCACTGATGAAAAGACAGGAGGTGGAGCTGGAGGTGGCAGAGGTGAAGATGCTAAGATTTTCATTGGGAGTGACGAAGAAGGACAGGATTAGGAGCAAGTATATCAGAGGGACAGCTCAGGTTGGACGGTTTGGAGACAAAGCAAGAGAGGCAAGATTGAGATGGTTTGGACATGCGTGGAGGAGAGATGCTGGGTATATTGGGAGAAGGATGCTGAATATGGAGCTGCCAGGGAAGAGGAGACGAGGAAGGACAAAGAGGAGGTTTATGGATGTGGTGAGGGAGGACATGCCGGTGGCTGGTGTGACAGAGGGAGATGCAGAGGACAGGAAGAGATGGAAATGGATGATCCGCTGTGGTGCCCCCTAGCGGGATCAGCTGAAAGTAGTAGTAGTAGTAGTAGTAGTAGTAGTGGTAGTAGTAGTGGTAGGTTGATCAGATAGTGTGTATAAGCAGTAATAGCGGGTGGGGATAGCTTAGCTAAGAGGTAATACCTATTACAGTAGGGGAGAGGGGTGTGGATAGCCAGATGAACAGTCTGGAATGAGGCACAAAAATATCTCTCCAAAATTGTTCAGACTGATGCAGGAATATGCAGGGAGAAATTGATTCGGCACCATGTGGGATCAGAGCCGGTTTCAGCCGGCTGACCGCTGCTTGGTGTAATTGGCTGCAGTAGGCTCATGTTTACGAGATTCTTTCTACCAAAAAAGGCTCAGGTGTCCTGAGCATCTTGGGATACCTTCACGGAGAAGAGAAGGAGAAATAAATAGCCTCTCCCCACCTTTTACCATGGAGGTGAGATTAAGCAAGATATCAACCCTGCCTACCAACACGGGGCTCACTGGTTCGAATCCCAGTGTTACCTCCAGCTTGGTCGGGCGTCCCTACAGACACAACTGGCCGTGTCTGCGGGTGGGAAGCTGGATGTGGGTATGTGTCCTGGTCGCTGCACTGGTGCCCCCTCTGGTCGGTCAGGGCGCCTGTTCAGGGTGGACGGGGACCAGGGGGGGAGTAGCGTGATCCTCCCACGCGCTACGTCCCCCTGGTGAAACGCCTCCCTGTCAGGTAAAAAGAAGCGGCTGGCGACTCCACATGTATGGGAGGAGGCATGTGGTAGTCTGCAGCCCTCCCCGGATCAGCAGAGGGGGTGGAGCAGCGACCGGGACGGCTCGGGAGAGTGGGGTAATTGGCCAGACACCACTGGGGAGAAAAAGGGGCGGGGGGGAAGCAAGATATCAACACGAGTCGGTGTGTTGTAGTACCGGGCCGGGCCTGTCCCAGTTGTCGGTGTACAGAACCTTCCTTCGTTCTGTAGTTAATGGCCAAGGCAGTTGCTGTAAAATAAATAAAATAAAATCTCTTGTCAGTTGGCTTGTTAAAGGAGGAGGAAGAGTCAATAAAGGATGTTTGCACAGCACATCCACCTGTGATGAAGGACTTCTGCAGTGGCTCCCGTTGTGCATGTGCACTACAGCATCTGCTTATAACCAGCATACTGGGGCGCCATAAATCACAGAGAAAATCCTTTCAGTCCTACTGTCCCCCTCTGCATTATTTAGCTGTATACAAATGTCCAAGCATTGAACTCACGTAGTCAAATACACCACGGACAGTAAGTATGCATACGTAGATGCACCCTGCAACCGTGTTTGTACGTACACACAAACCTACGTGCACATAATGCATGCCGCTTTCATGCAGAGATTCATACTTGGTTGTTCCTGAACACACACGCAGACACACACACACACACACACACACACGCACGCACGCACGCAGACACACACGTGCAGACACACACCCCCTAAGGGGTGTGGAGCACAGTGTGAGGCAGGCATATGGAGATGCTCCACATGATCCTCTTCCTAATCATGTGGAGCAGACGAGGATTGTAGCATCAGCAACAACCGGCTACCAGCATCCTGCTTTACATGATTTATTACACTGGCACACACACACACACACACACACACACACACACACACGCTACTGGCGCCCTGGCTGTGAATGAATGTGTGTTTTGTATGAACATTTTGTGTGTGTGTGTGTGGGGGGGGTGTTGGGTGTTATGTGTATGCCTCAGGGTGTGTATTTCAGCATGGAGTGTGTGTATCTGCATGTGTGTGTGCACATGTGTATGCTAGACCATGGTAATACATGTGTACGTGTTATCTCTATATACTGGACCAGATGGGACACAGACATTAAACAGCTCATGCAACTGACAACAAAAAAAACACATACGTACTTGCACATGCAAACACACACACACACACACACACACACAAAGAATACACACATATTACCTGATGCTATTACTCAGAATCCTTCAAGCAAGCAGTGTTTGATTGAGGTAATGTAAATGTGTTGCAGGTTCCACCAGTCCTCAGTGATGAAAACACAACACAACTCATCAGTAATGAGAACACAACACAACTCATCGGTAATGAAAACACAACAAACCTCATCAGTAATGAGAACACTACACAACTCATCAGTGATGAGAACACAATACAACTCATCAGTAATGAAAACACAACACAACTCATCAGTAATGAGAACACAACACAACTCATCAGTAATGAGAACACAACACAACTCATCAGTAATGAGAACACAACACAACTCATCAGTAATGACAACACAACACACCTCATCAGTAATGGGAACACAACACAACTCATCAGTGATGAGAACACAATACAACTCATCAGTAATGAAAACACAACACAACTCATCAGTAATGAGAACACAACACAACTCATCAGTAATGAGAACACAACACAACTCATCGGTAATGAGAACACAACACAACTCATCAGTAATGAAAACACAACAAACCTCATCAGTAATGAGAACACAACACAACTCATCAGTAATGAGAACACAACACAACTCATCAGTAATGAAAACACAACAAACCTCATCAGTAATGAGAACACAACACAACTCATCAGTAATGAGAACACAACACAACTCATCGGTAATGAGAACACAACACAACTCATCGGTAATGAGAACACAACACAACTCATCAGTGATGAGAACACAACACAACTCATCAGTAATGAGAACACAACACAACTCATCAGTAATGAGAACACAACACAACTCATCGGTAATGAAAACACAACACAACTCACCAGTAATGAGAACACAACACAACTCATCAGTAATGAGAACACAACACATCAGTAATGAAAACACAACACAACTCATCAGTAATGAGAACAGAACACTACTCATAGGTAATGAGAACACAACAAAACTCATCGGTAATAAAAACACAACACAACGCATCAGTAATGAGAACACAACACAACTCATCAGTAATGAGAACACAACACAACTCATCAGTAATGAGAACACAACACAACTCATCAGTAATGAAAACACAACACAACTCATCAGTAATGAGAACACAACACAACTCACCAGTAATGAAAACTTAACACAATTCATCAGTAATGAAAACACAACACAACTCATCAGTAATGAAAACACAACACAACTCATCAGTAATGAGAACCCAACACAACTCACCAGTAATGAAAACTTAACACAATTCATCAGTAATGAAAACACAACACAACTCATCAGTAATGAGAACACAACACAACTCACCAGTAATGAAAACACAACACAATTCATCAGTGAGGAAAACACAACACAACTCATCAGTAATGAGAACACAACACAACTCATCAGTAATGAGAACACAACACAACTCATCAGTGATGAGAACACAACACAACTCACCAGTAATGAAAACACAACACAACTCATCAGTAATGAGAACACAACACAACTCATCAGTAATGAGAACACAACACAACTCATCAGTGATGAGAACACAACACAACTCATCAGTAATGAGAACACAACACAACTCATCAGTAATGAGAACACAACACAACTCATCGGTAATGAAAACACAACACAACTCACCAGTAATGAGAACACAACACAACTCATCAGTAATGAGAACACAACACATCGGTAAGGAAAACACAACACAACTCATCAGTAATGAGAACAGAACACTACTCATAGGTAATGAGAACACAACAAAACTCATCGGTAATGAAAACACAACACAACGCATCAGTAATGAGAACACAACACAACTCATCAGTAATGAGAACACAACACAATTCATCAGTAATGAGAACACAACACAACTCATCAGTAATGAAAACACAACACAACTCATCAGTAATGAGAACACAACACAACTCACCAGTAATGAAAACACAACACAACTCATCAGTGATGAGAACACAACACAACTCATCAGTAATGAGAACACAACACAACTCATCAGTAATGAGAACACAACACAACTCATCGGTAATGAAAACACAACACAACTCACCAGTAATGAGAACACAACACAACTCATCAGTAATGAGAACACAACACATCAGTAATGAAAACACAACACAACTCATCAGTAATGAGAACAGAACACTACTCATAGGTAATGAGAACACAACAAAACTCATCGGTAATAAAAACACAACACAACGCATCAGTAATGAGAACACAACACAACTCATCAGTAATGAGAACACAACACAACTCATCAGTAATGAGAACACAACACAACTCATCAGTAATGAAAACACAACACAACTCATCAGTAATGAGAACACAACACAACTCACCAGTAATGAAAACTTAACACAATTCATCAGTAATGAAAACACAACACAACTCATCAGTAATGAAAACACAACACAACTCATCAGTAATGAGAACCCAACACAACTCACCAGTAATGAAAACTTAACACAATTCATCAGTAATGAAAACACAACACAACTCATCAGTAATGAGAACACAACACAACTCACCAGTAATGAAAACACAACACAATTCATCAGTGAGGAAAACACAACACAACTCATCAGTAATGAGAACACAACACAACTCATCAGTAATGAGAACACAACACAACTCATCAGTGATGAGAACACAACACAACTCACCAGTAATGAAAACACAACACAACTCATCAGTAATGAGAACACAACACAACTCATCAGTAATGAGAACACAACACAACTCATCAGTGATGAGAACACAACACAACTCATCAGTAATGAGAACACAACACAACTCATCAGTAATGAGAACACAACACAACTCATCGGTAATGAAAACACAACACAACTCACCAGTAATGAGAACACAACACAACTCATCAGTAATGAGAACACAACACAACTCATCAGTGATGAGAACACAACACAACTCATCAGTAATGAAAACACAACACACCTCATCAGTAATGAGAACACAACACAACTCATCAGTAATGAGAACACAATACAACTCATCGGTACTGAGAGCACAACACAACTCATCAGTAATGAGAACACAATACTACTCATCGGTAATGAGAGCACAACACAACTCATCAGTAATGAAAACACAACACACAACTCATCAGTAATGAAAACACAACACAACTCATCAGTAATGAGAACACAACACACCTCATCAGTAATGAGAACACAACACAACTCATCAACGAGGAAAACACAACACAACTCATCAGTAATGAGAACACAACACAACTCATCGGTAATGAGAACTTAACACAACACATCAGTAATGAGAACACAACACAACTCATCGGTAATGAACACACAACACAACTCGTCAGTAATGAGAACACAACACAGCTCATCGGTAATGAGAACACAACACAACTCATCAGTGATGAGAACACAATACAACTCATCAGTAATGAAAACACAACACAACTCATCAGTAATGAGAACACAACACAACTCACCAGTAATGAGAACACAACACAACTCATCATTAATGAGAACACAACACAACTCATCAGTGAGGAAAACACAACACAACTCATCAGTAATGAGAACACAGCACAACTCATCGGTAATGAAAACACAACACAACTCATCAGTAATGAGAACACAACACAACTCATCAGTAATGAGAACACAACACAACTCATCAGTAATGAAAACACAACACAACTCATCAGTAATGAGAACACAACACAACTCATCAGTAATGAGAACACAATACAACTCATCTGTAATGAGAACACAACACAACTCATCAGTAATGAGAACACAGCACAACTCATCAGTAATGAGAACACAACACAACTCATCAGTGATGAGAACACAACACAACTCATCAGTAATGAAAACACAACACACCTCATCAGTAATGAGAACACAACACAACTCATCAATAATGAGAACACAATACAAATCATCGGTAATGAGAGCACAACACAACTCATCAGTAATGAAAACACAACACACAACTCATCAGTAATAAAAACACAACACAACTCATCAGTAATGAGAACACAACACAACTCATCAGTAATGAGAACACAACACAACTCAGCAGTAATGAGAACACAACACAACTCACCAGTAATGAAAACACAACACAACTCATCAGTGAGGAAAACACAACACAACTCATCAGTAATGACAACACAACACAACTCATCAATGAGGAAAACACAACACAACTCATCAGTAATGAGAACACAACACAACTCATCGGTAATGAGAACTTAACACAACTCATCAGTAATGAGAACACAACTCATCAGTAATGAGAACACAATTCATCGGTAATGAGAACACAACACAACTCATCGGTAATGAACACACAACACAACTCATCAGTAATGAGAACACAACACAACTTATCGGTAATGAGAACACAACACAACTCATCAGTGATGAAAACACAATACAACTCATCAGTAATGAAAACACAACACACAACTCATCAGTAATGAGAACACAACACAACTCATCAGTAATGAGAACACAACACAACTCATCAGTAATGAGAACACAACACGACTCATCGGTAATGAGAACTTAACACAACTCATCTGTAATGAGAACACAACACAACTCATCAGTGATGAGAACACAGCACAACTCATCAGTAATGAGAACACAACACAACTCATCAGTAATGAGAACACAACACACCTCATCAGTAATGAGAACACAACACATCTCATCAGTAATGAAAACACAACACAACTCATCAGTAATGAGAACACAGCACAACTCATTGGTAATGAGAGCACAACACAACTCATCTGTAATGAGAACACAACACAACTCACCAGTAATGAAAACACAACACAACTCATCAGTGAGGAAAACACAACACAACTCATCAGTAATGAGAACACAACACAACTCATCAATGAGGAAAACACAACACAACTCATCAGTAATGAGAACACAACACAACTCATCAGTAATGAGAACACAATTCATCGGTAATGAGAACACAACACAACTCATCGGTAATGAACACACAACACAACTCACCAGTAATGAAAACACAACAAACCTCATCAGTAATGAAAACAACACAACTCATCAGTAATGAGAACACAACACAACTCATCAGTAATGAGAACACAACACAACTCACCAGTAATGAGAACACAACACAACTCATCAGTAATGAAAGCACACCACAACTCATCAGTGAGGAAAACACAACACAACTCACCAGTAATGAGAACACACCACAACTCATCAGTGAGGAAAACACAACACAACTCATCAGTAATGAGAACACAACACAACTCATCAGTAATGAGAACACAACACAACTCATCAGTGAGGAAAACACAACACAACTCATCAATAATGAGAACACAACACAACTCATCGGTAATGAGAACTTAACACAAATCATCAGTAATGAAAACACAACACAACTCATCAGTAATGAGAACACAACACAACTCATCGGTAATGAGAACACAACACAACTCATCTGTGATGAGAACACAATACAACTCATCAGTAATGAAAACACAACACAACTCATCAGTAATGAGAACACAACACAACTCATCAGTAATGAAACCACAACACAACTCATCGGTAATGAGAACACAACACAACTCATCAGTAATGAGAACACAACACAACTCATCAGTAATGAGAACACAACACAACTCATCAGTGAGGAAAACACAACACAACTCATCAGTGAGGAAAACACAAGACAACTCATCAGTAATGAGAGCACAACACAACTCATCAATGAGGAAAACACAACACAACTCATCAGTAATGAGAACACAACACAACTCATCGGTAATGAGAACTTAACACAACTCATCAGTAATGAGAACACAATTCATCGGTAATGAGAACACAACACAACTCATCGGTAATGAACACACAACACAACTCATCAGTAATGAGAACACAACACAGCTCATCGGTAATGAGAACACAACACAACTCATCAGTGATGAGAACACAATACAACTCATCAGTAATGAAAACACAACACAACTAATCAGTAATGAGAACACAACACAACTCATCAGTAATGAGAACACAACACAACTCATCATTAATGAGAACACAACACAACTCATCAGTGAGGAAAACACAACACAACTCATCAGTAATGAGAACACAACACAACTCATCGGTAATGAAAACACAACACAACTCATCAGTAATGAGAACACAACACAACTCATCAGTAATGAGAACACAACACAACTCATCAGTAATGAAAACACAACACAACTAATCAGTAATGAGAACACAACACAACTCATCAGTAATGAGAACACAACACAACTCATCTGTAATGAGAACACAACACAACTCATCAGTAATGAGAACACAGCACAACTCATCAGTAATGAGAACACAACACAACTCATCAGTGATGAGAACACAACACAACTCATCAGTAATGAAAACACAACACACCTCATCAGTAATGAGAACACAACTCATCAGTAATGAGAACACAATACAACTCATCGGTAATGAGAGCACAACACAACTCATCAGTAATGAAAACACAACACACAACTCATCAGTAATGAAAACACAACACAACTCATCAGTAATGAGAACACAACACAACTCATCAGTAATGAGAACACAACACAACTCAGCAGTAATGAGAACACAACACAACTCACCAGTAATGAAAACACAACACAACTCATCAGTGAGGAAAACACAACACAGCTCATCAGTAATGAGAACACAACACAACTCATCAATGAGGAAAACACAACACAACTCATCAGTAATGAGAACACAACACAACTCATCGGTAATGAGAACTTAACACAACTCATCAGTAATGAGAACACAACTCATCAGTAATGAAAACACAATTCATCGGTAATGAGAACACAACACAACTCATCGGTAATGAACACACAACATAACTCATCAGTAATGAGAACACAACACAACTTATCGGTAATGAGAACACAACACAACTCATCAGTGATGAAAACACAATACAACTCATCAGTCATGAAAACACAACACAACTCATCAGTAATGAGAACACAACACAACTCATCAGTGAGGAAAACACAACACAACTCATCAGTAATGAGAACACAACACAATTCATCGGTAATGAAAACACAACACAACTCATCAGTAATGAGAACACAACACAACTCATCAGTAATGAGAACACAACACAACTCATCAGTAATGAAAACACAACACAACTCATCAGTAATGAGAACACAACACAACTCATCAGTAATGAGAACACAACACAACTCATCAGTAATGAGAACACAACACAACTCATCAGTAATGAAAACACAACACAACTCATCAGTAATGAGAACACAACACAACTCATCAGTAATGAGAACACAATACAACTCATCTGTAATGAGAACACAACACAACTCATCAGTAATGAGAACACAGCACAACTCATCAGTAATGAGAACACAACACAACTCATCAGTGATGAGAACACAACACAACTCATCAGTAATGAAAACACAACACACCTCATCAGTAATGAGAACACAACACAACTCATCAATAATGAGAACACAATACAAATCATCGGTAATGAGAGCACAACACAACTCATCAGTAATGAAAACACATCACACAACTCATCAGTAATAAAAACACAACACAACTCATCAGTAATGAGAACACAACACAACTCATCAGTAATGAGAACACAACACAACTCAGCAGTAATGAGAACACAACACAACTCACCAGTAATGAAAACACAACACAACTCATCAGTGAGGAAAACACAACACAACTCATCAGTAATGACAACACAACACAACTCATCAATGAGGAAAACACAACACAACTCATCAGTAATGAGAACACAACACAACTCATCGGTAATGAGAACTTAACACAACTCATCAGTAATGAGAACACAACTCATCAGTAATGAGAACACAATTCATCGGTAATGAGAACACAACACAACTCATCGGTAATGAACACACAACACAACTCATCAGTAATGAGAACACAACACAACTTATCGGTAATGAGAACACAACACAACTCATCAGTGATGAAAACACAATACAACTCATCAGTAATGAAAACACAACACACAACTCATCAGTAATGAGAACACAACACAACTCATCAGTAATGAGAACACAACACAACTCATCAGTAATGAGAACACAACACGACTCATCGGTAATGAGAACTTAACACAACTCATCTGTAATGAGAACACAACACAACTCATCAGTGATGAGAACACAGCACAACTCATCAGTAATGAGAACACAACACAACTCATCAGTAATGAGAACACAACACACCTCATCAGTAATGAGAACACAACACATCTCATCAGTAATGAAAACACAACACAACTCATCAGTAATGAGAACACAGCACAACTCATTGGTAATGAGAGCACAACACAACTCATCTGTAATGAGAACACAACACAACTCACCAGTAATGAAAACACAACACAACTCATCAGTGAGGAAAACACAACACAACTCATCAGTCATGAGAACACAACACAACTCATCAATGAGGAAAACACAACACAACTCATCAGTAATGAGAACACAACACAACTCATCAGTAATGAGAACACAATTCATCGGTAATGAGAACACAACACAACTCATCGGTAATGAACACACAACACAACTCACCAGTAATGAAAACACAACAAACCTCATCAGTAATGAAAACAACACAACTCATCAGTAATGAGAACACAACACAACTCATCAGTAATGAGAACACAACACAACTCACCAGTAATGAGAACACAACACAACTCATCAGTAATGAAAGCACACCACAACTCATCAGTGAGGAAAACACAACACAACTCACCAGTAATGAGAACACACCACAACTCATCAGTGAGGAAAACACAACACAACTCATCAGTAATGAGAACACAACACAACTCATCAGTAATGAGAACACAACACAACTCATCAGTGAGGAAAACACAACACAACTCATCAATAATGAGAACACAACACAACTCATCGGTAATGAGAACTTAACACAAATCATCAGTAATGAAAACACAACACAACTCATCAGTAATGAGAACACAACACAACTCATCGGTAATGAGAACACAACACAACTCATCTGTGATGAGAACACAATACAACTCATCAGTAATGAAAACACAACACAACTCATCAGTAATGAGAACACAACACAACTCATCAGTAATGAAACCACAACACAACTCATCGGTAATGAGAACACAACACAACTCATCAGTAATGAGAACACAACACAACTCATCAGTAATGAGAACACAACACAACTCATCAGTGAGGAAAACACAACACAACTCATCAGTGAGGAAAACACAAGACAACTCATCAGTAATGAGAGCACAACACAACTCATCAATGAGGAAAACACAACACAACTCATCAGTAATGAGAACACAACACAACTCATCGGTAATGAGAACTTAACACAACTCATCAGTAATGAGAACACAATTCATCGGTAATGAGAACACAACACAACTCATCGGTAATGAACACACAACACAACTCATCAGTAATGAGAACACAACACAGCTCATCGGTAATGAGAACACAACACAACTCATCAGTGATGAGAACACAATACAACTCATCAGTAATGAAAACACAACACAACTCATCAGTAATGAGAACACAACACAACTCATCAGTAATGAGAACACAACACAACTCATCATTAATGAGAACACAACACAACTCATCAGTGAGGAAAACACAACACAACTCATCAGTAATGAGAACACAACACAACTCATCGGTAATGAAAACACAACACAACTCATCAGTAATGAGAACACAACACAACTCATCAGTAATGAGAACACAACACAACTCATCAGTAATGAAAACACAACACAACTCATCAGTAATGAGAACACAACACAACTCATCAGTAATGAGAACACAACACAACTCATCTGTAATGAGAACACAACACAACTCATCAGTAATGAGAACACAGCACAACTCATCAGTAATGAGAACACAACACAACTCATCAGTGATGAGAACACAACACAACTCATCAGTAATGAAAACACAACACACCTCATCAGTAATGAGAACACAACTCATCAGTAATGAGAACACAATACAACTCATCGGTAATGAGAGCACAACACAACTCATCAGTAATGAAAACACAACACACAACTCATCAGTAATGAAAACACAACACAACTCATCAGTAATGAGAACACAACACAACTCATCAGTAATGAGAACACAACACAACTCAGCAGTAATGAGAACACAACACAACTCACCAGTAATGAAAACACAACACAACTCATCAGTGAGGAAAACACAACACAGCTCATCAGTAATGAGAACACAACACAACTCATCAATGAGGAAAACACAACACAACTCATCAGTAATGAGAACACAACACAACTCATCGGTAATGAGAACTTAACACAACTCATCAGTAATGAGAACACAACTCATCAGTAATGAAAACACAATTCATCGGTAATGAGAACACAACACAACTCATCGGTAATGAACACACAACATAACTCATCAGTAATGAGAACACAACACAACTTATCGGTAATGAGAACACAACACAACTCATCAGTGATGAAAACACAATACAACTCATCAGTCATGAAAACACAACACAACTCATCAGTAATGAGAACACAACACAACTCATCAGTGAGGAAAACACAACACAACTCATCAGTAATGAGAACACAACACAATTCATCGGTAATGAAAACACAACACAACTCATCAGTAATGAGAACACAACACAACTCATCAGTAATGAGAACACAACACAACTCATCAGTAATGAAAACACAACACAACTCATCAGTAATGAGAACACAACACAACTCATCAGTAATGAGAACACAACACAACTCATCAGTAATGAGAACACAACACAACTCATCAGTAATGAAAACACAACACAACTCATCAGTGATGAGAACACAGCACAACTCATTGGTAATGAGAGCACAACACAACTCATCATTAATGAGAACACAACACACCTCATCAGTAATGAGAACACAGCACAACTCATCAGTAAAGAGAACACAACACACCTCATCAGTAATGAGAACACAACACAACTCATCAGTAATGAAAACACAACACAACTCATCAGTAATGAGAACACAGCACAACTCATTGGTAATGAGAGCACAACACAACTCATCAGTAATGAAAACACAACACAACTCATCAGTAATGAGAACACAACACAACTCATCAGTAATGAGAACACAACACAACTCATCTGTAATGAGAACACAACACAACTCATCAGTAATGAGAACACAGCACAACTCATCAGTAATGAGAACACAACACAACCCATCAGTAATGAAAACACAACACAACTCATCAGTAATGAGAACACAACACAACTCATCAGTAATGAGAACACAATACAACTCATCGGTAATGAGAGCACAACACAACTCATCAGTAATGAGAACACAACACAACTCATCAGTAATGAGAACACGACACAACTCATCAGTAATGAAAACACAACACAACTCATCAGTAATGAGAACACAGCACAACTCATCAGTAATGAGAACACAGCACAACTCATCAGTAATGAGAATACAACACAACTCATCAGTAATGAGAACACAACACAACTCATCAGTAATGAGAACACAGCACAACTCATCAGTAATGAGAATACAACACAACTCATCAGTGATGAGAACACAACACAACTCATCAGTAATGAAAACACAACACACCTCATCAGTAATGAGAACACAACACAACTCATCAGTGATGAAAACACAATACAACTCATCAGTAATGAGAACACAACACACCTCATCAGTAATGAGAACACAACACAACTCAGCAGTAATGAGAACACAACACAACTCACCAGTAATGAAAACACAACACAACTCATCAGTGAGGAAAACACAACACAGCTCATCAGTAATGAGAACACAACACAACTCATCAATGAGGAAAACACAACACAACTCATCAGTAATGAGAACACAACACAACTCATCGGTAATGAGAACTTAACACAACTCATCAGTAATGAGAACACAATTCATCGGTAATGAGAACACAACACAACTCATCGGTAATGAACACACAACACAACTCATCAGTAATGAGAACACAACACAGCTCATCGGTAATGAGAACACAACACAACTCATCAGTGATGAGAACACAATACAACTCATCAGTAATGAAAACACAACACAACTCATCAGTAATGAGAACACAACACAACTCATCAGTAATGAGAACACAACACAACTCATCATTAATGAGAACACAACACAACTCATCAGTGAGGAAAACACAACACAACTCATCAGTAATGAGAACACAGCACAACTCATCGGTAATGAAAACACAACACAACTCATCAGTAATGAGAACACAACACAACTCATCAGTAATGAGAACACAACACAACTCATCTGTAATGAGAACACAACACAACTCATCAGTAATGAGAACACAGCACAACTCATCAGTAATGAGAACACAACACAACTCATCAGTGATGAGAACACAACACAACTCATCAGTAATGAAAACACAACACACCTCATCAGTAATGAGAACACAACACAACTCATCAGTAATGAGAACACAATACAACTCATCGGTACTGAGAGCACAACACAACTCATCAGTAATGAAAACACAACACACAACTCATCAGTAATGAAAACACAACACAACTCATCAGTAATGAGAACACAACACAACTCATCAGTAATGAGAACACAACACAACTCAGCAGTAATGAGAACACACAACTCACCAGTAATGAAAACACAACACAACTCATCAGTGAGGAAAACACAACACAGCTCATCAGTAATGAGAACACAACACAACTCATCAATGAGGAAAACACAACACAACTCATCAGTAATGAGAACACAACACAACTCATCAGTAATGAGAACACAACACAACTCACCAGTAATGAAAACACAACACAACTCATCAGTGAGGAAAACACAACACAACTCATCAGTAATGAGAACACACCACAACTCATCAATGAGGAAAACACAACACAACTCATCAGTAATGAGAACACAACATAACTCATCGGTAATGAGAACTTAACACAACTCATCAGTAATGAGAACACAACTCATCAGTAATGAAAACACAATTCATCGGTAATGAGAACACAACACAACTCATCGGTAATGAACACACAACACAACTCATCAGTAATGAGAACACAACACAACTTATCGGTAATGAGAACACAACACAACTCATCAGTGATGAAAACACAATACAACTCATCAGTCATGAAAACACAACACAACTCATCAGTAATGAGAACACAACACAACTCATCAGTGAGGAAAACACAACACAACTCATCAGTAATGAGAACACAACACAATTCATCGGTAATGAAAACACAACACAACTCATCAGTAATGAGAACACAACACAACTCATCAGTAATGAGAACACAACACAACTCATCAGTAATGAAAACACAACACAACTCATCAGTAATGAGAACACAACACAACTCATCAGTAATGAGAACACAACACAACTCATCAGTAATGAGAACACAACACAACTCAGCAGTAATGAGAACACAACACAACTCACCAGTAATGAAAACACAACACAACTCATCAGTGAGGAAAACACAACACAGCTCATCAGTAATGAGAACACAACACAACTCATCAATGAGGAAAACACAACACAACTCATCAGTAATGAGAACACAACACAACTCATCGGTAATGAGAACTTAACACAACTCATCAGTAATGAGAACACAACTCATCAGTAATGAAAACACAATTCATCGGTAATGAGAACACAACACAACTCATCGGTAATGAACACACAACATAACTCATCAGTAATGAGAACACAACACAACTTATCGGTAATGAGAACACAACACAACTCATCAGTGATGAAAACACAATACAACTCATCAGTCATGAAAACACAACACAACTCATCAGTAATGAGAACACAACACAACTCATCAGTGAGGAAAACACAACACAACTCATCAGTAATGAGAACACAACACAATTCATCGGTAATGAAAACACAACACAACTCATCAGTAATGAGAACACAACACAACTCATCAGTAATGAGAACACAACACAACTCATCAGTAATGAAAACACAACACAACTCATCAGTAATGAGAACACAACACAACTCATCAGTAATGAGAACACAACACAACTCATCAGTAATGAGAACACAACACAACTCATCAGTAATGAAAACACAACACAACTCATCAGTAATGAGAACACAGCACAACTCATTGGTAATGAGAGCACAACACAACTCATCATTAATGAGAACACAACACACCTCATCAGTAATGAGAACACAGCACAACTCATCAGTAAAGAGAACACAACACACCTCATCAGTAATGAGAACACAACACAACTCATCAGTAATGAAAACACAACACAACTCATCAGTAATGAGAACACAGCACAACTCATTGGTAATGAGAGCACAACACAACTCATCAGTAATGAAAACACAACACAACTCATCAGTAATGAGAACACAACACAACTCATCAGTAATGAGAACACAACACAACTCATCTGTAATGAGAACACAACACAACTCATCAGTAATGAGAACACAGCACAACTCATCAGTAATGAGAACACAACACAACCCATCAGTAATGAAAACACAACACAACTCATCAGTAATGAGAACACAACACAACTCATCAGTAATGAGAACACAATACAACTCATCGGTAATGAGAGCACAACACAACTCATCAGTAATGAGAACACAACACAACTCATCAGTAATGAGAACACAACACAACTTATCAGTAATGAGAACACAGCACAACTCATCAGTAATGAGAACACAGCACAACTCATCAGTAATGAGAATACAACACAACTCATCAGTAATGAGAACACAACACAACTCACCAGTAATGAAAACACAACACAACTCATCAGTGAGGAAAACACAACACAGCTCATCAGTAATGAGAACACAACACAACTCATCAATGAGGAAAACACAACACAACTCATCAGTAATGAGAACACAACACAACTCATCGGTAATGAGAACTTAACACAACTCATCAGTAATGAGAACACAATTCATCGGTAATGAGAACACAACACAACTCATCGGTAATGAACACACAACACAACTCATCAGTAATGAGAACACAACACAGCTCATCGGTAATGAGAACACAACACAACTCATCAGTGATGAGAACACAATACAACTCATCAGTAATGAAAACACAACACAACTCATCAGTAATGAGAACACAACACAACTCATCAGTAATGAGAACACAACACAACTCATCATTAATGAGAACACAACACAACTCATCAGTGAGGAAAACACAACACAACTCATCAGTAATGAGAACACAGCACAACTCATCGGTAATGAAAACACAACACAACTCATCAGTAATGAGAACACAACACAACTCATCAGTAATGAGAACACAACACAACTCATCTGTAATGAGAACACAACACAACTCATCAGTAATGAGAACACAGCACAACTCATCAGTAATGAGAACACAACACAACTCATCAGTGATGAGAACACAACACAACTCATCAGTAATGAAAACACAACACACCTCATCAGTAATGAGAACACAACACAACTCATCAGTAATGAGAACACAATACAACTCATCGGTACTGAGAGCACAACACAACTCATCAGTAATGAAAACACAACACACAACTCATCAGTAATGAAAACACAACACAACTCATCAGTAATGAGAACACAACACAACTCATCAGTAATGAGAACACAACACAACTCAGCAGTAATGAGAACACACAACTCACCAGTAATGAAAACACAACACAACTCATCAGTGAGGAAAACACAACACAGCTCATCAGTAATGAGAACACAACACAACTCATCAATGAGGAAAACACAACACAACTCATCAGTAATGAGAACACAACACAACTCATCAGTAATGAGAACACAACACAACTCACCAGTAATGAAAACACAACACAACTCATCAGTGAGGAAAACACAACACAGCTCATCAGTAATGAGAACACACCACAACTCATCAATGAGGAAAACACAACACAACTCATCAGTAATGAGAACACAACATAACTCATCGGTAATGAGAACTTAACACAACTCATCAGTAATGAGAACACAACTCATCAGTAATGAAAACACAATTCATCGGTAATGAGAACACAACACAACTCATCGGTAATGAACACACAACACAACTCATCAGTAATGAGAACACAACACAACTTATCGGTAATGAGAACACAACACAACTCATCAGTGATGAAAACACAATACAACTCATCAGTCATGAAAACACAACACAACTCATCAGTAATGAGAACACAACACAACTCATCAGTGAGGAAAACACAACACAACTCATCAGTAATGAGAACACAACACAATTCATCGGTAATGAAAACACAACACAACTCATCAGTAATGAGAACACAACACAACTCATCAGTAATGAGAACACAACACAACTCATCAGTAATGAAAACACAACACAACTCATCAGTAATGAGAACACAACACAACTCATCAGTAATGAGAACACAACACAACTCATCAGTAATGAGAACACAACACAACTCATCAGTAATGAGAACACAACACAACTCAGCAGTAATGAGAACACAACACAACTCACCAGTAATGAAAACACAACACAACTCATCAGTGAGGAAAACACAACACAGCTCATCAGTAATGAGAACACAACACAACTCATCAATGAGGAAAACACAACACAACTCATCAGTAATGAGAACACAACACAACTCATCGGTAATGAGAACTTAACACAACTCATCAGTAATGAGAACACAACTCATCAGTAATGAAAACACAATTCATCGGTAATGAGAACACAACACAACTCATCGGTAATGAACACACAACATAACTCATCAGTAATGAGAACACAACACAACTTATCGGTAATGAGAACACAACACAACTCATCAGTGATGAAAACACAATACAACTCATCAGTCATGAAAACACAACACAACTCATCAGTAATGAGAACACAACACAACTCATCAGTGAGGAAAACACAACACAACTCATCAGTAATGAGAACACAACACAATTCATCGGTAATGAAAACACAACACAACTCATCAGTAATGAGAACACAACACAACTCATCAGTAATGAGAACACAACACAACTCATCAGTAATGAAAACACAACACAACTCATCAGTAATGAGAACACAACACAACTCATCAGTAATGAGAACACAACACAACTCATCAGTAATGAGAACACAACACAACTCATCAGTAATGAAAACACAACACAACTCATCAGTAATGAGAACACAGCACAACTCATTGGTAATGAGAGCACAACACAACTCATCATTAATGAGAACACAACACACCTCATCAGTAATGAGAACACAGCACAACTCATCAGTAAAGAGAACACAACACACCTCATCAGTAATGAGAACACAACACAACTCATCAGTAATGAAAACACAACACAACTCATCAGTAATGAGAACACAGCACAACTCATTGGTAATGAGAGCACAACACAACTCATCAGTAATGAAAACACAACACAACTCATCAGTAATGAGAACACAACACAACTCATCAGTAATGAGAACACAACACAACTCATCTGTAATGAGAACACAACACAACTCATCAGTAATGAGAACACAGCACAACTCATCAGTAATGAGAACACAACACAACCCATCAGTAATGAAAACACAACACAACTCATCAGTAATGAGAACACAACACAACTCATCAGTAATGAGAACACAATACAACTCATCGGTAATGAGAGCACAACACAACTCATCAGTAATGAGAACACAACACAACTCATCAGTAATGAGAACACAACACAACTTATCAGTAATGAGAACACAGCACAACTCATCAGTAATGAGAACACAGCACAACTCATCAGTAATGAGAATACAACACAACTCATCAGTAATGAGAACACAACACAACTCATCAGTATTGAGAACACAGCACAACTCATCAGTAATGAGAATACAACACAACTCATCAGTGATGAGAACACAACACAACTCATCAGTAATGAAAACACAACACACCTCATCAGTAATGAGAACACAACACAACTCATCAGTAATGAGAACACAATACTACTCATCGGTAATGAGAGCACAACACAACTCATCAGTAATGAAAACACAACACACAACTCATCAGTAATGAAAACACAACACAACTCATCAGTAATGAGAACACAACACACCTCATCAGTAATGAGAACACAACACAACTCAGCAGTAATGAGAACACAACACAACTCACCAGTAATGAAAACACAACACAACTCATCAGTGAGGAAAACACAACACAGCTCATCAGTAATGAGAACACAACACAACTCATCAATGAGGAAAACACAACACAACTCATCAGTAATGAGAACACAACACAACTCATCGGTAATGAGAACTTAACACAACTCATCAGTAATGAGAACACAATTCATCGGTAATGAGAACACAACACAACTCATCGGTAATGAACACACAACACAACTCATCAGTAATGAGAACACAACACAGCTCATCGGTAATGAGAACACAACACAACTCATCAGTGATGAGAACACAATACAACTCATCAGTAATGAAAACACAACACAACTCATCAGTAATGAGAACACAACACAACTCATCAGTAATGAGAACACAACACAACTCATCATTAATGAGAACACAACACAACTCATCAGTGAGGAAAACACAACACAACTCATCAGTAATGAGAACACAGCACAACTCATCGGTAATGAAAACACAACACAACTCATCAGTAATGAGAACACAACACAACTCATCAGTAATGAGAACACAACACAACTCATCAGTAATGAAAACACAACACAACTCACCAGTAATGAGAACACAACACAACTCATCAGTAATGAGAACACAACACAACTCATCTGTAATGAGAACACAACACAACTCATCAGTAATGAGAACACAGCACAACTCATCAGTAATGAGAACACAACACAACTCATCAGTGATGAGAACACAACACAACTCATCAGTAATGAAAACACAACACACCTCATCAGTAATGAGAACACAACCCAACTCATCAGTAATGAGAACACAATACAACTCATCGGTACTGAGAGCACAACACAACTCATCAGTAATGAAAACACAACACACAACTCATCAGTAATGAAAACACAACACAACTCATCAGTAATGAGAACACAACACAACTCATCAGTAATGAGAACACAACACAACTCAGCAGTAATGAGAACACACAACTCACCAGTAATGAAAACACAACACAACTCATCAGTGAGGAAAACACAACACAGCTCATCAGTAATGAGAACACAACACAACTCATCAATGAGGAAAACACAACACAACTCATCAGTAATGAGAACACAACACAACTCATCAGTAATGAGAACACAACACAACTCACCAGTAATGAAAACACAACACAACTCATCAGTGAGGAAAACACAACACAGCTCATCAGTAATGAGAACACACCACAACTCATCAATGAGGAAAACACAACACAACTCATCAGTAATGAGAACACAACATAACTCATCGGTAATGAGAACTTAACACAACTCATCAGTAATGAGAACACAACTCATCAGTAATGAAAACACAATTCATCGGTAATGAGAACACAACACAACTCATCAATGAGGAAAACACAACACAACTCATCAGTAATGAGAACACAACACAACTTATCGGTAATGAGAACACAACACAACTCATCAGTGATGAAAACACAATACAACTCATCAGTCATGAAAACACGACACAACTCATCAGTAATGAGAACACAACACAACTCATCAGTGAGGAAAACACAACACAACTCATCAGTAATGAGAACACAACACAATTCATCGGTAATGAAAACACAACACAACCCATCAGTAATGAGAACACAACACAACTCATCAGTGATGAGAACACAATACAACTCATCAGTAATGAAAACACAACACAACTCATCAGTAATGAGAACACAACACAACTCATCAGTAATGAGAACACAACACAACTCATCATTAATGAGAACACAACACAACTCATCAGTGAGGAAAACACAACACAACTCATCAGTAATGAGAACACAGCACAACTCATCGGTAATGAAAACACAACACAACTCATCAGTAATGAGAACACAACACAACTCATCAGTAATGAGAACACAACACAACTCATCAGTAATGAAAACACAACACAACTCATCAGTAATGAGAACACAACACAACTCATCAGTAATGAGAACACAACACAACTCATCTGTAATGAGAACACAACACAACTCATCAGTAATGAGAACACAGCACAACTCATCAGTAATGAGAACACAACACAACTCATCAGTGATGAGAACACAACACAACTCATCAGTAATGAAAACACAACACACCTCATCAGTAATGAGAACACAACACAACTCATCAGTAATGAGAACACAATACAACTCATCGGTACTGAGAGCACAACACAACTCATCAGTAATGAAAACACAACACACAACTCATCAGTAATGAAAACACAACACAACTCATCAGTAATGAGAACACAACACAACTCATCAGTAATGAGAACACAACACAACTCAGCAGTAATGAGAACACACAACTCACCAGTAATGAAAACACAACACAACTCATCAGTGAGGAAAACACAACACAGCTCATCAGTAATGAGAACACAACACAACTCATCAATGAGGAAAAACACAACACAACTCATCAGTAATGAGAACACAATACAACTCATCAGTAATGAGAACACAACACAACTCATCAGTAATGAGAACACAACTCATCAGTAATGAGAACACAATTCATCGGTAATGAGAACACAACACAACTCATCGGTAATGAACACACAACACAACTCATCAGTAATGAGAACACAACACAACTCATCAGTAATGAGAACACAACACAACTCATCAGTAATGAGAACACAACACAACTCATCAGTAATGAGAACACAGCACAACTCATCAGTAATGAGAACACAACACAACTCATCAGTAATGAAAACACAACACAACTCATCAGTAATGAGAACACAACACAACTCATCAGTAATGAGAACACAATACAACTCATCGGTAATGAGAGCACAACACAACTCATCAGTAATGAGAACACAACACAACTCATCAGTAATGAGAACACAACACAACTCATCTGTAATGAGAACACAACACAACTCATCAGTAATGAGAACACAGCACAACTCATCAGTAATGAGAATACAACACAACTCATCAGTGATGAGAACACAACACAACTCATCAGTAATGAAAACACAACACACCTCATCAGTAATGAGAACACAACACAACTCATCAGTAATGAGAACACAATACTACTCATCGGTAATGAGAGCACAACACAACTCATCAGTAATGAAAACACAACACACAACTCATCAGTAATGAAAACACAACACAACTCATCAGTAATGAGAACACAACACACCTCATCAGTAATGAGAACACAACACAACTCAGCAGTAATGAGAACACAACACAACTCACCAGTAATGAAAACACAACACAACTCATTAGTGAGGAAAACACAACACAGCTCATCAGTAATGAGAACACAACACAACTCATCAATGAGGAAAACACAACACAACTCATCAGTAATGAGAACACAACACAACTCATCGGTAATGAGAACTTAACACAACTCATCAGTAATGAGAACACAATTCATCGGTAATGAGAACACAACACAACTCATCGGTAATGAACACACAACACAACTCATCAGTAATGAGAACACAACACAGCTCATCGGTAATGAGAACACAACACAACTCATCAGTAATGAGAACACAACACAACTCATCAGTGATGAGAACACAATACAACTCATCAGTAATGAAAACACAACACAACTCATCAGTAATGAGAACACAACACAACTCATCAGTAATGAGAACACAACACAACTCATCATTAATGAGAACACAACACAACTCATCAGTGAGGAAAACACAACACAACTCATCAGTAATGAGAACACAGCACAACTCATCGGTAATGAAAACACAACACAACTCATCAGTAATGAGAACACAACACAACTCATCAGTAATGAGAACACAACACAACTCATCAGTAATGAAAACACAACACAACTCATCAGTAATGAGAACACAACACAACTCATCAGTAATGAGAACACAACACAACTCATCTGTAATGAGAACACAACACAACTCATCAGTAATGAGAACACAGCACAACTCATCAGTAATGAGAACACAACACAACTCATCAGTGATGAGAACACAACACAACTCATCAGTAATGAAAACACAACACACCTCATCAGTAATGAGAACACAACACAACTCATCAGTAATGAGAACACAATACAACTCATCGGTACTGAGAGCACAACACAACTCATCAGTAATGAAAACACAACACACAACTCATCAGTAATGAAAACACAACACAACTCATCAGTAATGAGAACACAACACAACTCATCAGTAATGAGAACACAACACAACTCAGCAGTAATGAGAACACACAACTCACCAGTAATGAAAACACAACACAACTCATCAGTGAGGAAAACACAACACAGCTCATCAGTAATGAGAACACAACACAACTCATCAATGAGGAAAACACAACACAACTCATCAGTAATGAGAACACAACACAACTCATCAGTAATGAAAACACAACACAACTCATCAGTAATGAGAACACAGCACAACTCATTGGTAATGAGAGCACAACACAACTCATCATTAATGAGAACACAACACACCTCATCAGTAATGAGAACACAGCACAACTCATCAGTAAAGAGAACACAACACACCTCATCAGTAATGAGAACACAACACAACTCATCAGTAATGAAAACACAACACAACTCATCAGTAATGAGAACACAGCACAACTCATTGGTAATGAGAGCACAACACAACTCATCAGTAATGAAAACACAACACAACTCATCAGTAATGAGAACACAACACAACTCATCAGTAATGAGAACACAACACAACTCATCTGTAATGAGAACACAACACAACTCATCAGTAATGAGAACACAGCACAACTCATCAGTAATGAGAACACAACACAACTCATCAGTAATGAAAACACAACACAACTCATCAGTAATGAGAACACAATACTACTCATCGGTAATGAGAGCACAACACAACTCATCAGTAATGAAAACACAACACACAACTCATCAGTAATGAAAACACAACACAACTCATCAGTAATGAGAACACAACACACCTCATCAGTAATGAGAACACAACACAACTCAGCAGTAATGAGAACACAACACAACTCACCAGTAATGAAAACACAACACAACTCATCAGTGAGGAAAACACAACACAGCTCATCAGTAATGAGAACACAACACAACTCATCAATGAGGAAAACACAACACAACTCATCAGTAATGAGAACACAACACAACTCATCGGTAATGAGAACTTAACACAACTCATCAGTAGTGAGAACACAATTCATCGGTAATGAGAACACAACACAACTCATCGGTAATGAACACACAACACAACTCATCAGTAATGAGAACACAACACAGCTCATCGGTAATGAGAACACAACACAACTCATCAGTGATGAGAACACAATACAACTCATCAGTAATGAAAACACAACACAACTCATCAGTAATGAGAACACAACACAACTCATCAGTAATGAGAACACAACACAACTCATCATTAATGAGAACACAACACAACTCATCAGTGAGGAAAACACAACACAACTCATCAGTAATGAGAACACAGCACAACTCATCGGTAATGAAAACACAACACAACTCATCAGTAATGAGAACACAACACAACTCATCAGTAATGAGAACACAACACAACTCATCAGTAATGAAAACACAACACAACTCATCAGTAATGAGAACACAACACAACTCATCAGTAATGAGAACACAACACAACTCATCTGTAATGAGAACACAACACAACTCATCAGTAATGACAACACAGCACAACTCATCAGTAATGAGAACACAACACAACTCATCAGTGATGAGAACACAACACAACTCATCAGTAATGAAAACACAACACACCTCATCAGTAATGAGAACACAACACAACTCATCAGTAATGAGAACACAATACAACTCATCGGTACTGAGAGCACAACACAACTCATCAGTAATGAAAACACAACACACAACTCATCAGTAATGAAAACACAACACAACTCATCAGTAATGAGAACACAACACAACTCATCAGTAATGAGAACACAACACAACTCAGCAGTAATGAGAACACACAACTCACCAGTAATGAAAACACAACACAACTCATCAGTGAGGAAAACACAACACAGCTCATCAGTAATGAGAACACAACACAACTCATCAATGAGGAAAACACAACACAACTCATCAGTAATGAGAACACAATACAACTCATCAGTAATGAGAACACAACACAACTCATCAGTAATGAGAACACAACTCATCAGTAATGAGAACACAATTCATCGGTAATGAGAACACAACACAACTCATCGGTAATGAACACACAACACAACTCATCAGTAATGAGAACACAACACAACTTATCGGTAATGAGAACACAACACAACTCATCAGTGATGAAAACACAATACAACTCATCAGTAATGAAAACACAACACAACTTATCGGTAATGAGAACACAACACAACTCATCAGTAATGAGAACACAACACAACTCATCAGTGAGGAAAACACAACACAACTCATCAGTAATGAGAACACAACACAATTCATCGGTAATGAAAACACAACACAACTCATCAGTAATGAGAACACAACACAACTCATCAGTAATGAGAACACAACACAACTCATCAGTAATGAAAACACAACACAACTCATCAGTAATGAGAACACAACCCAACTCATCGGTAATGAAAACACAACACAACTCATCTGTAATGAGAACACAACACAACTCATCAGTAATGAGAACACAACACACCTCATCAGTAATGAGAACACAGCACAACTCATCAGTAAAGAGAACACAACACACCTCATCAGTAATGAGAACACAACACAACTCATCAGTAATGAAAACACAACACAACTCATCAGTAATGAGAACACAGCACAACTCATTGGTAATGAGATCACAACACAACTCATCAGTAATGAAAACACAACACAACTCAGCAGTAATGAGAACACAACACAACTCACCAGTAATGAAAACACAACACAACTCATCAGTGAGGAAAACACAACACAACTCATCAGTAATGAGAACACAACACAACTCATCAATGAGGAAAACACAACACAACTCATCAGTAATGAGAACACAACACAATTCATCGGTAATGAGAACACAACACAACTCATCGGTAATGAACACACAACACAACTCATCAGTAATGAGAACACAACACAACTTATCGGTAATGAGAACACAACACAACTCATCAGTGATGAAAACACAACACAACTCATCAGTAATGAGAACACAACACAACTCATCAGTAATGAGAACACAACACAACTCATCAGTAATGAGAACACAACTCATCAGTAATGAGAACACAATTCATCGGTAATGAGAACACAACACAACTCATCGGTAATGAACACACAACACATCAGTAATGAGAACACAACACAACTTATCGGTAATGAGAACACAACACAACTCATCAGTGATGAAAACACAATACAACTCATCAGTGAGGAAAACACAACACAACTCATCAGTAATGAGAACACAACACAATTCATCGGTAATAAAAACACAACACAACTCATCAGTAATGAGAACACAACACAACTCATCAGTAATGAGAACACAACACAACTCATCAGTAATGAAAACACAACACAACTCATCAGTAATGAGAACACAACCCAACTCATCGGTAATGAAAACACAACACAACTCATCTGTAATGAGAACACAACACAACTCATCAGTAATGAGAACACAACACACCTCATCAGTAATGAGAACACAGCACAACTCATCAGTAAAGAGAACACAACACACCTCATCAGTAATGAGAACACAACACAACTCATCAGTAATGAAAACACAACACAACTCATCAGTAATGAGAACACAACACAACTCATCAGTAATGAGAACACAACACAACTCATCTGTAATGAGAACACAACACAACTCAGCAGTAATGAGAACACAACACAACTCACCAGTAATGAAAACACAACACAACTCATCAGTGAGGAAAACACAACACAACTCATCAGTAATGAGAACACAACACAACTCATCAATGAGGAAAACACAACACAACTCATCAGTAATGAGAACACAACACAATTCATCGGTAATGAGAACACAACACAACTCATCGGTAATGAACACACAACACAACTCATCAGTAATGAGAACACAACACAACTTATCGGTAATGAGAACACAACACAACTCATCAGTGATGAAAACACAATACAACTCATCAGTAATGAAAACACAACACAACTCATCAGTAATGAGAACACAACACAACTCATCAGTGAAGAAAACACAACACAACTCATCAGTAATGAGAACACAACACAATTCATCGGTAATGAAAACACAACACAACTCATCAGTAATGAGAACACAACACAACTTATCAGTAATGAGAACACAACACAACTCATCAGTAATGAAAACACAACACAACTCATCAGTAATGAGAACACAACACAACTCATCGGTAATGAAAACACAACACAACTCATCTGTAATGAGAACACAACACAACTCATCAGTAATGAGAACACAGCACAACTCATCAGTAATGAGAACACAACACAACTCATCAGTAATGAGAACACAACACACCTCATCAGTAATGAGAACACAACACAACTCATCAGTAATGAAAACACAACACAACTCATCAGTAATGAAAACACAACACAACTCATCAGTAATGAGAACACAGCACAACTCATTGGTAATGTGAGCACAACACAACTCATCAGTAATGAAAACACAACACAACTCATCAGTAATGAGAACACAACACAACTCATCAGTAATGAGAACACAACACAACTCATCTGTAATGAGAACACAACACAACTCATCAGTAATGAGAACACAGCACAACTCATCAGTAATGAGAACACAACACAACTCATCAGTAATGAAAACACAACACAACTCATCAGTAATGAGAACACAACACAACTCATCAGTAATGAGAACACAATACAACTCATCGGTAATGAGAGCACAACACAACTCATCAGTAATGAGAACACAACACAACTCATCAGTAATGAGAACACAACACAACTCATCTGTAATGAGAACACAACACAACTCATCAGTAATGAGAACACAGCACAACTCATCAGTAATGAGAATACAACACAACTCATCAGTGATGAGAACACAACACAACTCATCAGTAATGAAAACACAACACACCTCATCAGTAATGAGAACACAACACAACTCATCAGTAATGAGAACACAATACTACTCATCGGTAATGAGAGCACAACACAACTCATCAGTAATGAAAACACAACACAACTCATCAGTAATGAGAACACAACACACCTCATCAGTAATGAGAACACAACACAACTCAGCAGTAATGAGAACACAACACAACTCACCAGTAATGAAAACACAACACAACTCATCAGTGAGGAAAACACAACACAGCTCATCAGTAATGAGAACACAACACAACTCATCAGTAATGAGAACACAACACAACTCATCAGTGAGGAAAACACAACACAACTCATCAGTAATGAGAACACAACACAATTCATCGGTAATGAAAACACAACACAACTCATCAGTAATGAGAACACAACACAACTCATCAGTAATGAGAACACAACACAACTCATCAGTAATGAAAACACAACACAACTCATCAGTAATGAGAACACAACCCAACTCATCGGTAATGAAAACACAACACAACTCATCTGTAATGAGAACACAACACAACTCATCAGTAATGAGAACACAACACACCTCATCAGTAATGAGAACACAGCACAACTCATCAGTAAAGAGAACACAACACACCTCATCAGTAATGAGAACACAACACAACTCATCAGTAATGAAAACACAACACAACTCATCAGTAATGAGAACACAGCACAACTCATTGGTAATGAGATCACAACACAACTCATCAGTAATGAAAACACAACACAACTCAGCAGTAATGAGAACACAACACAACTCACCAGTAATGAAAACACAACACAACTCATCAGTGAGGAAAACACAACACAACTCATCAGTAATGAGAACACAACACAACTCATCAATGAGGAAAACACAACACAACTCATCAGTAATGAGAACACAACACAATTCATCGGTAATGAGAACACAACACAACTCATCGGTAATGAACACACAACACAACTCATCAGTAATGAGAACACAACACAACTTATCGGTAATGAGAACACAACACAACTCATCAGTGATGAAAACACAACACAACTCATCAGTAATGAGAACACAACACAACTCATCAGTAATGAGAACACAACACAACTCATCAGTAATGAGAACACAACTCATCAGTAATGAGAACACAATTCATCGGTAATGAGAACACAACACAACTCATCGGTAATGAACACACAACACATCAGTAATGAGAACACAACACAACTTATCGGTAATGAGAACACAACACAACTCATCAGTGATGAAAACACAATACAACTCATCAGTAATGAAAACACAACACAACTCATCAGTAATGAGAACACAACACAACTCATCAGTAATGAGAACACAATACAACTCATCAGTGAGGAAAACACAACACAACTCATCAGTAATGAGAACACAACACAATTCATCGGTAATAAAAACACAACACAACTCATCAGTAATGAGAACACAACACAACTCATCAGTAATGAGAACACAACACAACTCATCAGTAATGAAAACACAACACAACTCATCAGTAATGAGAACACAACCCAACTCATCGGTAATGAAAACACAACACAACTCATCTGTAATGAGAACACAACACAACTCATCAGTAATGAGAACACAACACACCTCATCAGTAATGAGAACACAGCACAACTCATCAGTAAAGAGAACACAACACACCTCATCAGTAATGAGAACACAACACAACTCATCAGTAATGAAAACACAACACAACTCATCAGTAATGAGAACACAACACAACTCATCAGTAATGAGAACACAACACAACTCATCTGTAATGAGAACACAACACAACTCAGCAGTAATGAGAACACAACACAACTCACCAGTAATGAAAACACAACACAACTCATCAGTGAGGAAAACACAACACAACTCATCAGTAATGAGAACACAACACAACTCATCAATGAGGAAAACACAACACAACTCATCAGTAATGAGAACACAACACAATTCATCGGTAATGAGAACACAACACAACTCATCGGTAATGAACACACAACACAACTCATCAGTAATGAGAACACAACACAACTTATCGGTAATGAGAACACAACACAACTCATCAGTGATGAAAACACAACACAACTCATCAGTAATGAAAACACAACACAACTCATCAGTAATGAGAACACAACACAACTCATCAGTAATGAGAACACAACACAACTCATCTGTAATGAGAACACAACACAACTCATCAGTAATGAGAACACAGCACAACTCATCAGTAATGAGAACACAACACAACTCATCAGTGATGAGAACACAACACAACTCATCAGTAATGAAAACACAACACACCTCATCAGTAATGAGAACACAACACAACTCATCAGTAATGAGAACACAATACAACTCATCGGTACTGAGAGCACAACACAACTCATCAGTAATGAAAACACAACACACAACTCATCAGTAATGAAAACACAACACAACTCATCAGTAATGAGAACACAACACAACTCATCAGTAATGAGAACACAACACAACTCAGCAGTAATGAGAACACACAACTCACCAGTAATGAAAACACAACACAACTCATCAGTGAGGAAAACACAACACAGCTCATCAGTAATGAGAACACAACACAACTCATCAATGAGGAAAACACAACACAACTCATCAGTAATGAGAACACAACACAACTCATCAGTAATGAAAACACAACACAACTCATCAGTAATGAGAACACAGCACAACTCATTGGTAATGAGAGCACAACACAACTCATCATTAATGAGAACACAACACACCTCATCAGTAATGAGAACACAGCACAACTCATCAGTAAAGAGAACACAACACACCTCATCAGTAATGAGAACACAACACAACTCATCAGTAATGAAAACACAACACAACTCATCAGTAATGAGAACACAGCACAACTCATTGGTAATGAGAGCACAACACAACTCATCAGTAATGAAAACACAACACAACTCATCAGTAATGAGAACACAACACAACTCATCAGTAATGAGAACACAACACAACTCATCTGTAATGAGAACACAACACAACTCATCAGTAATGAGAACACAGCACAACTCATCAGTAATGAGAACACAACACAACTCATCAGTAATGAAAACACAACACAACTCATCAGTAATGAGAACACAATACTACTCATCGGTAATGAGAGCACAACACAACTCATCAGTAATGAAAACACAACACACAACTCATCAGTAATGAAAACACAACACAACTCATCAGTAATGAGAACACAACACACCTCATCAGTAATGAGAACACAACACAACTCAGCAGTAATGAGAACACAACACAACTCACCAGTAATGAAAACACAACACAACTCATCAGTGAGGAAAACACAACACAGCTCATCAGTAATGAGAACACAACACAACTCATCAATGAGGAAAACACAACACAACTCATCAGTAATGAGAACACAACACAACTCATCGGTAATGAGAACTTAACACAACTCATCAGTAGTGAGAACACAATTCATCGGTAATGAGAACACAACACAACTCATCGGTAATGAACACACAACACAACTCATCAGTAATGAGAACACAACACAGCTCATCGGTAATGAGAACACAACACAACTCATCAGTGATGAGAACACAATACAACTCATCAGTAATGAAAACACAACACAACTCATCAGTAATGAGAACACAACACAACTCATCAGTAATGAGAACACAACACAACTCATCATTAATGAGAACACAACACAACTCATCAGTGAGGAAAACACAACACAACTCATCAGTAATGAGAACACAGCACAACTCATCGGTAATGAAAACACAACACAACTCATCAGTAATGAGAACACAACACAACTCATCAGTAATGAGAACACAACACAACTCATCAGTAATGAAAACACAACACAACTCATCAGTAATGAGAACACAACACAACTCATCAGTAATGAGAACACAACACAACTCATCTGTAATGAGAACACAACACAACTCATCAGTAATGAGAACACAGCACAACTCATCAGTAATGAGAACACAACACAACTCATCAGTGATGAGAACACAACACAACTCATCAGTAATGAAAACACAACACACCTCATCAGTAATGAGAACACAACACAACTCATCAGTAATGAGAACACAATACAACTCATCGGTACTGAGAGCACAACACAACTCATCAGTAATGAAAACACAACACACAACTCATCAGTAATGAAAACACAACACAACTCATCAGTAATGAGAACACAACACAACTCATCAGTAATGAGAACACAACACAACTCAGCAGTAATGAGAACACACAACTCACCAGTAATGAAAACACAACACAACTCATCAGTGAGGAAAACACAACACAGCTCATCAGTAATGAGAACACAACACAACTCATCAATGAGGAAAACACAACACAACTCATCAGTAATGAGAACACAATACAACTCATCAGTAATGAGAACACAACACAACTCATCAGTAATGAGAACACAACTCATCAGTAATGAGAACACAATTCATCGGTAATGAGAACACAACACAACTCATCGGTAATGAACACACAACACAACTCATCAGTAATGAGAACACAACACAACTTATCGGTAATGAGAACACAACACAACTCATCAGTGATGAAAACACAATACAACTCATCAGTAATGAAAACACAACACAACTTATCGGTAATGAGAACACAACACAACTCATCAGTAATGAGAACACAACACAACTCATCAGTGAGGAAAACACAACACAACTCATCAGTAATGAGAACACAACACAATTCATCGGTAATGAAAACACAACACAACTCATCAGTAATGAGAACACAACACAACTCATCAGTAATGAGAACACAACACAACTCATCAGTAATGAAAACACAACACAACTCATCAGTAATGAGAACACAACCCAACTCATCGGTAATGAAAACACAACACAACTCATCTGTAATGAGAACACAACACAACTCATCAGTAATGAGAACACAACACACCTCATCAGTAATGAGAACACAGCACAACTCATCAGTAAAGAGAACACAACACACCTCATCAGTAATGAGAACACAACACAACTCATCAGTAATGAAAACACAACACAACTCATCAGTAATGAGAACACAGCACAACTCATTGGTAATGAGATCACAACACAACTCATCAGTAATGAAAACACAACACAACTCAGCAGTAATGAGAACACAACACAACTCACCAGTAATGAAAACACAACACAACTCATCAGTGAGGAAAACACAACACAACTCATCAGTAATGAGAACACAACACAACTCATCAATGAGGAAAACACAACACAACTCATCAGTAATGAGAACACAACACAATTCATCGGTAATGAGAACACAACACAACTCATCGGTAATGAACACACAACACAACTCATCAGTAATGAGAACACAACACAACTTATCGGTAATGAGAACACAACACAACTCATCAGTGATGAAAACACAACACAACTCATCAGTAATGAGAACACAACACAACTCATCAGTAATGAGAACACAACACAACTCATCAGTAATGAGAACACAACTCATCAGTAATGAGAACACAATTCATCGGTAATGAGAACACAACACAACTCATCGGTAATGAACACACAACACATCAGTAATGAGAACACAACACAACTTATCGGTAATGAGAACACAACACAACTCATCAGTGATGAAAACACAATACAACTCATCAGTAATGAAAACACAACACAACTCATCAGTAATGAGAACACAACACAACTCATCAGTAATGAGAACACAATACAACTCATCAGTGAGGAAAACACAACACAACTCATCAGTAATGAGAACACAACACAATTCATCGGTAATAAAAACACAACACAACTCATCAGTAATGAGAACACAACACAACTCATCAGTAATGAGAACACAACACAACTCATCAGTAATGAAAACACAACACAACTCATCAGTAATGAGAACACAACCCAACTCATCGGTAATGAAAACACAACACAACTCATCTGTAATGAGAACACAACACAACTCATCAGTAATGAGAACACAACACACCTCATCAGTAATGAGAACACAGCACAACTCATCAGTAAAGAGAACACAACACACCTCATCAGTAATGAGAACACAACACAACTCATCAGTAATGAAAACACAACACAACTCATCAGTAATGAGAACACAACACAACTCATCAGTAATGAGAACACAACACAACTCATCTGTAATGAGAACACAACACAACTCAGCAGTAATGAGAACACAACACAACTCACCAGTAATGAAAACACAACACAACTCATCAGTGAGGAAAACACAACACAACTCATCAGTAATGAGAACACAACACAACTCATCAATGAGGAAAACACAACACAACTCATCAGTAATGAGAACACAACACAATTCATCGGTAATGAGAACACAACACAACTCATCGGTAATGAACACACAACACAACTCATCAGTAATGAGAACACAACACAACTTATCGGTAATGAGAACACAACACAACTCATCAGTGATGAAAACACAATACAACTCATCAGTAATGAAAACACAACACAACTCATCAGTAATGAGAACACAACACAACTCATCAGTGAAGAAAACACAACACAACTCATCAGTAATGAGAACACAACACAATTCATCGGTAATGAAAACACAACACAACTCATCAGTAATGAGAACACAACACAACTTATCAGTAATGAGAACACAACACAACTCATCAGTAATGAAAACACAACACAACTCATCAGTAATGAGAACACAACACAACTCATCGGTAATGAAAACACAACACAACTCATCTGTAATGAGAACACAACACAACTCATCAGTAATGAGAACACAGCACAACTCATCAGTAATGAGAACACAACACAACTCATCAGTAATGAGAACACAACACACCTCATCAGTAATGAGAACACAACACAACTCATCAGTAATGAAAACACAACACAACTCATCAGTAATGAAAACACAACACAACTCATCAGTAATGAGAACACAGCACAACTCATTGGTAATGTGAGCACAACACAACTCATCAGTAATGAAAACACAACACAACTCATCAGTAATGAAAACACAACACAACTCATCAGTAATGAGAACACAGCACAACTCATTGGTAATGTGAGCACAACACAACTCATCAGTAATGAAAACACAACACAACTCATCAGTAATGAGAACACAACACAACTCATCAGTAATGAGAACACAACACAACTCATCTGTAATGAGAACACAACACAACTCATCAGTAATGAGAACACAGCACAACTCATCAGTAATGAGAACACAACACAACTCATCAGTAATGAAAACACAACACAACTCATCAGTAATGAGAACACAACACAACTCATCAGTAATGAGAACACAATACAACTCATCGGTAATGAGAGCACAACACAACTCATCAGTAATGAGAACACAACACAACTCATCAGTAATGAGAACACAACACAACTCATCTGTAATGAGAACACAACACAACTCATCAGTAATGAGAACACAGCACAACTCATCAGTAATGAGAATACAACACAACTCATCAGTGATGAGAACACAACACAACTCATCAGTAATGAAAACACAACACACCTCATCAGTAATGAGAACACAACACAACTCATCAGTAATGAGAACACAATACTACTCATCGGTAATGAGAGCACAACACAACTCATCAGTAATGAAAACACAACACAACTCATCAGTAATGAGAACACAACACACCTCATCAGTAATGAGAACACAACACAACTCAGCAGTAATGAGAACACAACACAACTCACCAGTAATGAAAACACAACACAACTCATCAGTGAGGAAAACACAACACAGCTCATCAGTAATGAGAACACAACACAACTCATCAGTAATGAGAACACAACACAACTCATCAGTGAGGAAAACACAACACAACTCATCAGTAATGAGAACACAACACAATTCATCGGTAATGAAAACACAACACAACTCATCAGTAATGAGAACACAACACAACTCATCAGTAATGAGAACACAACACAACTCATCAGTAATGAAAACACAACACAACTCATCAGTAATGAGAACACAACCCAACTCATCGGTAATGAAAACACAACACAACTCATCTGTAATGAGAACACAACACAACTCATCAGTAATGAGAACACAACACACCTCATCAGTAATGAGAACACAGCACAACTCATCAGTAAAGAGAACACAACACACCTCATCAGTAATGAGAACACAACACAACTCATCAGTAATGAAAACACAACACAACTCATCAGTAATGAGAACACAGCACAACTCATTGGTAATGAGATCACAACACAACTCATCAGTAATGAAAACACAACACAACTCAGCAGTAATGAGAACACAACACAACTCACCAGTAATGAAAACACAACACAACTCATCAGTGAGGAAAACACAACACAACTCATCAGTAATGAGAACACAACACAACTCATCAATGAGGAAAACACAACACAACTCATCAGTAATGAGAACACAACACAATTCATCGGTAATGAGAACACAACACAACTCATCGGTAATGAACACACAACACAACTCATCAGTAATGAGAACACAACACAACTTATCGGTAATGAGAACACAACACAACTCATCAGTGATGAAAACACAACACAACTCATCAGTAATGAGAACACAACACAACTCATCAGTAATGAGAACACAACACAACTCATCAGTAATGAGAACACAACTCATCAGTAATGAGAACACAATTCATCGGTAATGAGAACACAACACAACTCATCGGTAATGAACACACAACACATCAGTAATGAGAACACAACACAACTTATCGGTAATGAGAACACAACACAACTCATCAGTGATGAAAACACAATACAACTCATCAGTAATGAAAACACAACACAACTCATCAGTAATGAGAACACAACACAACTCATCAGTAATGAGAACACAATACAACTCATCAGTGAGGAAAACACAACACAACTCATCAGTAATGAGAACACAACACAATTCATCGGTAATAAAAACACAACACAACTCATCAGTAATGAGAACACAACACAACTCATCAGTAATGAGAACACAACACAACTCATCAGTAATGAAAACACAACACAACTCATCAGTAATGAGAACACAACCCAACTCATCGGTAATGAAAACACAACACAACTCATCTGTAATGAGAACACAACACAACTCATCAGTAATGAGAACACAACACACCTCATCAGTAATGAGAACACAGCACAACTCATCAGTAAAGAGAACACAACACACCTCATCAGTAATGAGAACACAACACAACTCATCAGTAATGAAAACACAACACAACTCATCAGTAATGAGAACACAACACAACTCATCAGTAATGAGAACACAACACAACTCATCTGTAATGAGAACACAACACAACTCAGCAGTAATGAGAACACAACACAACTCACCAGTAATGAAAACACAACACAACTCATCAGTGAGGAAAACACAACACAACTCATCAGTAATGAGAACACAACACAACTCATCAATGAGGAAAACACAACACAACTCATCAGTAATGAGAACACAACACAATTCATCGGTAATGAGAACACAACACAACTCATCGGTAATGAACACACAACACAACTCATCAGTAATGAGAACACAACACAACTTATCGGTAATGAGAACACAACACAACTCATCAGTGATGAAAACACAACACAACTCATCAGTAATGAAAACACAACACAACTCATCAGTAATGAGAACACAACACAACTCATCAGTAATGAGAACACAACACAACTCATCTGTAATGAGAACACAACACAACTCATCAGTAATGAGAACACAGCACAACTCATCAGTAATGAGAACACAACACAACTCATCAGTGATGAGAACACAACACAACTCATCAGTAATGAAAACACAACACACCTCATCAGTAATGAGAACACAACACAACTCATCAGTAATGAGAACACAATACAACTCATCGGTACTGAGAGCACAACACAACTCATCAGTAATGAAAACACAACACACAACTCATCAGTAATGAAAACACAACACAACTCATCAGTAATGAGAACACAACACAACTCATCAGTAATGAGAACACAACACAACTCAGCAGTAATGAGAACACACAACTCACCAGTAATGAAAACACAACACAACTCATCAGTGAGGAAAACACAACACAGCTCATCAGTAATGAGAACACAACACAACTCATCAATGAGGAAAACACAACACAACTCATCAGTAATGAGAACACAACACAACTCATCAGTAATGAAAACACAACACAACTCATCAGTAATGAGAACACAGCACAACTCATTGGTAATGAGAGCACAACACAACTCATCATTAATGAGAACACAACACACCTCATCAGTAATGAGAACACAGCACAACTCATCAGTAAAGAGAACACAACACACCTCATCAGTAATGAGAACACAACACAACTCATCAGTAATGAAAACACAACACAACTCATCAGTAATGAGAACACAGCACAACTCATTGGTAATGAGAGCACAACACAACTCATCAGTAATGAAAACACAACACAACTCATCAGTAATGAGAACACAACACAACTCATCAGTAATGAGAACACAACACAACTCATCTGTAATGAGAACACAACACAACTCATCAGTAATGAGAACACAGCACAACTCATCAGTAATGAAAACACAACACAACTCATCAGTAATGAGAACACAGCACAACTCATTGGTAATGAGATCACAACACAACTCATCAGTAATGAAAACACAATACTACTCATCGGTAATGAGAGCACAACACAACTCATCAGTAATGAAAACACAACACACAACTCATCAGTAATGAAAACACAACACAACTCATCAGTAATGAGAACACAACACACCTCATCAGTAATGAGAACACAACACAACTCAGCAGTAATGAGAACACAACACAACTCACCAGTAATGAAAACACAACACAACTCATCAGTGAGGAAAACACAACACAGCTCATCAGTAATGAGAACACAACACAACTCATCAATGAGGAAAACACAACACAACTCATCAGTAATGAGAACACAACACAACTCATCGGTAATGAGAACTTAACACAACTCATCAGTAGTGAGAACACAATTCATCGGTAATGAGAACACAACACAACTCATCGGTAATGAACACACAACACAACTCATCAGTAATGAGAACACAACACAGCTCATCGGTAATGAGAACACAACACAACTCATCAGTGATGAGAACACAATACAACTCATCAGTAATGAAAACACAACACAACTCATCAGTAATGAGAACACAACACAACTCATCAGTAATGAGAACACAACACAACTCATCATTAATGAGAACACAACACAACTCATCAGTGAGGAAAACACAACACAACTCATCAGTAATGAGAACACAGCACAACTCATCGGTAATGAAAACACAACACAACTCATCAGTAATGAGAACACAACACAACTCATCAGTAATGAGAACACAACACAACTCATCAGTAATGAAAACACAACACAACTCATCAGTAATGAGAACACAACACAACTCATCAGTAATGAGAACACAACACAACTCATCTGTAATGAGAACACAACACAACTCATCAGTAATGAGAACACAGCACAACTCATCAGTAATGAGAACACAACACAACTCATCAGTGATGAGAACACAACACAACTCATCAGTAATGAAAACACAACACACCTCATCAGTAATGAGAACACAACACAACTCATCAGTAATGAGAACACAATACAACTCATCGGTACTGAGAGCACAACACAACTCATCAGTAATGAAAACACAACACACAACTCATCAGTAATGAAAACACAACACAACTCATCAGTAATGAGAACACAACACAACTCATCAGTAATGAGAACACAACACAACTCAGCAGTAATGAGAACACACAACTCACCAGTAATGAAAACACAACACAACTCATCAGTGAGGAAAACACAACACAGCTCATCAGTAATGAGAACACAACACAACTCATCAATGAGGAAAACACAACACAACTCATCAGTAATGAGAACACAATACAACTCATCAGTAATGAGAACACAACACAACTCATCAGTAATGAGAACACAACTCATCAGTAATGAGAACACAATTCATCGGTAATGAGAACACAACACAACTCATCGGTAATGAACACACAACACAACTCATCAGTAATGAGAACACAACACAACTTATCGGTAATGAGAACACAACACAACTCATCAGTGATGAAAACACAATACAACTCATCAGTAATGAAAACACAACACAACTTATCGGTAATGAGAACACAACACAACTCATCAGTAATGAGAACACAACACAACTCATCAGTGAGGAAAACACAACACAACTCATCAGTAATGAGAACACAACACAATTCATCGGTAATGAAAACACAACACAACTCATCAGTAATGAGAACACAACACAACTCATCAGTAATGAGAACACAACACAACTCATCAGTAATGAAAACACAACACAACTCATCAGTAATGAGAACACAACCCAACTCATCGGTAATGAAAACACAACACAACTCATCTGTAATGAGAACACAACACAACTCATCAGTAATGAGAACACAACACACCTCATCAGTAATGAGAACACAGCACAACTCATCAGTAAAGAGAACACAACACACCTCATCAGTAATGAGAACACAACACAACTCATCAGTAATGAAAACACAACACAACTCATCAGTAATGAGAACACAGCACAACTCATTGGTAATGAGATCACAACACAACTCATCAGTAATGAAAACACAACACAACTCAGCAGTAATGAGAACACAACACAACTCACCAGTAATGAAAACACAACACAACTCATCAGTGAGGAAAACACAACACAACTCATCAGTAATGAGAACACAACACAACTCATCAATGAGGAAAACACAACACAACTCATTAGTAATGAGAACACAACACAATTCATCGGTAATGAGAACACAACACAACTCATCGGTAATGAACACACAACACAACTCATCAGTAATGAGAACACAACACAACTTATCGGTAATGAGAACACAACACAACTCATCAGTGATGAAAACACAACACAACTCATCAGTAATGAGAACACAACACAACTCATCAGTAATGAGAACACAACACAACTCATCAGTAATGAGAACACAACTCATCAGTAATGAGAACACAATTCATCGGTAATGAGAACACAACACAACTCATCGGTAATGAACACACAACACATCAGTAATGAGAACACAACACAACTTATCGGTAATGAGAACACAACACAACTCATCAGTGATGAAAACACAATACAACTCATCAGTAATGAAAACACAACACAACTCATCAGTAATGAGAACACAACACAACTCATCAGTAATGAGAACACAATACAACTCATCAGTGAGGAAAACACAACACAACTCATCAGTAATGAGAACACAACACAATTCATCGGTAATAAAAACACAACACAACTCATCAGTAATGAGAACACAACACAACTCATCAGTAATGAGAACACAACACAACTCATCAGTAATGAAAACACAACACAACTCATCAGTAATGAGAACACAACCCAACTCATCGGTAATGAAAACACAACACAACTCATCTGTAATGAGAACACAACACAACTCATCAGTAATGAGAACACAACACACCTCATCAGTAATGAGAACACAGCACAACTCATCAGTAAAGAGAACACAACACACCTCATCAGTAATGAGAACACAACACAACTCATCAGTAATGAAAACACAACACAACTCATCAGTAATGAGAACACAACACAACTCATCAGTAATGAGAACACAACACAACTCATCTGTAATGAGAACACAACACAACTCAGCAGTAATGAGAACACAACACAACTCACCAGTAATGAAAACACAACACAACTCATCAGTGAGGAAAACACAACACAACTCATCAGTAATGAGAACACAACACAACTCATCAATGAGGAAAACACAACACAACTCATCAGTAATGAGAACACAACACAATTCATCGGTAATGAGAACACAACACAACTCATCGGTAATGAACACACAACACAACTCATCAGTAATGAGAACACAACACAACTTATTGGTAATGAGAACACAACACAACTCATCAGTGATGAAAACACAATACAACTCATCAGTAATGAAAACACAACACAACTCATCAGTAATGAGAACACAACACAACTCATCAGTGAAGAAAACACAACACAACTCATCAGTAATGAGAACACAACACAATTCATCGGTAATGAAAACACAACACAACTCATCAGTAATGAGAACACAACACAACTTATCAGTAATGAGAACACAACACAACTCATCAGTAATGAAAACACAACACAACTCATCAGTAATGAGAACACAACACAACTCATCGGTAATGAAAACACAACACAACTCATCTGTAATGAGAACACAACACAACTCATCAGTAATGAGAACACAGCACAACTCATCAGTAATGAGAACACAACACAACTCATCAGTGATGAGAACACAATACTACTCATCGGTAATGAGAGCACAACACAACTCATCAGTAATGAAAACACAACACACAACTCATCAGTAATGAAAACACAACACAACTCATCAGTAATGAGAACACAACACACCTCATCAGTAATGAGAACACAACACAACTCAGCAGTAATGAGAACACAACACAACTCACCAGTAATGAAAACACAACACAACTCATCAGTGAGGAAAACACAACACAGCTCATCAGTAATGAGAACACAACACAACTCATCAATGAGGAAAACACAACACAACTCATCAGTAATGAGAACACAACACAACTCATCGGTAATGAGAACTTAACACAACTCATCAGTAGTGAGAACACAATTCATCGGTAATGAGAACACAACACAACTCATCGGTAATGAACACACAACACAACTCATCAGTAATGAGAACACAACACAGCTCATCGGTAATGAGAACACAACACAACTCATCAGTGATGAGAACACAATACAACTCATCAGTAATGAAAACACAACACAACTCATCAGTAATGAGAACACAACACAACTCATCAGTAATGAGAACACAACACAACTCATCATTAATGAGAACACAACACAACTCATCAGTGAGGAAAACACAACACAACTCATCAGTAATGAGAACACAGCACAACTCATCGGTAATGAAAACACAACACAACTCATCAGTAATGAGAACACAACACAACTCATCAGTAATGAGAACACAACACAACTCATCAGTAATGAAAACACAACACAACTCATCAGTAATGAGAACACAACACAACTCATCAGTAATGAGAACACAACACAACTCATCTGTAATGAGAACACAACACAACTCATCAGTAATGACAACACAGCACAACTCATCAGTAATGAGAACACAACACAACTCATCAGTGATGAGAACACAACACAACTCATCAGTAATGAAAACACAACACACCTCATCAGTAATGAGAACACAACACAACTCATCAGTAATGAGAACACAATACAACTCATCGGTACTGAGAGCACAACACAACTCATCAGTAATGAAAACACAACACACAACTCATCAGTAATGAAAACACAACACAACTCATCAGTAATGAGAACACAACACAACTCATCAGTAATGAGAACACAACACAACTCAGCAGTAATGAGAACACACAACTCACCAGTAATGAAAACACAACACAACTCATCAGTGAGGAAAACACAACACAGCTCATCAGTAATGAGAACACAACACAACTCATCAATGAGGAAAACACAACACAACTCATCAGTAATGAGAACACAATACAACTCATCAGTAATGAGAACACAACACAACTCATCAGTAATGAGAACACAACTCATCAGTAATGAGAACACAATTCATCGGTAATGAGAACACAACACAACTCATCGGTAATGAACACACAACACAACTCATCAGTAATGAGAACACAACACAACTTATCGGTAATGAGAACACAACACAACTCATCAGTGATGAAAACACAATACAACTCATCAGTAATGAAAACACAACACAACTTATCGGTAATGAGAACACAACACAACTCATCAGTAATGAGAACACAACACAACTCATCAGTGAGGAAAACACAACACAACTCATCAGTAATGAGAACACAACACAATTCATCGGTAATGAAAACACAACACAACTCATCAGTAATGAGAACACAACACAACTCATCAGTAATGAGAACACAACACAACTCATCAGTAATGAAAACACAACACAACTCATCAGTAATGAGAACACAACCCAACTCATCGGTAATGAAAACACAACACAACTCATCTGTAATGAGAACACAACACAACTCATCAGTAATGAGAACACAACACACCTCATCAGTAATGAGAACACAGCACAACTCATCAGTAAAGAGAACACAACACACCTCATCAGTAATGAGAACACAACACAACTCATCAGTAATGAAAACACAACACAACTCATCAGTAATGAGAACACAGCACAACTCATTGGTAATGAGATCACAACACAACTCATCAGTAATGAAAACACAACACAACTCAGCAGTAATGAGAACACAACACAACTCACCAGTAATGAAAACACAACACAACTCATCAGTGAGGAAAACACAACACAACTCATCAGTAATGAGAACACAACACAACTCATCAATGAGGAAAACACAACACAACTCATCAGTAATGAGAACACAACACAATTCATCGGTAATGAGAACACAACACAACTCATCGGTAATGAACACACAACACAACTCATCAGTAATGAGAACACAACACAACTTATCGGTAATGAGAACACAACACAACTCATCAGTGATGAAAACACAACACAACTCATCAGTAATGAGAACACAACACAACTCATCAGTAATGAGAACACAACACAACTCATCAGTAATGAGAACACAACTCATCAGTAATGAGAACACAATTCATCGGTAATGAGAACACAACACAACTCATCGGTAATGAACACACAACACATCAGTAATGAGAACACAACACAACTTATCGGTAATGAGAACACAACACAACTCATCAGTGATGAAAACACAATACAACTCATCAGTGAGGAAAACACAACACAACTCATCAGTAATGAGAACACAACACAATTCATCGGTAATAAAAACACAACACAACTCATCAGTAATGAGAACACAACACAACTCATCAGTAATGAGAACACAACACAACTCATCAGTAATGAAAACACAACACAACTCATCAGTAATGAGAACACAACCCAACTCATCGGTAATGAAAACACAACACAACTCATCTGTAATGAGAACACAACACAACTCATCAGTAATGAGAACACAACACACCTCATCAGTAATGAGAACACAGCACAACTCATCAGTAAAGAGAACACAACACACCTCATCAGTAATGAGAACACAACACAACTCATCAGTAATGAAAACACAACACAACTCATCAGTAATGAGAACACAACACAACTCATCAGTAATGAGAACACAACACAACTCATCTGTAATGAGAACACAACACAACTCAGCAGTAATGAGAACACAACACAACTCACCAGTAATGAAAACACAACACAACTCATCAGTGAGGAAAACACAACACAACTCATCAGTAATGAGAACACAACACAACTCATCAATGAGGAAAACACAACACAACTCATCAGTAATGAGAACACAACACAATTCATCGGTAATGAGAACACAACACAACTCATCGGTAATGAACACACAACACAACTCATCAGTAATGAGAACACAACACAACTTATCGGTAATGAGAACACAACACAACTCATCAGTGATGAAAACACAATACAACTCATCAGTAATGAAAACACAACACAACTCATCAGTAATGAGAACACAACACAACTCATCAGTGAAGAAAACACAACACAACTCATCAGTAATGAGAACACAACACAATTCATCGGTAATGAAAACACAACACAACTCATCAGTAATGAGAACACAACACAACTTATCAGTAATGAGAACACAACACAACTCATCAGTAATGAAAACACAACACAACTCATCAGTAATGAGAACACAACACAACTCATCGGTAATGAAAACACAACACAACTCATCTGTAATGAGAACACAACACAACTCATCAGTAATGAGAACACAGCACAACTCATCAGTAATGAGAACACAACACAACTCATCAGTAATGAGAACACAACACACCTCATCAGTAATGAGAACACAACACAACTCATCAGTAATGAAAACACAACACAACTCATCAGTAATGAAAACACAACACAACTCATCAGTAATGAGAACACAGCACAACTCATTGGTAATGTGAGCACAACACAACTCATCAGTAATGAAAACACAACACAACTCATCAGTAATGAGAACACAACACAACTCATCAGTAATGAGAACACAACACAACTCATCTGTAATGAGAACACAACACAACTCATCAGTAATGAGAACACAGCACAACTCATCAGTAATGAGAACACAACACAACTCATCAGTAATGAAAACACAACACAACTCATCAGTAATGAGAACACAACACAACTCATCAGTAATGAGAACACAATACAACTCATCGGTAATGAGAGCACAACACAACTCATCAGTAATGAGAACACAACACAACTCATCAGTAATGAGAACACAACACAACTCATCTGTAATGAGAACACAACACAACTCATCAGTAATGAGAACACAGCACAACTCATCAGTAATGAGAATACAACACAACTCATCAGTGATGAGAACACAACACAACTCATCAGTAATGAAAACACAACACACCTCATCAGTAATGAGAACACAACACAACTCATCAGTAATGAGAACACAATACTACTCATCGGTAATGAGAGCACAACACAACTCATCAGTAATGAAAACACAACACAACTCATCAGTAATGAGAACACAACACACCTCATCAGTAATGAGAACACAACACAACTCAGCAGTAATGAGAACACAACACAACTCACCAGTAATGAAAACACAACACAACTCATCAGTGAGGAAAACACAACACAGCTCATCAGTAATGAGAACACAACACAACTCATCAGTAATGAGAACACAACACAACTCATCAGTGAGGAAAACACAACACAACTCATCAGTAATGAGAACACAACACAATTCATCGGTAATGAAAACACAACACAACTCATCAGTAATGAGAACACAACACAACTCATCAGTAATGAGAACACAACACAACTCATCAGTAATGAAAACACAACACAACTCATCAGTAATGAGAACACAACCCAACTCATCGGTAATGAAAACACAACACAACTCATCTGTAATGAGAACACAACACAACTCATCAGTAATGAGAACACAACACACCTCATCAGTAATGAGAACACAGCACAACTCATCAGTAAAGAGAACACAACACACCTCATCAGTAATGAGAACACAACACAACTCATCAGTAATGAAAACACAACACAACTCATCAGTAATGAGAACACAGCACAACTCATTGGTAATGAGATCACAACACAACTCATCAGTAATGAAAACACAACACAACTCAGCAGTAATGAGAACACAACACAACTCACCAGTAATGAAAACACAACACAACTCATCAGTGAGGAAAACACAACACAACTCATCAGTAATGAGAACACAACACAACTCATCAATGAGGAAAACACAACACAACTCATCAGTAATGAGAACACAACACAATTCATCGGTAATGAGAACACAACACAACTCATCGGTAATGAACACACAACACAACTCATCAGTAATGAGAACACAACACAACTTATCGGTAATGAGAACACAACACAACTCATCAGTGATGAAAACACAACACAACTCATCAGTAATGAGAACACAACACAACTCATCAGTAATGAGAACACAACACAACTCATCAGTAATGAGAACACAACTCATCAGTAATGAGAACACAATTCATCGGTAATGAGAACACAACACAACTCATCGGTAATGAACACACAACACATCAGTAATGAGAACACAACACAACTTATCGGTAATGAGAACACAACACAACTCATCAGTGATGAAAACACAATACAACTCATCAGTAATGAAAACACAACACAACTCATCAGTAATGAGAACACAACACAACTCATCAGTAATGAGAACACAATACAACTCATCAGTGAGGAAAACACAACACAACTCATCAGTAATGAGAACACAACACAATTCATCGGTAATAAAAACACAACACAACTCATCAGTAATGAGAACACAACACAACTCATCAGTAATGAGAACACAACACAACTCATCAGTAATGAAAACACAACACAACTCATCAGTAATGAGAACACAACCCAACTCATCGGTAATGAAAACACAACACAACTCATCTGTAATGAGAACACAACACAACTCATCAGTAATGAGAACACAACACACCTCATCAGTAATGAGAACACAGCACAACTCATCAGTAAAGAGAACACAACACACCTCATCAGTAATGAGAACACAACACAACTCATCAGTAATGAAAACACAACACAACTCATCAGTAATGAGAACACAACACAACTCATCAGTAATGAGAACACAACACAACTCATCTGTAATGAGAACACAACACAACTCAGCAGTAATGAGAACACAACACAACTCACCAGTAATGAAAACACAACACAACTCATCAGTGAGGAAAACACAACACAACTCATCAGTAATGAGAACACAACACAACTCATCAATGAGGAAAACACAACACAACTCATCAGTAATGAGAACACAACACAATTCATCGGTAATGAGAACACAACACAACTCATCGGTAATGAACACACAACACAACTCATCAGTAATGAGAACACAACACAACTTATCGGTAATGAGAACACAACACAACTCATCAGTGATGAAAACACAACACAACTCATCAGTAATGAAAACACAACACAACTCATCAGTAATGAGAACACAACACAACTCATCAGTAATGAGAACACAACACAACTCATCTGTAATGAGAACACAACACAACTCATCAGTAATGAGAACACAGCACAACTCATCAGTAATGAGAACACAACACAACTCATCAGTGATGAGAACACAACACAACTCATCAGTAATGAAAACACAACACACCTCATCAGTAATGAGAACACAACACAACTCATCAGTAATGAGAACACAATACAACTCATCGGTACTGAGAGCACAACACAACTCATCAGTAATGAAAACACAACACACAACTCATCAGTAATGAAAACACAACACAACTCATCAGTAATGAGAACACAACACAACTCATCAGTAATGAGAACACAACACAACTCAGCAGTAATGAGAACACACAACTCACCAGTAATGAAAACACAACACAACTCATCAGTGAGGAAAACACAACACAGCTCATCAGTAATGAGAACACAACACAACTCATCAATGAGGAAAACACAACACAACTCATCAGTAATGAGAACACAACACAACTCATCAGTAATGAAAACACAACACAACTCATCAGTAATGAGAACACAGCACAACTCATTGGTAATGAGAGCACAACACAACTCATCATTAATGAGAACACAACACACCTCATCAGTAATGAGAACACAGCACAACTCATCAGTAAAGAGAACACAACACACCTCATCAGTAATGAGAACACAACACAACTCATCAGTAATGAAAACACAACACAACTCATCAGTAATGAGAACACAGCACAACTCATTGGTAATGAGAGCACAACACAACTCATCAGTAATGAAAACACAACACAACTCATCAGTAATGAGAACACAACACAACTCATCAGTAATGAGAACACAACACAACTCATCTGTAATGAGAACACAACACAACTCATCAGTAATGAGAACACAGCACAACTCATCAGTAATGAGAACACAACACAACTCATCAGTAATGAAAACACAACACAACTCATCAGTAATGAGAACACAATACTACTCATCGGTAATGAGAGCACAACACAACTCATCAGTAATGAAAACACAACACACAACTCATCAGTAATGAAAACACAACACAACTCATCAGTAATGAGAACACAACACACCTCATCAGTAATGAGAACACAACACAACTCAGCAGTAATGAGAACACAACACAACTCACCAGTAATGAAAACACAACACAACTCATCAGTGAGGAAAACACAACACAGCTCATCAGTAATGAGAACACAACACAACTCATCAATGAGGAAAACACAACACAACTCATCAGTAATGAGAACACAACACAACTCATCGGTAATGAGAACTTAACACAACTCATCAGTAGTGAGAACACAATTCATCGGTAATGAGAACACAACACAACTCATCGGTAATGAACACACAACACAACTCATCAGTAATGAGAACACAACACAGCTCATCGGTAATGAGAACACAACACAACTCATCAGTGATGAGAACACAATACAACTCATCAGTAATGAAAACACAACACAACTCATCAGTAATGAGAACACAACACAACTCATCAGTAATGAGAACACAACACAACTCATCATTAATGAGAACACAACACAACTCATCAGTGAGGAAAACACAACACAACTCATCAGTAATGAGAACACAGCACAACTCATCGGTAATGAAAACACAACACAACTCATCAGTAATGAGAACACAACACAACTCATCAGTAATGAGAACACAACACAACTCATCAGTAATGAAAACACAACACAACTCATCAGTAATGAGAACACAACACAACTCATCAGTAATGAGAACACAACACAACTCATCTGTAATGAGAACACAACACAACTCATCAGTAATGAGAACACAGCACAACTCATCAGTAATGAGAACACAACACAACTCATCAGTGATGAGAACACAACACAACTCATCAGTAATGAAAACACAACACACCTCATCAGTAATGAGAACACAACACAACTCATCAGTAATGAGAACACAATACAACTCATCGGTACTGAGAGCACAACACAACTCATCAGTAATGAAAACACAACACACAACTCATCAGTAATGAAAACACAACACAACTCATCAGTAATGAGAACACAACACAACTCATCAGTAATGAGAACACAACACAACTCAGCAGTAATGAGAACACACAACTCACCAGTAATGAAAACACAACACAACTCATCAGTGAGGAAAACACAACACAGCTCATCAGTAATGAGAACACAACACAACTCATCAATGAGGAAAACACAACACAACTCATCAGTAATGAGAACACAATACAACTCATCAGTAATGAGAACACAACACAACTCATCAGTAATGAGAACACAACTCATCAGTAATGAGAACACAATTCATCGGTAATGAGAACACAACACAACTCATCGGTAATGAACACACAACACAACTCATCAGTAATGAGAACACAACACAACTTATCGGTAATGAGAACACAACACAACTCATCAGTGATGAAAACACAATACAACTCATCAGTAATGAAAACACAACACAACTTATCGGTAATGAGAACACAACACAACTCATCAGTAATGAGAACACAACACAACTCATCAGTGAGGAAAACACAACACAACTCATCAGTAATGAGAACACAACACAATTCATCGGTAATGAAAACACAACACAACTCATCAGTAATGAGAACACAACACAACTCATCAGTAATGAGAACACAACACAACTCATCAGTAATGAAAACACAACACAACTCATCAGTAATGAGAACACAACCCAACTCATCGGTAATGAAAACACAACACAACTCATCTGTAATGAGAACACAACACAACTCATCAGTAATGAGAACACAACACACCTCATCAGTAATGAGAACACAGCACAACTCATCAGTAAAGAGAACACAACACACCTCATCAGTAATGAGAACACAACACAACTCATCAGTAATGAAAACACAACACAACTCATCAGTAATGAGAACACAGCACAACTCATTGGTAATGAGATCACAACACAACTCATCAGTAATGAAAACACAACACAACTCAGCAGTAATGAGAACACAACACAACTCACCAGTAATGAAAACACAACACAACTCATCAGTGAGGAAAACACAACACAACTCATCAGTAATGAGAACACAACACAACTCATCAATGAGGAAAACACAACACAACTCATCAGTAATGAGAACACAACACAATTCATCGGTAATGAGAACACAACACAACTCATCGGTAATGAACACACAACACAACTCATCAGTAATGAGAACACAACACAACTTATCGGTAATGAGAACACAACACAACTCATCAGTGATGAAAACACAACACAACTCATCAGTAATGAGAACACAACACAACTCATCAGTAATGAGAACACAACACAACTCATCAGTAATGAGAACACAACTCATCAGTAATGAGAACACAATTCATCGGTAATGAGAACACAACACAACTCATCGGTAATGAACACACAACACATCAGTAATGAGAACACAACACAACTTATCGGTAATGAGAACACAACACAACTCATCAGTGATGAAAACACAATACAACTCATCAGTAATGAAAACACAACACAACTCATCAGTAATGAGAACACAACACAACTCATCAGTAATGAGAACACAATACAACTCATCAGTGAGGAAAACACAACACAACTCATCAGTAATGAGAACACAACACAATTCATCGGTAATAAAAACACAACACAACTCATCAGTAATGAGAACACAACACAACTCATCAGTAATGAGAACACAACACAACTCATCAGTAATGAAAACACAACACAACTCATCAGTAATGAGAACACAACCCAACTCATCGGTAATGAAAACACAACACAACTCATCTGTAATGAGAACACAACACAACTCATCAGTAATGAGAACACAACACACCTCATCAGTAATGAGAACACAGCACAACTCATCAGTAAAGAGAACACAACACACCTCATCAGTAATGAGAACACAACACAACTCATCAGTAATGAAAACACAACACAACTCATCAGTAATGAGAACACAACACAACTCATCAGTAATGAGAACACAACACAACTCATCTGTAATGAGAACACAACACAACTCAGCAGTAATGAGAACACAACACAACTCACCAGTAATGAAAACACAACACAACTCATCAGTGAGGAAAACACAACACAACTCATCAGTAATGAGAACACAACACAACTCATCAATGAGGAAAACACAACACAACTCATCAGTAATGAGAACACAACACAATTCATCGGTAATGAGAACACAACACAACTCATCGGTAATGAACACACAACACAACTCATCAGTAATGAGAACACAACACAACTTATCGGTAATGAGAACACAACACAACTCATCAGTGATGAAAACACAATACAACTCATCAGTAATGAAAACACAACACAACTCATCAGTAATGAGAACACAACACAACTCATCAGTGAAGAAAACACAACACAACTCATCAGTAATGAGAACACAACACAATTCATCGGTAATGAAAACACAACACAACTCATCAGTAATGAGAACACAACACAACTTATCAGTAATGAGAACACAACACAACTCATCAGTAATGAAAACACAACACAACTCATCAGTAATGAGAACACAACACAACTCATCGGTAATGAAAACACAACACAACTCATCTGTAATGAGAACACAACACAACTCATCAGTAATGAGAACACAGCACAACTCATCAGTAATGAGAACACAACACAACTCATCAGTAATGAGAACACAACACACCTCATCAGTAATGAGAACACAACACAACTCATCAGTAATGAAAACACAACACAACTCATCAGTAATGAAAACACAACACAACTCATCAGTAATGAGAACACAGCACAACTCATTGGTAATGTGAGCACAACACAACTCATCAGTAATGAAAACACAACACAACTCATCAGTAATGAAAACACAACACAACTCATCAGTAATGAGAACACAGCACAACTCATTGGTAATGTGAGCACAACACAACTCATCAGTAATGAAAACACAACACAACTCATCAGTAATGAGAACACAACACAACTCATCAGTAATGAGAACACAACACAACTCATCTGTAATGAGAACACAACACAACTCATCAGTAATGAGAACACAGCACAACTCATCAGTAATGAGAACACAACACAACTCATCAGTAATGAAAACACAACACAACTCATCAGTAATGAGAACACAACACAACTCATCAGTAATGAGAACACAATACAACTCATCGGTAATGAGAGCACAACACAACTCATCAGTAATGAGAACACAACACAACTCATCAGTAATGAGAACACAACACAACTCATCTGTAATGAGAACACAACACAACTCATCAGTAATGAGAACACAGCACAACTCATCAGTAATGAGAATACAACACAACTCATCAGTGATGAGAACACAACACAACTCATCAGTAATGAAAACACAACACACCTCATCAGTAATGAGAACACAACACAACTCATCAGTAATGAGAACACAATACTACTCATCGGTAATGAGAGCACAACACAACTCATCAGTAATGAAAACACAACACAACTCATCAGTAATGAGAACACAACACACCTCATCAGTAATGAGAACACAACACAACTCAGCAGTAATGAGAACACAACACAACTCACCAGTAATGAAAACACAACACAACTCATCAGTGAGGAAAACACAACACAGCTCATCAGTAATGAGAACACAACACAACTCATCAGTAATGAGAACACAACACAACTCATCAGTGAGGAAAACACAACACAACTCATCAGTAATGAGAACACAACACAATTCATCGGTAATGAAAACACAACACAACTCATCAGTAATGAGAACACAACACAACTCATCAGTAATGAGAACACAACACAACTCATCAGTAATGAAAACACAACACAACTCATCAGTAATGAGAACACAACCCAACTCATCGGTAATGAAAACACAACACAACTCATCTGTAATGAGAACACAACACAACTCATCAGTAATGAGAACACAACACACCTCATCAGTAATGAGAACACAGCACAACTCATCAGTAAAGAGAACACAACACACCTCATCAGTAATGAGAACACAACACAACTCATCAGTAATGAAAACACAACACAACTCATCAGTAATGAGAACACAGCACAACTCATTGGTAATGAGATCACAACACAACTCATCAGTAATGAAAACACAACACAACTCAGCAGTAATGAGAACACAACACAACTCACCAGTAATGAAAACACAACACAACTCATCAGTGAGGAAAACACAACACAACTCATCAGTAATGAGAACACAACACAACTCATCAATGAGGAAAACACAACACAACTCATCAGTAATGAGAACACAACACAATTCATCGGTAATGAGAACACAACACAACTCATCGGTAATGAACACACAACACAACTCATCAGTAATGAGAACACAACACAACTTATCGGTAATGAGAACACAACACAACTCATCAGTGATGAAAACACAACACAACTCATCAGTAATGAGAACACAACACAACTCATCAGTAATGAGAACACAACACAACTCATCAGTAATGAGAACACAACTCATCAGTAATGAGAACACAATTCATCGGTAATGAGAACACAACACAACTCATCGGTAATGAACACACAACACATCAGTAATGAGAACACAACACAACTTATCGGTAATGAGAACACAACACAACTCATCAGTGATGAAAACACAATACAACTCATCAGTAATGAAAACACAACACAACTCATCAGTAATGAGAACACAACACAACTCATCAGTAATGAGAACACAATACAACTCATCAGTGAGGAAAACACAACACAACTCATCAGTAATGAGAACACAACACAATTCATCGGTAATAAAAACACAACACAACTCATCAGTAATGAGAACACAACACAACTCATCAGTAATGAGAACACAACACAACTCATCAGTAATGAAAACACAACACAACTCATCAGTAATGAGAACACAACCCAACTCATCGGTAATGAAAACACAACACAACTCATCTGTAATGAGAACACAACACAACTCATCAGTAATGAGAACACAACACACCTCATCAGTAATGAGAACACAGCACAACTCATCAGTAAAGAGAACACAACACACCTCATCAGTAATGAGAACACAACACAACTCATCAGTAATGAAAACACAACACAACTCATCAGTAATGAGAACACAACACAACTCATCAGTAATGAGAACACAACACAACTCATCTGTAATGAGAACACAACACAACTCAGCAGTAATGAGAACACAACACAACTCACCAGTAATGAAAACACAACACAACTCATCAGTGAGGAAAACACAACACAACTCATCAGTAATGAGAACACAACACAACTCATCAATGAGGAAAACACAACACAACTCATCAGTAATGAGAACACAACACAATTCATCGGTAATGAGAACACAACACAACTCATCGGTAATGAACACACAACACAACTCATCAGTAATGAGAACACAACACAACTTATCGGTAATGAGAACACAACACAACTCATCAGTGATGAAAACACAACACAACTCATCAGTAATGAAAACACAACACAACTCATCAGTAATGAGAACACAACACAACTCATCAGTAATGAGAACACAACACAACTCATCTGTAATGAGAACACAACACAACTCATCAGTAATGAGAACACAGCACAACTCATCAGTAATGAGAACACAACACAACTCATCAGTGATGAGAACACAACACAACTCATCAGTAATGAAAACACAACACACCTCATCAGTAATGAGAACACAACACAACTCATCAGTAATGAGAACACAATACAACTCATCGGTACTGAGAGCACAACACAACTCATCAGTAATGAAAACACAACACACAACTCATCAGTAATGAAAACACAACACAACTCATCAGTAATGAGAACACAACACAACTCATCAGTAATGAGAACACAACACAACTCAGCAGTAATGAGAACACACAACTCACCAGTAATGAAAACACAACACAACTCATCAGTGAGGAAAACACAACACAGCTCATCAGTAATGAGAACACAACACAACTCATCAATGAGGAAAACACAACACAACTCATCAGTAATGAGAACACAACACAACTCATCAGTAATGAAAACACAACACAACTCATCAGTAATGAGAACACAGCACAACTCATTGGTAATGAGAGCACAACACAACTCATCATTAATGAGAACACAACACACCTCATCAGTAATGAGAACACAGCACAACTCATCAGTAAAGAGAACACAACACACCTCATCAGTAATGAGAACACAACACAACTCATCAGTAATGAAAACACAACACAACTCATCAGTAATGAAAACACAACACAACTCATCAGTAATGAGAACACAACACAACTCATCAGTAATGAGAACACAACACAACTCATCTGTAATGAGAACACAACACAACTCAGCAGTAATGAGAACACAACACAACTCACCAGTAATGAAAACACAACACAACTCATCAGTGAGGAAAACACAACACAACTCATCAGTAATGAGAACACAACACAACTCATCAATGAGGAAAACACAACACAACTCATCAGTAATGAGAACACAACACAATTCATCGGTAATGAGAACACAACACAACTCATCGGTAATGAACACACAACACAACTCATCAGTAATGAGAACACAACACAACTTATCGGTAATGAGAACACAACACAACTCATCAGTGATGAAAACACAATACAACTCATCAGTAATGAAAACACAACACAACTCATCAGTAATGAGAACACAACACAACTCATCAGTGAAGAAAACACAACACAACTCATCAGTAATGAGAACACAACACAATTCATCGGTAATGAAAACACAACACAACTCATCAGTAATGAGAACACAACACAACTTATCAGTAATGAGAACACAACACAACTCATCAGTAATGAAAACACAACACAACTCATCAGTAATGAGAACACAACACAACTCATCGGTAATGAAAACACAACACAACTCATCTGTAATGAGAACACAACACAACTCATCAGTAATGAGAACACAGCACAACTCATCAGTAATGAGAACACAACACAACTCATCAGTAATGAGAACACAACACACCTCATCAGTAATGAGAACACAACACAACTCATCAGTAATGAAAACACAACACAACTCATCAGTAATGAAAACACAACACAACTCATCAGTAATGAGAACACAGCACAACTCATTGGTAATGTGAGCACAACACAACTCATCAGTAATGAAAACACAACACAACTCATCAGTAATGAGAACACAACACAACTCATCAGTAATGAGAACACAACACAACTCATCTGTAATGAGAACACAACACAACTCATCAGTAATGAGAACACAGCACAACTCATCAGTAATGAGAACACAACACAACTCATCAGTAATGAAAACACAACACAACTCATCAGTAATGAGAACACAACACAACTCATCAGTAATGAGAACACAATACAACTCATCGGTAATGAGAGCACAACACAACTCATCAGTAATGAGAACACAACACAACTCATCAGTAATGAGAACACAACACAACTCATCTGTAATGAGAACACAACACAACTCATCAGTAATGAGAACACAGCACAACTCATCAGTAATGAGAATACAACACAACTCATCAGTGATGAGAACACAACACAACTCATCAGTAATGAAAACACAACACACCTCATCAGTAATGAGAACACAACACAACTCATCAGTAATGAGAACACAATACTACTCATCGGTAATGAGAGCACAACACAACTCATCAGTAATGAAAACACAACACAACTCATCAGTAATGAGAACACAACACACCTCATCAGTAATGAGAACACAACACAACTCAGCAGTAATGAGAACACAACACAACTCACCAGTAATGAAAACACAACACAACTCATCAGTGAGGAAAACACAACACAGCTCATCAGTAATGAGAACACAACACAACTCATCAGTAATGAGAACACAACACAACTCATCAGTGAGGAAAACACAACACAACTCATCAGTAATGAGAACACAACACAATTCATCGGTAATGAAAACACAACACAACTCATCAGTAATGAGAACACAACACAACTCATCAGTAATGAGAACACAACACAACTCATCAGTAATGAAAACACAACACAACTCATCAGTAATGAGAACACAACCCAACTCATCGGTAATGAAAACACAACACAACTCATCTGTAATGAGAACACAACACAACTCATCAGTAATGAGAACACAACACACCTCATCAGTAATGAGAACACAGCACAACTCATCAGTAAAGAGAACACAACACACCTCATCAGTAATGAGAACACAACACAACTCATCAGTAATGAAAACACAACACAACTCATCAGTAATGAGAACACAGCACAACTCATTGGTAATGAGATCACAACACAACTCATCAGTAATGAAAACACAACACAACTCAGCAGTAATGAGAACACAACACAACTCACCAGTAATGAAAACACAACACAACTCATCAGTGAGGAAAACACAACACAACTCATCAGTAATGAGAACACAACACAACTCATCAATGAGGAAAACACAACACAACTCATCAGTAATGAGAACACAACACAATTCATCGGTAATGAGAACACAACACAACTCATCGGTAATGAACACACAACACAACTCATCAGTAATGAGAACACAACACAACTTATCGGTAATGAGAACACAACACAACTCATCAGTGATGAAAACACAACACAACTCATCAGTAATGAGAACACAACACAACTCATCAGTAATGAGAACACAACACAACTCATCAGTAATGAGAACACAACTCATCAGTAATGAGAACACAATTCATCGGTAATGAGAACACAACACAACTCATCGGTAATGAACACACAACACATCAGTAATGAGAACACAACACAACTTATCGGTAATGAGAACACAACACAACTCATCAGTGATGAAAACACAATACAACTCATCAGTAATGAAAACACAACACAACTCATCAGTAATGAGAACACAACACAACTCATCAGTAATGAGAACACAATACAACTCATCAGTGAGGAAAACACAACACAACTCATCAGTAATGAGAACACAACACAATTCATCGGTAATAAAAACACAACACAACTCATCAGTAATGAGAACACAACACAACTCATCAGTAATGAGAACACAACACAACTCATCAGTAATGAAAACACAACACAACTCATCAGTAATGAGAACACAACCCAACTCATCGGTAATGAAAACACAACACAACTCATCTGTAATGAGAACACAACACAACTCATCAGTAATGAGAACACAACACACCTCATCAGTAATGAGAACACAGCACAACTCATCAGTAAAGAGAACACAACACACCTCATCAGTAATGAGAACACAACACAACTCATCAGTAATGAAAACACAACACAACTCATCAGTAATGAGAACACAACACAACTCATCAGTAATGAGAACACAACACAACTCATCTGTAATGAGAACACAACACAACTCAGCAGTAATGAGAACACAACACAACTCACCAGTAATGAAAACACAACACAACTCATCAGTGAGGAAAACACAACACAACTCATCAGTAATGAGAACACAACACAACTCATCAATGAGGAAAACACAACACAACTCATCAGTAATGAGAACACAACACAATTCATCGGTAATGAGAACACAACACAACTCATCGGTAATGAACACACAACACAACTCATCAGTAATGAGAACACAACACAACTTATCGGTAATGAGAACACAACACAACTCATCAGTGATGAAAACACAACACAACTCATCAGTAATGAAAACACAACACAACTCATCAGTAATGAGAACACAACACAACTCATCAGTAATGAGAACACAACACAACTCATCTGTAATGAGAACACAACACAACTCATCAGTAATGAGAACACAGCACAACTCATCAGTAATGAGAACACAACACAACTCATCAGTGATGAGAACACAACACAACTCATCAGTAATGAAAACACAACACACCTCATCAGTAATGAGAACACAACACAACTCATCAGTAATGAGAACACAATACAACTCATCGGTACTGAGAGCACAACACAACTCATCAGTAATGAAAACACAACACACAACTCATCAGTAATGAAAACACAACACAACTCATCAGTAATGAGAACACAACACAACTCATCAGTAATGAGAACACAACACAACTCAGCAGTAATGAGAACACACAACTCACCAGTAATGAAAACACAACACAACTCATCAGTGAGGAAAACACAACACAGCTCATCAGTAATGAGAACACAACACAACTCATCAATGAGGAAAACACAACACAACTCATCAGTAATGAGAACACAACACAACTCATCAGTAATGAAAACACAACACAACTCATCAGTAATGAGAACACAGCACAACTCATTGGTAATGAGAGCACAACACAACTCATCATTAATGAGAACACAACACACCTCATCAGTAATGAGAACACAGCACAACTCATCAGTAAAGAGAACACAACACACCTCATCAGTAATGAGAACACAACACAACTCATCAGTAATGAAAACACAACACAACTCATCAGTAATGAGAACACAGCACAACTCATTGGTAATGAGAGCACAACACAACTCATCAGTAATGAAAACACAACACAACTCATCAGTAATGAGAACACAACACAACTCATCAGTAATGAGAACACAACACAACTCATCTGTAATGAGAACACAACACAACTCATCAGTAATGAGAACACAGCACAACTCATCAGTAATGAGAACACAACACAACTCATCAGTAATGAAAACACAACACAACTCATCAGTAATGAGAACACAATACTACTCATCGGTAATGAGAGCACAACACAACTCATCAGTAATGAAAACACAACACACAACTCATCAGTAATGAAAACACAACACAACTCATCAGTAATGAGAACACAACACACCTCATCAGTAATGAGAACACAACACAACTCAGCAGTAATGAGAACACAACACAACTCACCAGTAATGAAAACACAACACAACTCATCAGTGAGGAAAACACAACACAGCTCATCAGTAATGAGAACACAACACAACTCATCAATGAGGAAAACACAACACAACTCATCAGTAATGAGAACACAACACAACTCATCGGTAATGAGAACTTAACACAACTCATCAGTAGTGAGAACACAATTCATCGGTAATGAGAACACAACACAACTCATCGGTAATGAACACACAACACAACTCATCAGTAATGAGAACACAACACAGCTCATCGGTAATGAGAACACAACACAACTCATCAGTGATGAGAACACAATACAACTCATCAGTAATGAAAACACAACACAACTCATCAGTAATGAGAACACAACACAACTCATCAGTAATGAGAACACAACACAACTCATCATTAATGAGAACACAACACAACTCATCAGTGAGGAAAACACAACACAACTCATCAGTAATGAGAACACAGCACAACTCATCGGTAATGAAAACACAACACAACTCATCAGTAATGAGAACACAACACAACTCATCAGTAATGAGAACACAACACAACTCATCAGTAATGAAAACACAACACAACTCATCAGTAATGAGAACACAACACAACTCATCAGTAATGAGAACACAACACAACTCATCTGTAATGAGAACACAACACAACTCATCAGTAATGAGAACACAGCACAACTCATCAGTAATGAGAACACAACACAACTCATCAGTGATGAGAACACAACACAACTCATCAGTAATGAAAACACAACACACCTCATCAGTAATGAGAACACAACACAACTCATCAGTAATGAGAACACAATACAACTCATCGGTACTGAGAGCACAACACAACTCATCAGTAATGAAAACACAACACACAACTCATCAGTAATGAAAACACAACACAACTCATCAGTAATGAGAACACAACACAACTCATCAGTAATGAGAACACAACACAACTCAGCAGTAATGAGAACACACAACTCACCAGTAATGAAAACACAACACAACTCATCAGTGAGGAAAACACAACACAGCTCATCAGTAATGAGAACACAACACAACTCATCAATGAGGAAAACACAACACAACTCATCAGTAATGAGAACACAATACAACTCATCAGTAATGAGAACACAACACAACTCATCAGTAATGAGAACACAACTCATCAGTAATGAGAACACAATTCATCGGTAATGAGAACACAACACAACTCATCGGTAATGAACACACAACACAACTCATCAGTAATGAGAACACAACACAACTTATCGGTAATGAGAACACAACACAACTCATCAGTGATGAAAACACAATACAACTCATCAGTAATGAAAACACAACACAACTTATCGGTAATGAGAACACAACACAACTCATCAGTAATGAGAACACAACACAACTCATCAGTGAGGAAAACACAACACAACTCATCAGTAATGAGAACACAACACAATTCATCGGTAATGAAAACACAACACAACTCATCAGTAATGAGAACACAACACAACTCATCAGTAATGAGAACACAACACAACTCATCAGTAATGAAAACACAACACAACTCATCAGTAATGAGAACACAACCCAACTCATCGGTAATGAAAACACAACACAACTCATCTGTAATGAGAACACAACACAACTCATCAGTAATGAGAACACAACACACCTCATCAGTAATGAGAACACAGCACAACTCATCAGTAAAGAGAACACAACACACCTCATCAGTAATGAGAACACAACACAACTCATCAGTAATGAAAACACAACACAACTCATCAGTAATGAGAACACAGCACAACTCATTGGTAATGAGATCACAACACAACTCATCAGTAATGAAAACACAACACAACTCAGCAGTAATGAGAACACAACACAACTCACCAGTAATGAAAACACAACACAACTCATCAGTGAGGAAAACACAACACAACTCATCAGTAATGAGAACACAACACAACTCATCAATGAGGAAAACACAACACAACTCATCAGTAATGAGAACACAACACAATTCATCGGTAATGAGAACACAACACAACTCATCGGTAATGAACACACAACACAACTCATCAGTAATGAGAACACAACACAACTTATCGGTAATGAGAACACAACACAACTCATCAGTGATGAAAACACAACACAACTCATCAGTAATGAGAACACAACACAACTCATCAGTAATGAGAACACAACACAACTCATCAGTAATGAGAACACAACTCATCAGTAATGAGAACACAATTCATCGGTAATGAGAACACAACACAACTCATCGGTAATGAACACACAACACATCAGTAATGAGAACACAACACAACTTATCGGTAATGAGAACACAACACAACTCATCAGTGATGAAAACACAATACAACTCATCAGTAATGAAAACACAACACAACTCATCAGTAATGAGAACACAACACAACTCATCAGTAATGAGAACACAATACAACTCATCAGTGAGGAAAACACAACACAACTCATCAGTAATGAGAACACAACACAATTCATCGGTAATAAAAACACAACACAACTCATCAGTAATGAGAACACAACACAACTCATCAGTAATGAGAACACAACACAACTCATCAGTAATGAAAACACAACACAACTCATCAGTAATGAGAACACAACCCAACTCATCGGTAATGAAAACACAACACAACTCATCTGTAATGAGAACACAACACAACTCATCAGTAATGAGAACACAACACACCTCATCAGTAATGAGAACACAGCACAACTCATCAGTAAAGAGAACACAACACACCTCATCAGTAATGAGAACACAACACAACTCATCAGTAATGAAAACACAACACAACTCATCAGTAATGAGAACACAACACAACTCATCAGTAATGAGAACACAACACAACTCATCTGTAATGAGAACACAACACAACTCAGCAGTAATGAGAACACAACACAACTCACCAGTAATGAAAACACAACACAACTCATCAGTGAGGAAAACACAACACAACTCATCAGTAATGAGAACACAACACAACTCATCAATGAGGAAAACACAACACAACTCATCAGTAATGAGAACACAACACAATTCATCGGTAATGAGAACACAACACAACTCATCGGTAATGAACACACAACACAACTCATCAGTAATGAGAACACAACACAACTTATCGGTAATGAGAACACAACACAACTCATCAGTGATGAAAACACAATACAACTCATCAGTAATGAAAACACAACACAACTCATCAGTAATGAGAACACAACACAACTCATCAGTGAAGAAAACACAACACAACTCATCAGTAATGAGAACACAACACAATTCATCGGTAATGAAAACACAACACAACTCATCAGTAATGAGAACACAACACAACTTATCAGTAATGAGAACACAACACAACTCATCAGTAATGAAAACACAACACAACTCATCAGTAATGAGAACACAACACAACTCATCGGTAATGAAAACACAACACAACTCATCTGTAATGAGAACACAACACAACTCATCAGTAATGAGAACACAGCACAACTCATCAGTAATGAGAACACAACACAACTCATCAGTAATGAGAACACAACACACCTCATCAGTAATGAGAACACAACACAACTCATCAGTAATGAAAACACAACACAACTCATCAGTAATGAAAACACAACACAACTCATCAGTAATGAGAACACAGCACAACTCATTGGTAATGTGAGCACAACACAACTCATCAGTAATGAAAACACAACACAACTCATCAGTAATGAAAACACAACACAACTCATCAGTAATGAGAACACAGCACAACTCATTGGTAATGTGAGCACAACACAACTCATCAGTAATGAAAACACAACACAACTCATCAGTAATGAGAACACAACACAACTCATCAGTAATGAGAACACAACACAACTCATCTGTAATGAGAACACAACACAACTCATCAGTAATGAGAACACAGCACAACTCATCAGTAATGAGAACACAACACAACTCATCAGTAATGAAAACACAACACAACTCATCAGTAATGAGAACACAACACAACTCATCAGTAATGAGAACACAATACAACTCATCGGTAATGAGAGCACAACACAACTCATCAGTAATGAGAACACAACACAACTCATCAGTAATGAGAACACAACACAACTCATCTGTAATGAGAACACAACACAACTCATCAGTAATGAGAACACAGCACAACTCATCAGTAATGAGAATACAACACAACTCATCAGTGATGAGAACACAACACAACTCATCAGTAATGAAAACACAACACACCTCATCAGTAATGAGAACACAACACAACTCATCAGTAATGAGAACACAATACTACTCATCGGTAATGAGAGCACAACACAACTCATCAGTAATGAAAACACAACACAACTCATCAGTAATGAGAACACAACACACCTCATCAGTAATGAGAACACAACACAACTCAGCAGTAATGAGAACACAACACAACTCACCAGTAATGAAAACACAACACAACTCATCAGTGAGGAAAACACAACACAGCTCATCAGTAATGAGAACACAACACAACTCATCAGTAATGAGAACACAACACAACTCATCAGTGAGGAAAACACAACACAACTCATCAGTAATGAGAACACAACACAATTCATCGGTAATGAAAACACAACACAACTCATCAGTAATGAGAACACAACACAACTCATCAGTAATGAGAACACAACACAACTCATCAGTAATGAAAACACAACACAACTCATCAGTAATGAGAACACAACCCAACTCATCGGTAATGAAAACACAACACAACTCATCTGTAATGAGAACACAACACAACTCATCAGTAATGAGAACACAACACACCTCATCAGTAATGAGAACACAGCACAACTCATCAGTAAAGAGAACACAACACACCTCATCAGTAATGAGAACACAACACAACTCATCAGTAATGAAAACACAACACAACTCATCAGTAATGAGAACACAGCACAACTCATTGGTAATGAGATCACAACACAACTCATCAGTAATGAAAACACAACACAACTCAGCAGTAATGAGAACACAACACAACTCACCAGTAATGAAAACACAACACAACTCATCAGTGAGGAAAACACAACACAACTCATCAGTAATGAGAACACAACACAACTCATCAATGAGGAAAACACAACACAACTCATCAGTAATGAGAACACAACACAATTCATCGGTAATGAGAACACAACACAACTCATCGGTAATGAACACACAACACAACTCATCAGTAATGAGAACACAACACAACTTATCGGTAATGAGAACACAACACAACTCATCAGTGATGAAAACACAACACAACTCATCAGTAATGAGAACACAACACAACTCATCAGTAATGAGAACACAACACAACTCATCAGTAATGAGAACACAACTCATCAGTAATGAGAACACAATTCATCGGTAATGAGAACACAACACAACTCATCGGTAATGAACACACAACACATCAGTAATGAGAACACAACACAACTTATCGGTAATGAGAACACAACACAACTCATCAGTGATGAAAACACAATACAACTCATCAGTAATGAAAACACAACACAACTCATCAGTAATGAGAACACAACACAACTCATCAGTAATGAGAACACAATACAACTCATCAGTGAGGAAAACACAACACAACTCATCAGTAATGAGAACACAACACAATTCATCGGTAATAAAAACACAACACAACTCATCAGTAATGAGAACACAACACAACTCATCAGTAATGAGAACACAACACAACTCATCAGTAATGAAAACACAACACAACTCATCAGTAATGAGAACACAACCCAACTCATCGGTAATGAAAACACAACACAACTCATCTGTAATGAGAACACAACACAACTCATCAGTAATGAGAACACAACACACCTCATCAGTAATGAGAACACAGCACAACTCATCAGTAAAGAGAACACAACACACCTCATCAGTAATGAGAACACAACACAACTCATCAGTAATGAAAACACAACACAACTCATCAGTAATGAGAACACAACACAACTCATCAGTAATGAGAACACAACACAACTCATCTGTAATGAGAACACAACACAACTCAGCAGTAATGAGAACACAACACAACTCACCAGTAATGAAAACACAACACAACTCATCAGTGAGGAAAACACAACACAACTCATCAGTAATGAGAACACAACACAACTCATCAATGAGGAAAACACAACACAACTCATCAGTAATGAGAACACAACACAATTCATCGGTAATGAGAACACAACACAACTCATCGGTAATGAACACACAACACAACTCATCAGTAATGAGAACACAACACAACTTATCGGTAATGAGAACACAACACAACTCATCAGTGATGAAAACACAACACAACTCATCAGTAATGAAAACACAACACAACTCATCAGTAATGAGAACACAACACAACTCATCAGTAATGAGAACACAACACAACTCATCTGTAATGAGAACACAACACAACTCATCAGTAATGAGAACACAGCACAACTCATCAGTAATGAGAACACAACACAACTCATCAGTGATGAGAACACAACACAACTCATCAGTAATGAAAACACAACACACCTCATCAGTAATGAGAACACAACACAACTCATCAGTAATGAGAACACAATACAACTCATCGGTACTGAGAGCACAACACAACTCATCAGTAATGAAAACACAACACACAACTCATCAGTAATGAAAACACAACACAACTCATCAGTAATGAGAACACAACACAACTCATCAGTAATGAGAACACAACACAACTCAGCAGTAATGAGAACACACAACTCACCAGTAATGAAAACACAACACAACTCATCAGTGAGGAAAACACAACACAGCTCATCAGTAATGAGAACACAACACAACTCATCAATGAGGAAAACACAACACAACTCATCAGTAATGAGAACACAACACAACTCATCAGTAATGAAAACACAACACAACTCATCAGTAATGAGAACACAGCACAACTCATTGGTAATGAGAGCACAACACAACTCATCATTAATGAGAACACAACACACCTCATCAGTAATGAGAACACAGCACAACTCATCAGTAAAGAGAACACAACACACCTCATCAGTAATGAGAACACAACACAACTCATCAGTAATGAAAACACAACACAACTCATCAGTAATGAGAACACAGCACAACTCATTGGTAATGAGAGCACAACACAACTCATCAGTAATGAAAACACAACACAACTCATCAGTAATGAGAACACAACACAACTCATCAGTAATGAGAACACAACACAACTCATCTGTAATGAGAACACAACACAACTCATCAGTAATGAGAACACAGCACAACTCATCAGTAATGAAAACACAACACAACTCATCAGTAATGAGAACACAGCACAACTCATTGGTAATGAGATCACAACACAACTCATCAGTAATGAAAACACAATACTACTCATCGGTAATGAGAGCACAACACAACTCATCAGTAATGAAAACACAACACACAACTCATCAGTAATGAAAACACAACACAACTCATCAGTAATGAGAACACAACACACCTCATCAGTAATGAGAACACAACACAACTCAGCAGTAATGAGAACACAACACAACTCACCAGTAATGAAAACACAACACAACTCATCAGTGAGGAAAACACAACACAGCTCATCAGTAATGAGAACACAACACAACTCATCAATGAGGAAAACACAACACAACTCATCAGTAATGAGAACACAACACAACTCATCGGTAATGAGAACTTAACACAACTCATCAGTAGTGAGAACACAATTCATCGGTAATGAGAACACAACACAACTCATCGGTAATGAACACACAACACAACTCATCAGTAATGAGAACACAACACAGCTCATCGGTAATGAGAACACAACACAACTCATCAGTGATGAGAACACAATACAACTCATCAGTAATGAAAACACAACACAACTCATCAGTAATGAGAACACAACACAACTCATCAGTAATGAGAACACAACACAACTCATCATTAATGAGAACACAACACAACTCATCAGTGAGGAAAACACAACACAACTCATCAGTAATGAGAACACAGCACAACTCATCGGTAATGAAAACACAACACAACTCATCAGTAATGAGAACACAACACAACTCATCAGTAATGAGAACACAACACAACTCATCAGTAATGAAAACACAACACAACTCATCAGTAATGAGAACACAACACAACTCATCAGTAATGAGAACACAACACAACTCATCTGTAATGAGAACACAACACAACTCATCAGTAATGAGAACACAGCACAACTCATCAGTAATGAGAACACAACACAACTCATCAGTGATGAGAACACAACACAACTCATCAGTAATGAAAACACAACACACCTCATCAGTAATGAGAACACAACACAACTCATCAGTAATGAGAACACAATACAACTCATCGGTACTGAGAGCACAACACAACTCATCAGTAATGAAAACACAACACACAACTCATCAGTAATGAAAACACAACACAACTCATCAGTAATGAGAACACAACACAACTCATCAGTAATGAGAACACAACACAACTCAGCAGTAATGAGAACACACAACTCACCAGTAATGAAAACACAACACAACTCATCAGTGAGGAAAACACAACACAGCTCATCAGTAATGAGAACACAACACAACTCATCAATGAGGAAAACACAACACAACTCATCAGTAATGAGAACACAATACAACTCATCAGTAATGAGAACACAACACAACTCATCAGTAATGAGAACACAACTCATCAGTAATGAGAACACAATTCATCGGTAATGAGAACACAACACAACTCATCGGTAATGAACACACAACACAACTCATCAGTAATGAGAACACAACACAACTTATCGGTAATGAGAACACAACACAACTCATCAGTGATGAAAACACAATACAACTCATCAGTAATGAAAACACAACACAACTTATCGGTAATGAGAACACAACACAACTCATCAGTAATGAGAACACAACACAACTCATCAGTGAGGAAAACACAACACAACTCATCAGTAATGAGAACACAACACAATTCATCGGTAATGAAAACACAACACAACTCATCAGTAATGAGAACACAACACAACTCATCAGTAATGAGAACACAACACAACTCATCAGTAATGAAAACACAACACAACTCATCAGTAATGAGAACACAACCCAACTCATCGGTAATGAAAACACAACACAACTCATCTGTAATGAGAACACAACACAACTCATCAGTAATGAGAACACAACACACCTCATCAGTAATGAGAACACAGCACAACTCATCAGTAAAGAGAACACAACACACCTCATCAGTAATGAGAACACAACACAACTCATCAGTAATGAAAACACAACACAACTCATCAGTAATGAGAACACAGCACAACTCATTGGTAATGAGATCACAACACAACTCATCAGTAATGAAAACACAACACAACTCAGCAGTAATGAGAACACAACACAACTCACCAGTAATGAAAACACAACACAACTCATCAGTGAGGAAAACACAACACAACTCATCAGTAATGAGAACACAACACAACTCATCAATGAGGAAAACACAACACAACTCATTAGTAATGAGAACACAACACAATTCATCGGTAATGAGAACACAACACAACTCATCGGTAATGAACACACAACACAACTCATCAGTAATGAGAACACAACACAACTTATCGGTAATGAGAACACAACACAACTCATCAGTGATGAAAACACAACACAACTCATCAGTAATGAGAACACAACACAACTCATCAGTAATGAGAACACAACACAACTCATCAGTAATGAGAACACAACTCATCAGTAATGAGAACACAATTCATCGGTAATGAGAACACAACACAACTCATCGGTAATGAACACACAACACATCAGTAATGAGAACACAACACAACTTATCGGTAATGAGAACACAACACAACTCATCAGTGATGAAAACACAATACAACTCATCAGTAATGAAAACACAACACAACTCATCAGTAATGAGAACACAACACAACTCATCAGTAATGAGAACACAATACAACTCATCAGTGAGGAAAACACAACACAACTCATCAGTAATGAGAACACAACACAATTCATCGGTAATAAAAACACAACACAACTCATCAGTAATGAGAACACAACACAACTCATCAGTAATGAGAACACAACACAACTCATCAGTAATGAAAACACAACACAACTCATCAGTAATGAGAACACAACCCAACTCATCGGTAATGAAAACACAACACAACTCATCTGTAATGAGAACACAACACAACTCATCAGTAATGAGAACACAACACACCTCATCAGTAATGAGAACACAGCACAACTCATCAGTAAAGAGAACACAACACACCTCATCAGTAATGAGAACACAACACAACTCATCAGTAATGAAAACACAACACAACTCATCAGTAATGAGAACACAACACAACTCATCAGTAATGAGAACACAACACAACTCATCTGTAATGAGAACACAACACAACTCAGCAGTAATGAGAACACAACACAACTCACCAGTAATGAAAACACAACACAACTCATCAGTGAGGAAAACACAACACAACTCATCAGTAATGAGAACACAACACAACTCATCAATGAGGAAAACACAACACAACTCATCAGTAATGAGAACACAACACAATTCATCGGTAATGAGAACACAACACAACTCATCGGTAATGAACACACAACACAACTCATCAGTAATGAGAACACAACACAACTTATCGGTAATGAGAACACAACACAACTCATCAGTGATGAAAACACAATACAACTCATCAGTAATGAAAACACAACACAACTCATCAGTAATGAGAACACAACACAACTCATCAGTGAAGAAAACACAACACAACTCATCAGTAATGAGAACACAACACAATTCATCGGTAATGAAAACACAACACAACTCATCAGTAATGAGAACACAACACAACTTATCAGTAATGAGAACACAACACAACTCATCAGTAATGAAAACACAACACAACTCATCAGTAATGAGAACACAACACAACTCATCGGTAATGAAAACACAACACAACTCATCTGTAATGAGAACACAACACAACTCATCAGTAATGAGAACACAGCACAACTCATCAGTAATGAGAACACAACACAACTCATCAGTAATGAGAACACAACACACCTCATCAGTAATGAGAACACAACACAACTCATCAGTAATGAAAACACAACACAACTCATCAGTAATGAAAACACAACACAACTCATCAGTAATGAGAACACAGCACAACTCATTGGTAATGTGAGCACAACACAACTCATCAGTAATGAAAACACAACACAACTCATCAGTAATGAGAACACAACACAACTCATCAGTAATGAGAACACAACACAACTCATCTGTAATGAGAACACAACACAACTCATCAGTAATGAGAACACAGCACAACTCATCAGTAATGAGAACACAACACAACTCATCAGTAATGAAAACACAACACAACTCATCAGTAATGAGAACACAACACAACTCATCAGTAATGAGAACACAATACAACTCATCGGTAATGAGAGCACAACACAACTCATCAGTAATGAGAACACAACACAACTCATCAGTAATGAGAACACAACACAACTCATCTGTAATGAGAACACAACACAACTCATCAGTAATGAGAACACAGCACAACTCATCAGTAATGAGAATACAACACAACTCATCAGTGATGAGAACACAACACAACTCATCAGTAATGAAAACACAACACACCTCATCAGTAATGAGAACACAACACAACTCATCAGTAATGAGAACACAATACTACTCATCGGTAATGAGAGCACAACACAACTCATCAGTAATGAAAACACAACACAACTCATCAGTAATGAGAACACAACACACCTCATCAGTAATGAGAACACAACACAACTCAGCAGTAATGAGAACACAACACAACTCACCAGTAATGAAAACACAACACAACTCATCAGTGAGGAAAACACAACACAGCTCATCAGTAATGAGAACACAACACAACTCATCAATGAGGAAAACACAACACAACTCATCAGTAATGAGAACACAACACAACTCATCGGTAATGAGAACTTAACACAACTCATCAGTAATGAAAACACAACACAACTCATCAGTAATGAGAACACAACACAACTCATCGGTAATGAGAACACAACACAACTCATCAGTAATGAGAACACAACACAGCTCATCAGTAATGAGAACACAACCCAACTCATCAGTGATGAGAACACAATACAACTCATCAGTAATGAGAACACAACACAACTCATCAGTAATGAAAACACAACACAACTCATCAGTAATGAGAACACAACACAACTCATCAGTAATGAGAACACAATACAACTCATCGGTAATGAGAGCACAACACAACTCATCAGTAATGAGAACACAACACAACTCATCAGTAATGAGAACACAACACAACTCATCTGTAATGAGAACACAACACAACTCATCAGTAATGAGAACACAGCACAACTCATCAGTAATGAGAATACAACACAACTCATCAGTGATGAGAACACAACACAACTCATCAGTAATGAAAACACAACACACCTCATCAGTAATGAGAACACAACACAACTCATCAGTAATGAGAACACAATACTACTCATCGGTAATGAGAGCACAACACAACTCATCAGTAATGAAAACACAACACAACTCATCAGTAATGAGAACACAACACACCTCATCAGTAATGAGAACACAACACAACTCAGCAGTAATGAGAACACAACACAACTCACCAGTAATGAAAACACAACACAACTCATCAGTGAGGAAAACACAACACAGCTCATCAGTAATGAGAACACAACACAACTCATCAATGAGGAAAACACAACACAACTCATCAGTAATGAGAACACAACACAACTCATCGGTAATGAGAACTTAACACAACTCATCAGTAGTGAGAACACAATTCATCGGTAATGAGAACACAACACAACTCATCGGTAATGAACACACATCACAACTCATCAGTAATGAGAACACAACACAGCTCATCGGTAATGAGAACACAACACAACTCATCAGTGATGAGAACACAATACAACTCATCAGTAATGAAAACACAACACAACTCATCAGTAATGAGAACACAACACAACTCATCAGTAATGAGAACACAACACAACTCATCATTAATGAGAACACAACACAACTCATCAGTGAGGAAAACACAACACAACTCATCAGTAATGAGAACACAGCACAACTCATCGGTAATGAAAACACAACACAACTCATCAGTAATGAGAACACAACACAACTCATCAGTAATGAGAACACAACACAACTCATCAGTAATGAAAACACAACACAACTAATCAGTAATGAGAACACAACACAACTCATCAGTAATGAGAACACAACTCATCTGTAATGAGAACACAACACAACTCATCAGTAATGAGAACACAGCACAACTCATCAGTAATGAGAACACAACACAACTCATCAGTGATGAGAACACAACACAACTCATCAGTAATGAAAACACAACACACCTCATCAGTAATGAGAACACAACACAACTCATCAGTAATGAGAACACAATACAACTCATCGGTACTGAGAGCACAACACAACTCATCAGTAATGAAAACACAACACACAACTCATCAGTAATGAAAACACAACACAACTCATCAGTAATGAGAACACAACACAACTCATCAGTAATGAGAACACAACACAACTCAGCAGTAATGAGAACACACAACTCACCAGTAATGAAAACACAACACAACTCATCAGTGAGGAAAACACAACACAGCTCATCAGTAATGAGAACACAACACAACTCATCAATGAGGAAAACACAACACAACTCATCAGTAATGAGAACACAATACAACTCATCAGTAATGAGAACACAACACAACTCATCAGTAATGAGAACACAACTCATCAGTAATGAGAACACAATTCATCGGTAATGAGAACACAACACAATTCATCGGTAATGAAAACACAACACAACTCATCAGTAATGAGAACACAACACAACTCATCAGTAATGAGAACACAACACAACTCATCAGTAATGAAAACACAACACAACTCATCAGTAATGAGAACACAACCCAACTCATCGGTAATGAAAACACAACACAACTCATCTGTAATGAGAACACAACACAACTCATCAGTAATGAGAACACAACACACCTCATCAGTAATGAGAACACAGCACAACTCATCAGTAAAGAGAACACAACACACCTCATCAGTAATGAGAACACAACACAACTCATCAGTAATGAAAACACAACACAACTCATCAGTAATGAGAACACAGCACAACTCATTGGTAATGAGATCACAACACAACTCATCAGTAATGAAAACACAACACAACTCAGCAGTAATGAGAACACAACACAACTCACCAGTAATGAAAACACAACACAACTCATCAGTGAGGAAAACACAACACAACTCATCAGTAATGAGAACACAACACAACTCATCAATGAGGAAAACACAACACAACTCATCAGTAATGAGAACACAACACAATTCATCGGTAATGAGAACACAACACAACTCATCGGTAATGAACACACAACACAACTCATCAGTAATGAGAACACAACACAACTTATCGGTAATGAGAACACAACACAACTCATCAGTGATGAAAACACAACACAACTCATCAGTAATGAGAACACAACACAACTCATCAGTAATGAGAACACAACACAACTCATCAGTAATGAGAACACAACTCATCAGTAATGAGAACACAATTCATCGGTAATGAGAACACAACACAACTCATCGGTAATGAACACACAACACAACTCATCAGTAATGAGAACACAACACAACTTATCGGTAATGAGAACACAACACAACTCATCAGTGATGAAAACACAATACAACTCATCAGTAATGAAAACACAACACAACTCATCAGTAATGAGAACACAACACAACTCATCAGTAATGAGAACACAACACAACTCATCAGTGAGGAAAACACAACACAACTCATCAGTAATGAGAACACAACACACCTCATCAGTAATGAGAACACAACACAACTCATCAGTAATGAAAACACAACACAACTCATCAGTAATGAGAACACAGCACAACTCATTGGTAATGAGATCACAACACAACTCATCAGTAATGAAAACACAACACAACTCATCAGTAATGAGAACACAACACAACTCATCAGTAATGAGAACACAACACAACTCATCTGTAATGAGAACACAACACAACTCAGCAGTAATGAGAACACAACACAACTCACCAGTAATGAAAACACAACACAACTCATCAGTGAGGAAAACACAACACAACTCATCAGTAATGAGAACACAACACAACTCATCAATGAGGAAAACACAACACAACTCATCAGTAATGAGAACACAACACAATTCATCGGTAATGAGAACACAACACAACTCATCGGTAATGAACACACAACACAACTCATCAGTAATGAGAACACAACACAACTTATCGGTAATGAGAACACAACACAACTCATCAATGATGAAAACACAATACAACTCATCAGTAATGAAAACACAACACAACTCATCAGTAATGAGAACACAACACAACTCATCAGTAATGAGAACACAACACAACTCATCAGTAATGAGAACACAACACAACTCATCAGTGAAGAAAACACAACACAACTCATCAGTAATGAGAACACAACACAATTCATCGGTAATGAAAACACAACACAACTCATCAGTAATGAGAACACAACACAACTTATCAGTAATGAGAACACAACACAACTCATCAGTAATGAAAACACAACACAACTCATCAGTAATGAGAACACAACACAACTCATCGGTAATGAAAACACAACACAACTCATCTGTAATGAGAACACAACACAACTCATCAGTAATGAGAACACAGCACAACTCATCAGTAATGAGAACACAACACAACTCATCAGTAATGAGAACACAACACACCTCATCAGTAATGAGAACACAACACAACTCATCAGTAATGAAAACACAACACAACTCATCAGTAATGAGAACACAGCACAACTCATCGGTAATGAGAGCACAACACAACTCATCAGTAATGAGAACACAACACACCTCATCAGTAATGAGAACATAGCACAACTCATCAGTAATGAGAACACAACACACCTCATCAGTAATGAGAACACAACACAACTCATCAGTAATGAAAACACAACACAACTCATCAGTAATGAGAACACAGCACAACTCATTGGTAATGAGAGCACAACACAACTCATCAGTAATGAAAACACAACACAACTCATCAGTAATGAGAACACAACACAACTCATCGGTAATGATAACACAACAGGCTAACAACATGTTCTGCAGGCCTGGTCAAGAGGGACGGGCAGGGAAACCAGAGCGGTGTCGTGTAGCACCGAGTGGGAGGAGAGGAGGAGCAAGAGAAGGAGACAGTCAGGACATAAGGCACCGGGTTGCACCACAAAGAGGGCAGTCTGTGTAGCAGGGAGATAGAGAGAGGAAGAGGGAGGAAGAGAGAGAGATGAAGAGTGAGGAAGAGAAAGAGAGAGGAAGCGAGAGGAAGAGACAGAGACAGAGAGGAAGAGAGAGAGGAAGGGGGAGGAAGAGAGAGAGAGACAGAGGGAGGAAGAGAGAAAGAGGGAAGAAGCGGGAGGAAGAGAGAAAGGGAGAGGAAGAGGGAGGAAGGGATGAAGAGAGAGGAAACGGTAGGAAGAGGAAATAGCATCAGGCCTTCCACTGTGGAGGGAACTCAGGTGCTGTTTAACTTTGCTGTGGGTGTTATGGCAGGGGGCGGGGGGGTGTAGGGGGGGTTCACAGGGGAGTTGTGTGTGTGTGTGTGTGTGTGTGTGTGTGTGTGTGTGTGTGTGTGTGTGTGTGTGAGAGAGAGAGAGAGGGGGGAGGCTGGAGGGATGGGGGGGTGCCCCCCTTACCGACATTGTATTTTTAACTCACACTCAGGTATCCTTCAACATGACTAATTATATGAGGGTGACCTGCACCCCCCCTCTCTCACATACACACACACACACACACACACACAGTACACACACACACACATAGTATAGACACACACATATCACTAGTAGGTTTTGATGTCCTCTTCCCTCCTCAACAGCCAGGTGCTCTGTTTTTTTAGCATCGGCAATTTTCAGCTCCCCAGACACACACACACACACACACACACACACACCCCCCCCCCCCCACTACTCTGGCTAGCCCAGGACAGGCAGTCCGTGGAGACAGTTCCTGTAACAAGCAGGCGGGGGAGGAAGTAATGGCGTGCACATGCAGATAACGGATGAACCCGTGCCAGGCTGGCATGTTACTGTAATGAGGCCAGGGAGGAGGTGTGTGCTCCTCTTGTTCTTTTTTACCTTTTCTCCTCCCCCCTCTTTTTCCTCTTTTCATCGCCTGTTTCCCCCTCACCGCCCTCCCTGCTCCCGCTCCTGTTCTAGGCTTTCTCCTCCCTCCTCTTTGGCTCCGCTCTCGTGTTCCCTTCATCTCAACGTTTTTGTGTCTCTTCCTGTACAGCCATCTCCCTTTCGGTCTTCTTCCTGTTCTCCTCTTGTATCGTTGGTCTCCTTTTCCTCCTCCGCTTCTGTTCTCTCTTCATCTCACCACTTCCTATCTCCTCTCTTTTCCTTCCATCTCCATCTCTTGACCTTCCTCATCTGCGTTTACCTCCTTTCTCCCCTTTTTTCCTTGCACCTCCTCTCCCATACCTGTTTTTATCTTCTCTTATCCTTCGTTTGTCTCCTCTCCTCCTCTCCCGCACTCTCCTCTCCTCTCCTCCCTCCCTCCACCCTCTCCTCCCCTCACCTCTCCTCTTGTCCCCTTTCCTCCTTTCCTCCCCTCTCCTATTCGCTCTTCCCCTCTCCTCTCCTCTCCTCTCCTCCCTCCTGCTCTCCTGTCCTCTCCTCTTGTCCCCTTTCCTCCTCTCCTCTTCTCTCCTCTCCTCCCCTCTTCTATCCACTCCTCCTCTCTCCTCTCTCCTCTCTCCTCCTCCCCTCTCCTCTCCTCCCCTCTCCTCTGCGGGGTTGTTGCATGTTGTTTCAGGTAGATTAATAGCACAGAGTGACGTAGAGGAGCTTGCCGGGGGCTTTAATAATGAGTCTGATTACTCATCTCCAGCAGCCCTGGGCATTGGGAGAGGTGAGCCCGGGTGCCTGGCCAGGCGAGGGGTGTCTCAGTTAGGGAGAGAGAGGGGGAGATGTAGAGAGACAGACAGACTCCTGTCCTCCCTCTCCCCCTCTGGAGAACGATAGAGCTCTTGCAGCAGTAGCTACAAGGCTGAAGTGGATAACTCTCTAGAGCGCAGTGTAGCTTTGCTGGTGTGTAAGTTAGGGTTACTGTTTACCTGCCGACTTGGTTTGGGTTCTAACTGGATGGGTCAGGCATGTGCATGTCCTTTGCTAGGGAGGTCCAGCTCTTAACAAACTCAGTTCTTTCAGACTGAGCGAGACTAGAGATTTGATTCAGAATCGATTGATTTGGCGGCACGGTGGCCCAGTGGTTGGCACTGTTACCTCACAGCAAGAAGGTCCTGGGTTCGAACCCCAGGCCGTCCCAGGTCCTTTCTGTGTTTGGGTTTGCATGTTCCCCCCGTGTCTGCGTGGGTTTCCTCCAGGTGCTCCTCCGGTTTCCTCCCACCATCAAAAAGACATGCATGTTTCGGGCTAATACTCCTGCCTGTGCCCCTGAGCAAGGCAGTGGAAAGAAGAACTGGAGTTGGTCCCCAGGCGCTGCAGCTTCCCACTGCTCCCATACAATAGGATGGCTTACATGCAGAGAACACATTCACTGCAACCTGTAGAATGGCAACAATAAAGTGGCTTTCATTTATTTCATTTGATTCACTTTTTAAAGAAAATAAGATTTCATGGCCCAAAAGCAGACCCTGCACAGAGACGTGGACGAAGACGGTAGTTGAGGGCTCCATTCCCTGCACAGAGACGTGGACGAAGACGGTAGATGAGGGCTCCAGACCCTGCACAGAGACATGGATGAAGACGGTAGTTGAGGGCTCCAGACCCTGCACAGAGATATGGACGAAGGCGGTAGTTGAAGGCTCCAGACCTTTCACAGAGACATGGACGAAGACGGTAGTTGAGGTCTCCAGACCCTGCACAGAGACATGGATGAAGACTGTAGTTGAGGGCTCCAGACCCTGCACAGAGACATGGACGAAGGCGGTAGTTGAGGGCTCAAGACCTTTCACAGAGACATGGACGAAGATGGTAGTTGAGGGCTCCAGACCCTGCACAGAGACATGGATGAAGACTGTGGTTGAGGGCTCCAGACCCTGCACAGAGATGTGGATGAAGATGGTAGTTGAGGCCTCCAGACCCTGCACAGAGACGTGGACGAAGACGGTAGTTGAGGGCTCAACCATGCAATTATTTATAAATGACTGAAAACACTTCAAGCACAAAGTTAGAGCAAACAACTCTGGAGTTTATGTGGGAGAGAGCTGGGTGGTTCCACGTCTCCTCCTCTCCCCGTCTCCCTCTGGATGCTCTTGAATCCGTCCTGAGGTTAATGAGGCAGATTCGGGGCAGCTGGTCCACACCAAACTCCGCCACAGCGGCGGCATACACCCGAGTTCTCTTCAGCGGTTCGCTTTGCGAGCGACCAATCGTATGGTCGGGTCGCTCGCATCGATTCAGCCAACGGCCGAGCTTCGCACTCTTGGTTCATTCACTTCAGGTTTGATCCCCTGGTGGGATCGGACACAGCGTTCGGCAGTAAACGAGACCGATAGCGGGTGTTTGGTCCTGGAGAACAGTCGGCTTGGTGCAGAAGCAGGCGTGCTTCAGGCCTGTGCTCGTTCTCCTCCTCAGATCCTGTGAATCGGCATCTTACGCCTCAGAGTCTCCTCCTTTTGGTTCGTGGTGGGCTTGCTGTAGCTGACACTTCTTCACAATTGTGGAATCACAGCATATTTGCCTCGTGGATGAAGGACGACGTGCTGCCAGACTCCGGCTCACATAGCGTTCCTCGTGCCGGATTCAAAGGGTTTCGTCTGCTGATTGTCATCACTCAGTAGCTCAGACACGAGCCGCCGCATCCTCAGCAGGGATGCTAGCATGCAAACAGATGACGGCGTGTATCCAATGACATCAGTAATGTGCCATAATTAGTTTCACTTTAATGCCGGTATCAAAAGCACTTTGTCAGTGTAGCTGTCACATTCTCAAAAGCTTTCATCTAAATTTGGAAAACGGTCTTTCTGAATTAAAGCTGTGTTCGTCAGAAAAGCTAACATGCTAGAGGTCACGCGGGGTTGTGACACAGCTCAGTGTGGTGACACTTCGCTAATCTGTGCAACTCGTGTATTATCAGGAATACCTTCTTTTCTTTTGGATTTCCCCCCCCTTTCTCTCCCCTACTGCACTTTGCCAATTACCCCACTCCTCTGAGCCGTCCCATTCGGGTGTAACCTCCGGCCTGACCAAGCCGGAGGTTACATGGGGATTCGATCCGGCGATCCCCATGTTGGTAGGCAACGGAATAGACCGCTACGTTACCTGGATGCCCTTTCTCCCCAGTTGTACTTGGCCAATTACCCCGCTCTTCCGAGCCGTCCCAGTTGCTGCTCCACCCCCTCTGCCGATCCGGGGAGGGCTGCAGACTACCACATGCCTCCTCCCATACATGTGGAGTCACCAGCCGCTTCTTTTCACCTGACAGTGCGGAGTTTCACCAGGGGGACGTAGCACGTGGCAGGATCATGCTATTCCCCCCAGTTCCCTCCCCCGAGCAGGCGCCCCAACCGACCATAGGAGGCGCTAGTGCAGTGACCAAGACACACCCACATCCGGCTTCCCACCCGCAGACACGGCCAATTGTGTCCGTAGGGACGCCCGACCAAGCCCAAGGTTACACGGGGATTCGAACCGACGATCCCCGTGTTGGTAAGTAATGGAATAGACCGCCACGTCACCTGGACGCCTCCAGTATTACCTGCTTTGTTGAATGCTGCTCTCTCCTCTCTCTCTCCTCTCTCTCTCTCCTCTCCCTCTCATCTTGCTCTCTCTCTCTCTCTCTCTCTCCTCTCTCCTCTCGGTCTCTCTCCTCTCCCTCTCATCTTGCTCTCTCTCTCTCCTCTCTCCTATTGCGCTCTCTCTCCTCTCTCTCTCATCTTGCTCTCTCTGTCTCCTCTCTCTCTCTCTCTCACTCTCCCCTCTCTCTCTCCTCTCTCTCTCTCTCTCTCCCCTCTCTCTCTCTCTCTCTCTCTCTCTCTCTCTCTCTCTCTCTCTCTCTCTCTCTCTCTCTCTCTGCATGCGGGAAGGTTGAGTACGTTAGCATGAGTGAGGGCGTTGAATGAGCTTGAGCATGTTTTTTTTGGATTAATTCACTTGTTCTCTACTGCTTTCACTTTTCTTTTCTTTTCTTTTCTTCTCTACATGGTAATGTGAGGGAAGTTTAATTTTACTTCGTCGCTGGTTGTTGGAAAGTGACTGGAGTGGCTGGTGGGAGGTTGGTGGTGTGCAATATGGCGTCCCTCCCCAGCGAGGGCTCGCCTCCCCTGTCTATCAGACACGGGGTTAGAGTGGTGGTGGACCCGCGGTACACTGTCGAACAGGTTCTCCTGGCTGCAGGAGAACAGGTCGGCTATGAGAACATCACCTACGGCTCTCGGATGAACAAAGCCGTGGTGGCTTTTCTCCGAGAGGAGCGTTTAGTCCACCTGTTGGTCGAGAGGGGCCTGGTGCTAGACGATTTGTTTGTAGCCGTCTCGCCATTGTTTGTGCCGTCGACACGTGTTACCGTGTCAGGCGTACCTCCGTTTATCCCGAACGAGCTCATTGAGAAAGAACTGGGTCGTTTCAGGAAGTTTGCTAGCGGGTTCAGAACAGTCCGTCTGGGTTGTGACGACGCCAGACTGCAGCATGTTAACTCCCTGCGGAGACAGGCCTTCATGTATTTAAATGATCCCTCAGAGCAGCTGCAAGTGTCGTTTAAGGTCAAATATGAACACGGCTTCTACGCTTTGTACGCGAGTTCTGGCAGCATGAAGTGTTTTGAGTGCGGCGATGTCGGCCACAAACGTTCATCCTGCCCGCACAGGGAGCCCACAGCGGGCAGCAGTACAAGCGAGCCGCCGCCTGATGGCGCCGCTGAGGGCGGTAGGCCGCAAACAGCGCAGCAGGCAGTGGGAGATACCGTAACCGGTGATCCCCAACCTGGTACGGAAGGAAATGTACCAACTGAGCAGGACAGCAATACTGTAAATGACGGTAATCTGAGAGGTACTGAAGCACAGGATGCGGATGTATGCAGAGACGGAGGACAGACAGAACCAGCGGGAGACAGTCACCCAGCCGAGGCTGAGAGTCAGGTCCCTGCAGGTGAGTCACACTGTGAAAACGCTGGAAATGAAGATGAGGACATGTTAGAGGATGATAACCTATCTCAGTTTGCTGATATTGTGTCGCAAGATGATCAGCAGTCATATTCATTGAAAGAGATTAATGATTTCCTTGATGAAACCTATGGCAGACAGTCTGTGGATGTAACAGATTTCTTCTCGGATGTGGACAGGTTTGTTAGTTCTGTTATGAAAATTAGAAAAACAGCTGGATATGAAGAGCTCAGTAAGCAGAAGAGGTTTCGTCTGAAGAAGATTCTGACGAAACTCAGGAAAGAAAAGCGAGGAAAGGTTTCTTTACATGTACAAAACTGAAATATATGTGATACACAAAAGGTGTTTTTTTTTCTCTCTTGGAATGTTTTCACTGTCTTATCCTTCCTTTTCTCTCTTCTTTTAATGGACGGTTTGCGAGTAGGGAGTCTAAATATTAATGGAGGACGGGATAGAGTTAAGCGAGGTGTGGTAGCTGAGCTGATTAGAGCTAAGAACATAGATGTGCTCTTCCTACAGGAAACACACAGCTCTGCAGACAACGAGATAGAGTGGGGAATGAGTTGGGCAGGCCAGGCTTTTTTGAGCCATGGTACCAACTTTAGTGCAGGTGTAGCTGTTCTCTTCTCGCAGCGCCTCCTTTTGACATGTGAAGTTGAGCAGGGCAGGATCCAGGTAGTTCAGGCAACAATCCGAGAAATACCTTTTGTGTTTATAAATGTGTATGCTTATAATACAGGCACTGATCGCTTGAGATTGTTTAGCAAACTGAGGGATAAACTCAAACAATTTAATAGTGGCTCAATCATAGTGGTGGGAGGAGACTGGAATTGCACTACACACCCTACAGTTGACAGAAACTCAGAAGAGCCCCATCCACCGTCAGCTTCTTTTCTGTCCACTGTGGTTGCAGAAAACGACCTTACGGATGTTTGGAGGACACTTAATCCAACAGTTAGGCAGTACACATGGGTAAAAGCTGCGGAGGGTAGTGTGAGGGCAGCCAGGTTGGACAGGATTTACCTCAATCAAACATACAGCAACAGGTTGATTAAGTCCACGATATCACCTGTGGGATTTTCAGATCACCATTTAGTAGTGGCAGATTTTTCTTTACAAGTTCAATTTCGACACTGTTCCCACTGGCACTTCGATGTGCGGCTAACGCAGGATAAAGCCTTCTGTCAGTTCTTCTCTGACTTCTGGAGTCATTGGAGGCTGAGGAAGAGGGATTTTGAGAGCTTAGCTCGATGGTGGGAGGTAGGAAAAACACAAATTAGGATTTTCTGTCAGCAATACAAACAACACACTCTCGGTGTGGAGAAACTTTGTCTTGATGAATTAGAGAGAGAAATTAGGATATTAGAAAGCGAAGTAATTATTGGACATGATGGTGACAGCAGCACTTTGGAAAGTAGGAGGAAGGCTTTAGGTAGGTTCCTACATGAGAGAGCAAAGGGCGCTTTAATCAGGACCCGACTTGCCACCATCAAAGACATAGATGCTCCAACTTCTTTTTTCTTTAAACTCGAGAAGAAAATTAGAAAGAACAATGTGATGATGCACCTCAAACTTCCCAGTGGGGCAACAACAACTGATCCATCAGAGATGAGGAAGTTGGCCATAGACTTCTACAGCAGCCTGTTCAGTGCGGAGACCTGTGACTCTGGCTGTGTGGGGGAGATACTGGAGGGACTGCCTCAGCTGGGTGAAACACAGGTGACTTCGCTGGAGTCCCCCGTCTCCTTTGATGAGATGTCTGCGGCGGTTCAGCAGCTCAGCTGTGGCAAAGCCTCTGGAGTTGATGGACTTCCTTCAGAGTTCTACAAGACGTTTTGGACTCACATTGGACGAGACTTACACGATGTTTTTAAAGAATGTTTGAACTCTGGAACTCTACCTTTGAGTTGTAGACGGGCTGTCCTGACACTGCTACCAAAAAAGGGAGATCTTGGCCTACTAAAAAACTGGAGGCCAGTTTCGTTGTTGTGTACTGACTATAAGATCATTGCAAAATGCTTTTCAAATAGACTCAAACAGTGTATGGACACGGTTGTACATTACAGCCGGACGTACTGTGTTCCTGACCGTACAATTAAGGATAATCCTTTTTTGATACGTGACATTATTGCCATATCTAAGCTCCAGGAGCTGGATGTTGGCCTGCTTTCCTTAGATCAAGAGAAGGCTTTTGACAGGATAGATCATTGCTATCTGTTCAAAACACTTAAAGGTTTTGGTTTTGGGGATAAATTTGTTAACTGGATCAAGTTGTTGTATTCCGGAGCCAGTGTTCTGTTGAAGGTAGGAGGTGGACTCAGCCGACCTGTCTCTGTTAGGAGAGGTATCAGACAGGGTTGTCCCTTATCTGGGATGCTGTACTCCCTGGCCATTGAACCACTTTTATTTCAGCTCAGGCAGGGGCTCCCAGGGCTAACCTTTTCAGGGAAGATCACCACTGCAGTTAGCTTATCAGCATACGCTGATGATGTCACGGTTTTCATAACAACCCAAAACGATGTACAATTTCTCAAACAGAAATTGGCCTTATACGAACAAGCTTCCTCTGCAAAGGTTAATTGGTCAAAATCCGAAGGCCTCTTGCTGGGGGAGTGGAACAGTAGAGAAAAGCCGACATTACCAGCGGGGCTGCAGTGGAATACAGACGGGATAAAATGCCTAGGTGTCTTTCTAGGCAGTGACCGCTTCCTGAGCAAAAACTGGGAGGGTTTAACCGAGAAGGTCAGTGCCCGATTGTCTAGGTGGACTTGGATCCAGCCTCAGTTGTCCTATAGGGGGAGGGTCTTGATTGTTAACAACTTGATTGCCTCGATGTTCTGGCACCGGTTTACAGTTTTAGAACCTCCGGACACGCTCATACGGGAAGTACAGAAGACGCTAGTGGACTTCTTCTGGGGAGGCTTTCACTGGACCAAGTCTGCTGTACTGTTCCTACCAGTGCTGGAAGGAGGCCAGGGCCTGATTGACCTCCGCAGTCGCATCATGGCCTTTCGCCTTCAAACCGTGCAGCGCCTTTTATACCATGACCAGCGACTTTGGAGTGAAACGGTGTCTGTGTTGCTTCGGAGGGTCATGAACCTGAACTATGACAAACACCTGTTCTTTCTGGACCTGGCTGGCATGGACTTCACGACAACACCCTTCTATCAATCTGTTCTCCGCGCTTGGAGAACGGTCTTGCGCACCAACAGGGACTACTCCCAGCTCTATGGCAGTGCCGGGGAGGAACCACTGTTCCATAACCCACTGATACACTGCAGGATGCTCAGCTCCGCAAGTGTACAGAGATCCCTCATAAGAGCTGGACTTATGAAATTAGCGTGTCTCAGATCAGGAGGACAGTGGAAGACGGCGGGCATTTTGAGCCAAGAGACTGGCTTTAAATCTCTTCGTTTGATGGAGAGATTGTTGGGGGAAGTGATCAGTGCACTTCCTGGCTTCTTCAGGGAGGTACTAGGAGCGGAGTGTGGAGAGGATCAGCCAGCTATGCTGCCTGTCTTTCCATCTTTGTCAGTCCGTGCGGCAGTGGAGGAGCAGGAAGAAGTGAAGGGGGCCATTCTGTCCTTCAAAACGCCGGAACTACATGACCTCTCAAGCACGTCACAGAAGGCCTTGTACGCAGTCACTGTAAAGGTTCTCAACAGAACATCACTAGCCGGTGTGCAGGAGTCGAGGTGGTTGAGTTTGTTGGCACCAGGCTCATCCCCCAGGGGCAGCTGGAGGTCCTTGTACAAACCCCCCATTGAGAAACGCACTGCGGATCTACAGTGGAGGGTGGTACACGGGGCTGTGGCTACGAACAGACATGTGGCACACTTTGATCCTAGGGTAGGGAGTCAATGCCCTTTCTTCAATGATGAGGAAACCCTACAGCACTTATGGCTTAGATGTCCCAGGTTGGGCCCTCTTTTCTCTGTACTGCAGCGGTGGCTCAGAGGTTTAGGAGAGGTTCTTGCGGACAGCCTGTTTGTCTTTGGTCCGAGGTACATGGCAGCACAGTGCAGACGTATCACCTTGGTTAATTTTTTGATAGGACAGGCGAAAATGAGCATTTGGCTTAGCAGAAGGAACAAGATGAAAGGCACAGGGTCCACAGACGCCATGCTCATGTTCAGGGGTCTAGTGGCTGCTCGGCTGAAAATAGAGTTCATGTTCTTCAACCTTAGTTCAAACCTAGAAGGATTTATTTCTATGTAGGGACATGGGGATGTGCTGTGCACAGTGGAAGACCAAGTGCTTATTCTTAATCTTTGAAAAAAGGGGAAATAGGGGGAAGGTGTAACCTTTGTTTTTACTGTGTATGGCGATTGTTGTGTTTTTCCACTATGTATATGAGTTTTTGTGTTGATGTTATCTTGATGTGACTGAAGAATTGAAACATTAAAGGCTTGGTTAAAGGTCAAGGTCTCTCCCCTCTCTCTCTCTCCTCTCTCTCCTCTCTCTCTCTCCCCTCTCTCTCTCTTCTCTCTCTCTCACTCTCCCCTCTCTCTCTCCTCTCTCTCTCTCACTCTCCCCTCTCTCTCTCCTCTCTCTCTCGCTCTCTCCTTATTCTTTGTGTTTCCGTGTCTCTGTGTCCTCTCTCTTTTTCCTCCAGCTCCCTCCTGTCCACACTCTCTCATTAACAGGCTCGCCAGCCAGCTGAACAAATAAGTTTAAAAGATGTTCTTTCACTTTTTCGTCTTAGAAGAAGTTTTCTTTCCCCGCAAGAGTACACTGAATTTTTCATCCTTAATTTTGCTGAAATAGTAATATCCCACAAAACCCCCGCGAGGAGCCGTGACGTGAGCTGGTCATAGGTTCTGATAGTGTAGCTGAAGCGATGCGTGCTGTCAGTACTCCTACTCTGCTTTAAAAAAAAAAAGAAAAAAAAGAGCTCGTTAATATTAAAATTGTCATTAACCAGGTTCAGAATTAACTCCGGGCCCGGTCTTCCACCCCGCGTGCCCTCGCTAAGCAGGCTGTGCGTTGAGTGATGGCGGGGGTACTTGGTGACACGGAGGCTGTGTCAGCAGTTTAAACCACGTGACCCATTAATAAGACGCGGCGTAGTGGCGGGCAGGGTGGGAAAGGGGGCGGCTGGAGAACAGGCTCAGGGGTTTTGCTGATGACTGCGTCAAAATATCCGCTAATTCAAGACCCTCGAGATTTAATGATGCCCGCTGCAGAAAGGGTGTCCGCGTACAAGTTAATGTGAGGGTGTCGGCGTTAGTGTGAGTGCACTGCCTGGTTGTGTGTGCGTGTGTGTGTGTGTGTGTGTGTGTGTGTGGGGAAGTTGGCGAGATCACGTGTGTGTGTGTGTGTGTGTGTGTGTGTGTGTGTGTGTGTGTGTGTGTGTGTGTGTGTTGGTCCATGATGGATGAACGTCATCCTGCAGCAGGGGGAGGAGGCTTTGTTTTGGCCCGGAGAAGGTGTCATGCTTAAGACCCCCGCCTCGGGGGCCGTGTGGAGCGTGCGCATGCTGGCCCCGCACCAAGTCCTCCCAGAATCCCGCCTCCCCTACGAGTGTGCTGCTCCTCCCAGCTCCCCCGTTGTTTCCTTTTAATTATGAAACAAAATACGGAGGAACAGGCAGCTTACACTCCAGCTGATCGTAGCCGGGGAGACCTCGTGGGGGCCTTCTTCTTCTTCTTCTTCTTTTATTTTTCTTCTTTGGCGTTTTTTAGTACCGCCTGACAAGAGCGCCGAGATAGTCCGTCTGAATCTGGTTTTTAAGCAGAATCTCTCTGCACCGTATTTATTTGGAGGGGGGGATTCCAGCCCCCCCACCTTTTCTCCCCAATTGTATCCAGCCAATTACCCCACTCTTCCTAGCCGTCCCGGTCGCTCCTCCTCCCCCTCTACCACATGCCTCCTCCCATACATGTGGAGTCGCCAGCCGCTTCTTTTCACCTGACAGTGAGGAGTTTCACCAGGGGGACGTAGCGCGTGGGAGGATCACGCTATTCCCCCCAGTCCCCCCCCCTCCGAACAGGCGCCCCGACTGACCAGAGGAGGCGCTAGTGCAGTGACCAGGATCCATACCCACATCCGGCTTCCCACGCGCAGACACGGTCAATTGTGTCTGTAGGGGAGCCCGACCAAGCCGGACGTAACACGGGGATTCGAACCGGCGATCCCCGTGTTGGTAGGCAACGAAATAGACCGCCACGCCACCCGGAGGCCCCTCTCTGCATATCTTAAGCAAGAACAAGCACACAGGCTAGAAATCAAAGTATGAGAGTTGTGCGTCTTAGTTAGGATTGTTAATCTAACTTAGCAGAGTTGGCAAGAGAAAGTTTCGACCATTTCCATAAGTGTGTGTGTGTGTGTGTGTGTGTGTGTGTGTGTGTGTGTGTGTGTGTGTGTGTGTGTGTGTGTGTGTGTGTGTGTGTGTGTGTGTGTGTGTGTACCTGCATGTCAAGTCTCAACCTACAGCCTGAATGCCCATGGGGGAAGGCACACAGGCCCCACCAGTAAATCCAGTGTGTCAAGGAGCAAATTGAAAATGCCAATTTCACTTTACTCTCCCCCGCTTGCCGCCCGCTCCCCGCCTCATCCCACCACTTAACTCATGTGTAAATGAATAAGCTCCCCACACTCATCTGCCACCCCACCATTTCTGTTATCTGTCCCCCCCTCCATGCTGCCTCTCTTCCCTTCTTTCCTCCCCTTTTCCTCTTTGCTTACCTCCTTCCCTCGCTCCTTCCACCTCCTCGTGTTTTTCTGTTCTCCTCTGTCACTCTTTCCTTCCCTTTCCTCAACTCTTCATACCTCCCTGTCCGTCTCCATCCTTCCATGCCCAGCCTGTCTCGTATTTGGGTTTGTGTGGACATGAGATGTGTGTGTGTGTTGGTGACGGGAGTTCTGGATTTGTAGGTGAAGGCTGTGTGTTGTGTGCAGGATCACCAGTCACATTAAGTTCGCCTGTATATCTGAGTTACTGCAGAAACCAGCATCCGTTTCTGACACGTTTCCTGTCTGTCTGTCTGTCTGTCTGTCTGTCTGTCTGTCTGTCTGTCTGTCTGTCTGTCTGTCTGTCTGTCTGTCTGTCTGTCTGTCTCTCTATCTCTCTCTCTGTCTGTCTGTCTGTCTGTCTGTCTGTCTGTCTGTCTGGCTGTCCATCTATCTGTCTTTCTATCTATCTGTCTGCCTGCCTGCCTGTCTATCTGTCTGCCTGCCTGTCTGTCTCTCTATCTCTCTGTCTGTCTATCTGTCTGCCTGTCTGTCTATCTTTCTGTCTGTATGTATGTCTATACGTCTGCCTGTCTGCCTATCTTTCTGCCTGTATGTATGTCTGTCTATTTCTGTCTGCCTGTCTGTCTATCTGCCTGCCTGTCTGCCTGTCTGTCTGCCTGCCTACCTGTCTCTCTCTCTCTGTCTGTCTGTCTGTCTGTCTGTCTGCCCGTCTGTCTCTCTCTGTCTGTCTATCTGCCTGCCTGCCTGTCTGCCTACCTGTATGTCTGCCTGTCTGTCTGCCTACCTGTCTGTGTGTTTAGTATGACTACGAGGGTGGAGACATCAGTGACCTGCCAGTCGACCTGTCTGTGGTGTGGAACGGCAACTTCGTCATCGACAACCCCTTCAACATACAAGGTAGGATGCGGTCTGCCCGGATCTGCCCCACCGCCCTTCATGTACCTCATATCTTAATACAGCCCCACACAGGGCCTCATAGCTGGGCAGTTATTCATTACAGGAAGTCATTTTCTCTGGTGGACTTGAACACAAGTTCGATGCTCATCTGACTCTGATTTTTTGCAGTCGGTTGTGGATTACTATCACTTGCATTTGAATAGCTGCACAGTATATTCACTAGTAGTATATTCACTAGTAGTATTTTCACTAGTAGTATATTCACTCCTAGTACATTCAATAGTAGTAGTATATTCACTAGTAGTATATTCACTCCTAGTATATTCACTAGTAGTAGTGCATTCACTAGTAGTATATTCACTAGCAGTAGTATATTCACTAGTAGTAGTATATTCACTAGTAGTATTTCACTACTAGTATTATATTCACTAGCAGTAGTATATTCACTAGTAGTAGTATATTCACTCGCAGTATATTCACTAGTAGTAGTATATTCACTAGTAGTAGTATATTCACTCGCAGTATATTCACTAGTAGTAGTATATTCACTAGTAGTCTATTCACTAGTAGTAGTATATTCACTAGTAGTCTATTCACTTGTAGTAGTATATTCACTAGTAGTATATTCATTAGCAGTAGTATATTCACTAGTAGTAGTATATTCACTAGTAGTATATTCATTAGCAGTATTATATTCACTAGTAGTAGTATATTCTAGTAGTAGTATATTCACTAGTAGTAGTATATTCTAGTAGTAGTATATTCACTAGGTACGTAAGAACAAGAAACACTCTTTTGCAGCAAAGTGAGACTTGTAGGTTTGGTGGACTGTGTGTTGCATCGTGTAATTCAAACCCTAACACAGATGACTTAATTAAAAGTATGAGGCAACTAGCAAAATAAAAAATAAAATTTAAAACTGTCTGAAAAATAGAAAATGATGGACAGTCTCTGTGATAACTGATGAAGCCTGACTCACTGCACCCAGTGAAAGCTGCTGATGTCAGTACAGTAAGCAGACAGAAACATAAAGTACAGATGTACAGAACACTGCAGTAATAGGAACCTAAAGAAGAGTTGTATATTCACACACACACACACACACACACACACACTCTCTCTCTCTCTCTCTCTCTCTCTCTCTCTCTCTCTCTCTCTCTCTCTCTCTCTCTCTCTCTCTCTCTCTCTCTCTCTCTCTCTCTCTCTAATAGCACTTCACCATATATCCATCGTGAGTATCAATATGCGGTTGAGTGATTGTTTCACATTTGACAAGTACCAGTGAGAGAGATGAATATGTTCAGAACAAAGGTACAGTTGTCTATATCTCCTTTTCTCTTCTCTTCTCTTCTCTTCTCTTCTCTTCTCTTCTCTTCTCTTCTCTTCTCTTCTCTTCTCTTCTCTTCTCTTCTCTTCTCTTCTCTTCTCTTCTCTTCTCTTCTCTTCTCTTCTCTTCTCTCCTCTTCTCTTCTCTTCTCTTCTCTTCTCTTCTCTTCTCTTCTCTTCTCTTCTCTTCTCTTCTCTTTCACTTCCTCTTCCCCTCCTGTCCTCCCCTCTCGTCTCCTCATCCTCTCCTCCTCTCTCCTCTTCCTCTTGATCTCCTCTTCCTTTTCCTATTCATCTTCTCTCCTCTTCCTCTTCTCTCCTCTCTTCTTCTCCTCTCCTCCCCTCCCCTCCTCTGCTCCTCTTCCACTTCCTCTTCTCCTCCTCCCCTCTTCTACTTCCTCTCCTCTTCTTCTCTTCTCCTCTTACTCCTCTCTCCTCTCCTCTCCCTGTTCCACTTCCTCTCCTCTTCCTCTCCTCTACTCTCCTCTTCCTCCTCTCTCCTCTTCCTCTCCTCTCCCTCTTCCTCTCATCTCCTCTCCTCTTCCTCTTCCGCTTCCTCTCCTCTCCTCTCCCTGTTCCTCTTCCTCTTCCTCTCCTCTCCTCTCCTCTTCTCTTCATGGAATGAAAGGGTTATAGATGGAAGGATGGATGGACGGGTGATGAAAATCAGCTAACACATCCAGCACACATTTAAATATTTACATTGGGTAATGAGAGGGAGAAAGATGAACGACAGGTTATAAACGCGTGTGTAAAGGTTATAAACACATGTGTAAAGTAACAGGAGGGGCGTATGTCTTCATCTTGTTCCCCTGTGGTCTCCTGGATCAGCAAGTGAGTCTGTAACTCTGAGTGGTTTCTGTAGACGATGTGATGCATCGCTACGTGGTGCCTCATGACTGTACAAGTCACGTTTGTACTACATCCTTATCCCCAGGAATGTGTTTCTCCTTATAAGAAAAGAAACACTTCTATTCTGTTCTATCTTTACAACCCACACACACACACACACACACACACACACACACAGACTTGATCACATATCCCTCTCCCATCAAGTCTGACCTCATTTTGATAATTGTCAGACATGCAGTTCATTTTGCATGATGCTGATGAATGTGTCTCCTGTTGCTCGTGACCTCATTTCCTGCCGGGGCTGTGTTATTTAAAGTGTGTGTCTGTGTACTGCGTCTGTGTACTGCTGTTTATTCACCAACATCCACTCTGCATCTACTCTGCATCACTGTGTTGTGAATGAAACGCGTGGTCTTCAGCAGCATGGGGTCTTATTTGAAGCTTTCCTCCTTACGGCACGTAATCAAACCGCAAATCAGAAAACTCCATGATTGAGCGTCCGGGTTGCGTGGCGGTCTATTCCGTTGCCTACCAACACGGGGATCGCCGGTTCGAATCCCCGTGTTGCCTCCGGCTTGGTCGGGCGTCCCTACAGAGACAATTGGCCGTGTCTGCAGGTGGGAAGCCGGATGTGGGTATGTATCCTAGTCACTGCATTAGCGCCTCCTCTGGTCAGTCGGGGCGCCTGCTCGGGGGGGGGGGGGGGGGACGGTGTGATCCTCCCACGTGCTACGTCCCCCTGGTGAAACTCCCCACTGTCAGGTGAAAAGAAGCGGCTGGTGACTCCACATGTATGGGAGGATGCATGTGGTAGTCTGCAGCCCTCCCCAGATCGGCGGAGGGGGTGGAGCAGCGACCAGGACGGCTCGGAAGAGTGAGGTAATTAGCCGAATACAATTGGGGAGAAAAAGGGGACCCCCCCCCCCCCCATGATTGTAAAAGTGCAGCTTAGATTTCCGCTACCGGTGACCAGTGGTTAACCCGGAGCAGCTGCATTTCTCAGGGAAGCCTTTTAAAAGTTGGACTTGATAATCTCAAGTATTGAATCATAACTAATTGGTTTCCCACGTATTTTTAAAACGGGGTCGAACCCCCGGCCGACAGGACAGAATTGTGTGGCTACATCTGGGTAGAGCCCATTCTGCACATGAATATTCTTCATCTCGTTTGTTATTGGATCAATTTGTCAGTGCCATCCAGAACTGCTGCATAACGGCTCTCAGACCTGTTATCTTGCAGCCATTCGGAGAGGTTGCTATATCCGTGTGGCTAGCTTATTGCATTTGTGATTATTCAACTTCCTTTTGAGTCTGCGTGTCATTTGAGTTTCAGTGTTGTGCTTGTTTTGACAGCACGCGGCGTTACAGCGTGAGAAAACGGGTTTTCTGACCCAGTGGTTCTGCTGCAGAACAGAATAAACACGAGAGAAATACAACATTAGTGGTGTAAATATTGAGCAAAAGTTACAGACTGCCTGCCGTGTCCTTGCTAGCTCGACGAGGGCTGCGGCCTGAAGTCCCGTCAGACTTGCATGGTCGCATTTCGATGCTGCACCTTCGCATTTTGGTCCGCCGTCCAACGGGTTTCTTCGCCAGTTCTGCGGAAGTGGCGGAGACCTCCGGGTTGGTTCTGTGTGGAGAGAGCCGCCCGTTGAAAAGGGAAGAAACGTAGGCGGGTTAAAGGAGAATTGCGTGGCGAGGTGTGCGTGATGTTTGTAGTTTCGCCTCTCTTCCACTTCCAGTCGTGACGGCGTTGACTCGGCACAGGAGGGGCGAGGTCGCCTTACCGCCGAGCTCCTGCGCTTAACGCAGCATGGTAAAGGCCGTAAAACCTCCCTAAATGACTTTTAGAAATAAGCCTTGCTCATTCAAATCTCATAAAGGCCTTCTCCTCCTCCTCTCCTCCTTTTTCTCTCCATTCTCTCTGCCCCCACCCATCTCTCTGAATCACTCTGCATTATCCGTCTTAGGCAGAGCTAGTCTGCGCGCCCTGGCTTCGCCCTGGTGTAAAGTGGAAATGTTAATGTAATTAAATCATTCATTTGGCTCAGATTAATTAGCGCCCCGCTACTTTTAAGCTTAGCCGTGGCTAATCAGATTAGCGCGCGAGGGCCGAGGCAGGCAGATGGATACACAGGCACGCTTTGAAGTCCAGCCGCCGTCTGCTGTTCTCTCGCCTCTTCCTCGCCAGACGCGGTTCAGCTTGTTTTTCTTTGGTTCTACCCCCACCCACCCACCCCACCCCCTCTCTCTGTCTGTCTGTCTGTCTGTCTGTTGCCCTTGGAGGAACTTGTCATCTCCATCCATTTCAATTCATTAAAGATAAAAATTCCTGTTGGTAATTCATTACAAAGCATGACATAGATTTCGTCTCCTCCTTCATTCTTCAATCTCCTCCTCACACACGCACACGCGCACACACACACACACACACACACACACACACACACACACATATATATATATATATGGCAGTGCAGTTGTTTGCACGGTCATCTCACAGCAAGAAGGTCCTGGGTTCGAGCCCCGGGGTAGCCCAACCTTGGGGGTCGTCCCGGGTCGTCCTCTGTGTGGAGTTTGCATGTTCTCCCTGTGTCTGCATGGGTTTCCTCTGGGTGCTCCAGTTTCCTCCCACAGTCCAAAGACATGTAGGTCAGGTGAATTGGCTGTACTAAATTGGCCCTAGGTGTGAACGTGTGTGTGTGTGTGTGTGTGTGTGTGTGTGTGGTTGGGCCCTGTGATGGCCTGGTGGCCTGTCCAGGGTGTCTCCCCACCTGCCGCCCAATGACTGCTGGGATAGGCTCCAGCATCCCTGTGACCCTGAGAGCAGGATAATCAGGTTGGATGGATGGATATATACGTATTTACACACACACACACACACACACACACACACACACACACACACAAACACACACACATATGTATATATATATATATATGACTCCTAACTCGTATATATATATATATATATATATATATATATATATATATATATATATATATATATATGTGATACATATGTGTGTGTGTTTGTGTGTGTGTGTGTGTTTATGATGACTGCTAACTGAAAAAGGAACTCATGTTTTACTTGACTTACATGTCAGAAATAAATTTGGGTCATTTCATTTTCAAATGGTTAGTGATGAAAACGCCTCACTTCTCTGTTGCCCGGTCCCAGGTTGGGACTGGGTATGACAAATCAATCCACTTTGATTCACGGTCAGCACTTTCTTGTCTCTGATGGTGTCTTCTCCTCCCTCCACCTCCCAGCCCACCTGTACAAGTGCAGGGCCCTGCGGGACAGCTGCGGCATGTGTCTGAAGGCCGAGCCGCGCTTCGAGTGCGGCTGGTGCGTCCAAGAGAGGAAGTGCTCCCTCAGACAGGAGTGTACCAGTGGCGGGAACCCCCACCAGTCTCCGCAACACCCAGACGGTGGAGGATGGATGCATGCCACCACTGGCAACAGCCGCTGCACACACCCAAAGATCACCAAGGTGGGAGGGCTTACTGGGTGTTGTGTGTGTGCGTGTGTGTGTGTGTGTGTGTGTGTGTGTGTGTGTGTGTGTGTGTGTGTGTGTATGGCTGTATGGTTACCTCACAGATGTTTCTGTTAGAGATTGTGGCTCCAGGTGGTCTGTTACTGTGTATCATATTGTATGTGTGGTGGCTACAGGTGGTCTGTTACTGTGTATCATATTATATGTGTGGTGGCTACAGGTGGTCTGTTACTGTGTATCATATTGTATGTGTGGTGGCTACAGGTGGTCTGTTACTGTGTATCATATTGTACATATGGTGGCTACAGGTGGTCTGTTACTGTGTATCATATTGTACATGTGATAAGTACAGGTGGTCTGTTACTGTGGATCATATTGTATGTGTGGTGGCTACAGGTGGTCTGTTACTGTGTATCATATTGTATGTGTGGTGGCTACAGGTGGTCTGTTACTGTGTATCATATTGTATGTGTGGTGGCTACAGGTGGTCTGTTACTGTGTATCATATTGTATGTATGGTGGCTACAGGTGGTCTGTTACTGTGTATCATATTGTATGTGTGGTGGCTCCAGGTGGTCTGTTACTGTGTATCATATTGTATGTGTGGTGGCTCCAGGTGGTCTGTTACTGTGTATCATATTGTATGTGTGGTGGCTACAGGTGGTCTGTTACTGTGTATCATATTGTATGTGTGGTGGCTACAGGTGGTCTGTTACTGTGTATCATATTGTATGTGTGGTGGCTACAGGTGGTCTGTTACTGTGTATCATATTGTACATGTGATGAGTACAGGTGGTCTGTTACTGTGGATCATATTGTACGTGTGGATGTATTTGCCTGAGAAGAATTTATGATGAGAAAGAGAAAGAGAGAGACCCTGCAGCGTGGAGCGTTGAATATTCCCCTCCTCGGTGATTTCAGTCATTATTTCTGTTTATGGATGGTACTGTTTTGTTATGTTACTGGTTCTGAGAGCGTGAGAGAGACAAAGACATGGTTAAGGAAAGGGAAAATAGGAAAGAAGGGGAGGCAGACATGTCGCAATGAACTGAGAAGCCATCTGTTGCTCTTCTTCCTTGTCTCTTGTTTACTCATCTTCACTTTGCCGTATAGTTCACATGCACACACATACAGATACCAGCAGAGGCAAACTTGCATGACTTCACACATACATATGCAAGTAGCCATGCACATGCACACAAGTGCACATGTTCACGTGTAATTTTTCTCCCCAATTGTGCTTGGCCAATTACCCCACTCTTCCGAGCAGTCGCGCTCGCTGCTGCACCCCCTCTGCCTATCCGGGAAGGGCTGCAGACTACCACATGCCTCCTGCAATACATGTGGAGTTGCCAGCCGCTTCTTTTCACCTGACTGAGGAGTTTCACCTGACTGAGGAGTTTCACCAGGGGGACGTAGCGCGTGGGAGGATCACGCTATCCCCCCTCCCGAACGGGTGCCCCGACCATCAGATGAGGCGCTACTGCAGTGGCAGGACACATACCCACATCCGGCTTCCCATGCACAGACACGGCTAATTGTGTCTGAAAGGAGGCCCGACCAAGCCGGAGGTAATACGGGGATTTGAACCACCTTCCCCATGTTGGTAGGCAACGGTATAGACCGCCACGCCACCCGGACACCCCGTAATCTGTCTTTCTTACTTACTCTCTGTTATGTAATGCACAAACATAAACTCGGAAATGCACTTGTACTCGCTCTCTTTCCAAACTGAGACCTGAGAAGGTGTTTGTCAGCTTTGACAACAAAAGTCCAAAATCCTCAGACTACGGTATGCAGTGCTAATGGCCTGGAGGTAGTGGTGGGCAAAATGAATGAATCAGTTAAGACTGGGCTAAAACAGGTATGGGACCAAGACCGTGAATACTGGGATGGCTTCCAGCGCTTCACCCGTGCCCCCGTCCATAGGGTTAGTGGTCGTGTCAGGAAGGGCGTCCGACGTAAAATTTTGCCAAATCAGTATGCGGATTGACAAGACCATACCGGATCGGATCACCATTGATGCTATGCCCTCACATGGTACCGATGGAAACCATAAAATCCGCTGTGGCGACCCCTGAAAACGGAACAAGCCGAAAGAAGAAGAAGTTAAGATTGGATGGATTATTTGTGAGTTAGGTAAGAATCAAGTTTCAAGATGCTACCAAATAAATTGATTGGCCTTGTTCTCCTGCTGCCTCCGGCGATACTACAGAACTCAAAAACAGAGGAGTTTCAACGCCGGTGAACAGGTCATGTCGTGAACAGGATGTGAAGTAATTCTCGTGCTGACTAGGAGGATAACTTGCGTTTTCATCGAACAGCAAATCAAGCATCCGTGCCTGCTCGCTTCACTGCAGGAAATGGTGTATTTTGGCAGTGGCTGTGCCATATTGTAAATCATATGAAGTTTTAATTTTGTTATTTGGGAGCATAATCATGTAATATTTATTTAAGCTATCAAAGAACAACCGTTGGAGCAAGGCAACACTGGTTGAGCATGTGATCCTTCTTCCGGAGCACTGAAGCAGTGCGTGAATCAGAGGAGTTTAACATGCACACTGGAGAACCTGAATCCGTGAAGTCTCGAAAGTCTGGTTCATTTAGACATCCGGGCTCGGATCTACTGAGTCAGCAAAAAGAACTGACCCGCCCTCCACCACCGGTCTGTGGACCCAACTGTGTTGTTTAATGGAAACCCTGCGAGGCTGCACTTTGGGATCCGCAGTAATGCAGCTTCTTGGAGTGTGGAATAATTAGCTCAGCTCGTGAAGCGTGTGAAGTCGCCCGCAATGATCCAGGCCTGTAAACCTTGGTAGGGCGTTGCGTCAACCCTCTGTCGAAGCCATGGCGGCGAGGCGCCCTGTGATTGTGAAAGCCCCGTGTGTCCAGAACTGAGGAAGAAGGGGTGTCGGGGGGATCCCGCTCTGTTTTAATATGGAGCTATTAAAGCTCACGTGGGGGCATTGAGGCTGCCCTCGGCACCGGCATGGTGTTATTACTCCCTGTTACATCAAGCTCGCGCTTTCAGAGAGACGGGGTCTGGTTTTATTCCTTCCCCCCCTTTTTATTTTGTGTGTGCATGTTTGTATTTCTGAGTTGGACGCCCATTGACATCATAAGTGGTAAGATGTGGGTTCATTGGTCTTAATTTTTTTTAGATCTTTATTTTCCCGTTTTTCTTCGTCTCTCTGTCCACTTTCAGCACGTGTCAGCTTATGCTAACAAGAGTGTAGGTTTACCTAATCTGTTTCATTTGGAATATTTTTGATTTTGAGATACTTCATTGAGTGCGACACGGTGGCGCAGTGGTTAGCGCGGTCACCTCACAGCAAGAAGGTCCTGGGTTCGAGCCCCGGGGTAGTCCAGCCTTGGTGGGTTGTCCTCTCTGTGGAGTTTGCAACCCTAACACGCATGTCTTTTTGATGGTGGGGGAAACCGGTGCACCCGGAGGAAACCCACTGCAGACACGGGGAGAACATGGAGACTCTACACAGAGGACGACCCCCAAGGTTGGACTACCCCAGGGCTCGAACCCAGGACCTTCTTGCTGTGAGGCGACAGCGCTAAGTACTGCGACAATGTGCCGCCCAATCACATTATAATACATTCCTTCTCTCATGCTCACACCCTCCCTCCTTTCCCCCCGTACCACCAGGGTGACATGGGGTGGCAGCTTTCACCCCCCCCAAAAAAAAGTCTAACCTACCCACTTGCCACCCCATTTGTTGACCAGACCACCAACTGATGTGGACATTTTCTTGGTTTATATTGAATTTTTACAAAATCTTTCATTTCATCACAAAGTCCCCTAAATGGTCCAGTGCAAGACTCATTTTACCCCACCCCCACCCTGCCCTGATGGTTGGCTGCGCCCCCCCCATTCACCAAGCATCCGGGGAGGAAGCTGGTCGTTTACACTGGACGCTGAGCGGGCGCCACGTCTCGTCTCTCGTTTGTAACAGATTGAAATGGCTTCATTTAAATTTCCATTTAGATAATTAGATGACATAACCGTTTTAATTTGGAAATTGATATTTTTTAGATCAAACATTTATCTCTCTATGATTACTGTTAATTTGCATTAATGCTGATGTAGGTTACAAACAGCCAATAACCACAAAATGACACAAGTATGGGCTGCTGGGTGGTGCAGTATGAAGCCTGGGCTTATATGGTTCAAAGACACACACACACACACATACATATATATATATATATATATATAGGCTTATGAAGTGAATATATATCTATATATATCTATATCTATCTATCTATCTATCTATCTATCTATCTATCTATCTATCTATCTATCTATATATATTTAGTTCTGATAAAGGGACTTTCCCCAATGTAGCCTATATTTGTACGTGGAGAAAATAAACTAGATGCCAAGACTTTACTTAACGAGCTGCGGCGGTGTAAACTTTTATATATAGGTCAGTGGGGTAAACACGGACATGGGTGCCAGGTGGGAGCAGACTACGCTTTGCAGCCCTTGCCGTGTAAATCCAGCAAAATGACTCTGTATTACGGACGTCTGCTTCAAGCAAGGCAATTTTCAGGATTTGTTGTATTCTTGTGCACTGTTTCTTCTTGCCTATAGTAGATAATGATATTAAAATGGTAGGAGTGTATAGTTAAAGTGGCTACTGAAGCACAGTAGAGAAACACAAACGACTAATCTCTTACGGAGACACACTCCCTGCTCAAGCTATGTCATATGTTTTTGCATTGCAGCGCTTTTAGTGTGAATTTGGCTGTGCCATCCTGTAGCGGAGCAGACGGGGAGGGGGCACAGGATCCCCCCCAGGGTGCCCTTAGCTGGGGGGCACCCGCTGAGCAGCATTGTTGGAGCCCGTGTTGATGCCAGGCAGACATTTAACATTCGTTTTGACATGAGGGGAGCTGACGGGGTCGGGGTACATTTGGAGTTAGGAGTGGTAGAACGTTGCCCCTTGGAATTGCTCCCGTGGCCAGGCGGTGCCACCCCTAAATGTCTCTCCTCCACCCGTTTTGCCAACCCATGTGTGAATCTCTAGAATCCCTTCTCCTTTGTTTCAGTTGCCATCAGCTCTCTCTCTCTCCCTCTCTCTCATTCGCTCACTCTCTCACTCTCATTGTTTTTCTGTGACCCTAAGCCTCCTTCTCCTTCAACCCCTCCACCCTCCCCCTACCTCTTCTACCCAACTCCATCTCTCTGTCATTCCCATAGCTTGGGTAGATGTAATTGAATTTTTTTTCTGTCACTGTCTCCCGATGAGGAGTGGTGAGCATCTCGGCGAGTGGCTCGTTGACATCTCGCCCGCTGCCCTGTCCTCTGAAGACCTCACCATGCCCTCCCCTCCCCTTAATCCGTCCCCGAGAAGAATGGCTGCCATGTTCCACTTACTATCACTATCACTAGTCCACCACCTCTTCCCCCTGCTGTCATTAGGGCTGCACAAAATTGGTGAAAACTCACATTGTGATATTTTTTTCCCTCTTCTGCAGTATATATTAGAAAAAAATATATGAAAAATAGTAATAAAATATATAATATTTTATATATATATATATAAAATGCAGGGATTCTCACCAGATGACTTGAATAGCTGTCTTTGGAAAGAATTAATCATTCTCTATATAATTTTTTTTAGGAGATTTCATCTGCATAGAAAATACAAATTATAATTAAAAAAAGCTTAATCGTAGAGATTTCGGTTTTTGTTGAAGGGTAGAGTGTAAACATGTGGCCAACCTACCATGAGAGCCTGGAAGTGTCTGTGCAGGCCCGGTGCACAGTAGGCAGAGAAGGATCGACCGCGGACAAACTCGCATCCTGTCACGAGTTGGAAATAAACGCTCCAAAATACGCCTGGTCCAGAATCCGCAATATGTAGTCTGCACTTCACCAAAATAAAAGCAATGAATGAGAGAAGAAGACGTTTTAGAAATCCGTACAACTGACGTTGCTTTTGTTTTTGCAACCCACTCTTCCTTTCTGGTGTTTTTCTCCTCTTCCTCGCTTATTTTCAGGTTGTGGTCAGTGACTACCTGGGCCTGCGCCCATCAAGCACAATCACTCTTGATTGTAATTGAGGGGCGTCTAGGTAGCATAGCGGTCTATTCCGTTGCGTACCAACACGGCTATCTCCGGTTCGAATCCCCGTGTTACCGCCGGCTTGGTCGGGCGACCCTACAAACACAATTGGCCGTATCTGTGGGTGGGAAGTCGGACGTGGGTATGTTTCCTGGTCGCTGCACTAGCGCCTCCTCTGGTCGGTCGGGGTGCCTGTTTGGGGGGGGGCGGACTGGGGGGAATAGCGTGATCCTCCCACGCGATACGTCCCCCTGGCGAAACCCGTCACTGTCAGATGAAAAGAAGCGGCTGGCGACTCCACATGTATGGGAGGAAGCATGTGGTAGTCTGCAGCCCTCCCCGGATCGGTATTGATACCAGAAGTGGGATGGGGAGATCGGGACGGCTCGGAAGAGTGGGGTAATTGGCCAAGAAAGATGGTGATTGGTGGTTTGCTGTGCATGCAGAGCCTGCATGTCAGCCACTAGTAACAAACTCCGTGTATCCGTGCACCCTCACATCGGAGTAAATGATGTTACATGAGACAGACTTCTCTTGTAGAGCCGCCATGGAAAATGGCGACCGTTCGAGTTTTCCTGCTGCAAAAAAGTTGTAGCATGAAGCGTTTGAGTTCATTTGCGTCACTTCCCCTCGCACATCCTGCGAAGCGACCATTGCACATGTGCACATCGCAGTGAAGCTGCAGAAACAAGATATCATGCAGCCCTACTACTCCTCCCTGTCTCTCTCCCTCTCCCTCTCTCTCTCTCTTCTTTCAGTGTTTCTCATTCAGCGCCTCTCTTAATGTTTCCATCTGGTCTGAATGGGAGGTGTCTGGTTATGTGGAGGTGTGAAGGAGGAGAAGGAGGAAATATCCAGATTCCATTATGTGTTGCGTGTTCGAAAATCTCCACATCCCTCCCAGTTTCTGCCCTGTCCCCCTCCATCAATCCGTGTGAATGTATTCCCTACCTCGTTTCACATACCCTCCATCTATCTCTCTATCTCTCTCTCTCTTTATCTCTCTCTCTGTCTGTCTGTCTGTCTGTCTGTCTGTCTGTCTGTCTGTCTGTCTGTCTGTCTGTCTGTCTGTCTGTCTGTCTGTCTGTCTGTCTGTCTGTCTGTCTGTCTATCTATCTATCTATCTATCTATCTATCTATCTATCTATCTATCTATCTATCTATCTATCTATCTATCTATCTATCTATCTATCTATCTATCTATCCATCCATCCATCTATATAAGGTGGAAAAATAATAATTGCTTCAATAGCTCGAGCACATTCCTGTCTCGATGAGGCGTAGTACAGCTCCTCATCTCTTACCCGTTCCCTTTCAGCCCGTCCATCACACAGCGTGATTCTCATGTCACAGCGGTGTTTGAAATCATTTTGTCCTCCTCTGGTGACGCTGTGCGGATGCCATGGCTCTTACCGGAGCTGCGCTTTAACCGTCGTCCGTTTTTAATGTCAGCCACCCAGAAATGTAGCGTTTACACTCAATACACAGTTATCTCAATGACGGCGTCGGCTGAAGGCTTTAAACTTGAATGCACAGTCGGTCGAAGGAGGGGGGGAAGGAGGAGAAGAAGACTGGAAATAAGAGGATGGGAGCGGGCGAGAAGTGAGGCGATGGGAGAATTGTCACATGAAAAGAGACGGAGACGAGGAGAGGAGGGTCGCTCTTTACACACTGATTATGATTTAATTCCCCCGACTCATCCCGCTCTTGTTGGGGAGTATCCCTGATCCTCTCTGACACCTCGGTACCTTTCTGAAATATGCATCTCTTCTTCTGCCCTGCTGCTTCTACTGCTGCTGCACACTTTCCTATGAGAGCGTGTTCACATCCGTCTTTACATTACTAATCTTGTGTGTGTGTGTGTGTGTGTGTGTGTGTACAAGCCGACATGGAGAGAAGGAGAATAAGAGCAATAGTGTCTTTTATGGAGATTGAAGATATGGAGCATGAAGATATGGGAAAGAGTAATAGAAGCTAGGTTAAGAGGAGAGGTCATGGTTAGCGAGCAGCAGTATGGTTGCATGCCAGGAAAGAGCACCACAGATGTGATGTTTGCTTTGAGGGTGTTGATGGAGAAGTATAGAGGAGGTCAGAAGGAGTTACATCGTGTCTTTGTGGATTTAGAGAAAGCATATGACAGGCTGCCGAGAGAGGAGGTGTGGTATTGTATGAGGAAGTCGAGAGTGACAGAGAAGAATGTAGGAGTGGTGCAGGATATGTATGAGTGCAGTGTGACAGAGGTGAGGTGTGCAGCAGGAATGACAGATGGGTTCAAGGTGGAGGTGGGATTACATCAAGGATCGGTGCTCAGCCCTTTCTTGTTTGCAATGGTGATGGACAAGTTGATGGACAAGATCAGGTAGGACTCTCCATAGACTATGATGTTTGCGGATGACAATGTGATCTGTAGCGACAGTAGGGTGCAGGTTGAGGAGAGCCTGGAGAGGTGGAGGTATGCACTGGAGAGAAGAGGACTGAAAGTCAGTTGGAGCAAGATGGAATACATATGTGTGAATGAGAGGGAGGACAGTGGAATGGTGAGGATGCAAGGAGTAGAGGTGACGAAGGCATATGAGTTTAAATACTTGGGGTCAACTGTCCAAAGTAATGGGGAGTGTGGAAGAGAGGTGAAGAAGAGAGTGCAGGCCGGGTGGAGTGGGTGGAGAAGAGTGTCAGGGGTGATTTGTGACAGAAGGGTACCAGCAAGAGTTAAAGGGAAGGTTTACAAGATGGTAGTGAGACCAGCTATGTTATATGGTTTGGAGACAGTTGCACTAATGAAAAGACAGGAGGTGGAGCTGGAGGTGGCAGAGTTGAAGATGATAATATTTTCACTGGGAGTGATGAAGAAGGACAGGATTAGGAATAAGTATATTAGAGGGACAGTTCAGGTTGGACGGTTTGAAAACAAAGCAAGAGAGGCAAGAATGAGATGGTTTGGACATGCGTGGAGGAGAGATGCTGGGTATATTGGGAGAAGGATGCTGAATATGGAGCTGACAGGGAAGAGGAGAAGAGGAAGGCCAAAGAGGAGGTTTATGGATGTGGTGAGGGCGGACATGCAGGTGGCTGGTGTGACAGAAGAAGATGCAGAGGACAGGAAGAGATGGAAACAGATGATCCGCTGTGGCGACCCCTAATGGCAGCAGCTGAAAGTAGTAGTAGTAGTAGTAGTAGTAGTAGTAGTGGTAGTAGTAGTGTATAACTGAGAGTAAGATGGGGAGTGATGCTAGTATAAGTGGAGTGAGAGTAGGAGTAATAACTGTGTTAAGAGTTATGAAAGTAGAAAGGTGTCACGAAGGGAAGGGGACAATTGCGAAAGCATTAATTTCCCTTATTCACAGATTTTTTCTCTCTCTTCATTAACCTCTATCATTCAAATGTAATTACCCGTTCATATCTGAGCCAGTGTGAGCTCAGAGATCTTAATAGGCTTCCTTAACTCAGATTTATCTTCAGATTTTTTATTATCATTATTATTTATTTTTTTACTAGTTGACCAATCCTAGGCTCTGCCCTCCTCCCCCTCGCTTTCATCCAATCACAGCTGAGAAACCACTGGTGGCCCCCGTAACCTCAGCCATGTCCCCTGAGCACTGTGTGCCCAACTCATTCTCGATGTATGTCAAGGAACATCAAAAATGGCCTGCAAATGTGCCCAGGAATGTTTAACAAAGCTTAAAAAAAGGGTGAAAGTATCAAGAGAGGATCATGCTGGTGATGTGCTGCAGAGTCAAGTCTCGTGGGGCTTGTTGGCATTAACTTTAGATTTTTTTCATCGTGAGGAATAACTTAATGGTTAACTAATCACGGCAAGAATTAGCCAAGCTAGCTACATCCTGGACAGCCTCATCCCTGTTTGATGCTGGGAGCAATATACCCCGTGTAGGAATTCACCTCAAACGGTGTCGGATTATTTGAGGGTGAAAGCAGAGAAGGTCGTTTTTGTGTTACTCTAGGATCAAATCTCTCATCCAGTGGGTTATTCTTTCTGAGAGCTCGTGTAATAATGAAAGAAGGTCTCTTCTTTCTGCAGTTAAGGAAGATCAGTTAATGCTGGCAGCGTATAAGATCGTCCTACTAGTCGTATTGATACAGAGTGCAGGGCAGGTCTTTTTTCAATGATTCCTACCATTCTGTAGGCGCAAAGAAAAGCAAGATAAGATCGCTTATGTTAAGCATACATTTATTTACTACATCCATCCGTTATCCAAGCCGCTTATCCAAATTCGGGTCGCAGGATGCTGGAGCCTATCCCAGCAGTCAGTCTTTGGATGGCAGGCAGGTAGACACTCTGGACAGGCCGCCAGTCCATGACAGGGCCTATACAGTCACACCAAGGGACAATTTAGTATGGCCGATTCACCTGACCTACATGTCTTTGGACTGTGGGAGGAAACCAGAGCACCCAGACGAAACCCACGCAAACATGGGGAGAACATGCAAAGTCCACACAGAGGACGACCCCAGGGCTCGAACCTAGAACCTTCTTGCTGTGAGGCGACCGCGCTAACCACTGCGCCACCGTGCCGCCCCTGAGCTTAATATTAATATATGGCCTTAATATAGGAAAAACATAATTCAAACTTCAAAATAAACGTAGTTAAGTTAATATAATACTAAATCCGACAGATCGCTTGCGAAACCCGTCCTAAGCTGCTCAGAAGTGTTCATACATTTGAGTAGCGATGGGCATCATTACAGTCTTAATGGTATTGCTACTCTTACCGATACTGCTTATTGATCCGGTACTTCAACGGTACTCTTATCGGTTATTTTTGTTATGGAAAGGAAACAACGTCTCCCCTGCTTTGCACAAAATCTATTCTATTTACCGCCATCAGCTCTGGTAATGGGCGTTGTATTTTCAGCAGAATTTGTTTCATTTCTCATTGACTTACAATAGCATTTACTACATCTCAGTTTATTTACTACATCTAAAACTACAACAAGACAGGTAGAACTGGTAACAGGACACGTGAAGAAAAGTGGGGAACTCGTAGGCAATTTTTATTCGGTACCATCAATTGGAGGACAAAACGGAGCCGGGCTTACGCACCAAAGCGAATTGTAGTCCGGGAGGCGAACTACAATCTGGAAATACGGTCTGCTAAAATGGAGTTTTTAAATGCGGGAAAATTAATGTGAGGTGTCGAATTCACTCTGTAAACTCGATCGAGTGAAAGTATGTTCTGATAAAACCATCACATTGGATCTGAAGAATAAGCACCAGTATGTTTTTGTCCGTGGGTGCGCAAGTTAAGTGAATTAGTGATAATTGTCACAAAATCACTTTATTGTGCTTGCTTTAGTACTTGTCATGACGTAGTCTTGCTAGGCTGCTATCGTCTTGTGGACGTAGACACAAGCCGCATCAAAATGCGACACTGCTCTGCTACAAATGATAACAAGCTACACCTTACCAGCACCCAGTCTGCAGGGGGCGGTATTTACATACACACTGGCCACAACATAACACTACGTCGCTCGTGTGTATGATATAAGCTAAATTGGCTGGTCCACGTGGCTTGAACGGTAGTTTCCCCTGAATGCCAAGGCCCCATTCTGTTGTCCAGCCATTATCACTGTTTATATTTCTACTGCTGTTACAAATAGCTGCTAAGTATCAAAACCTCTGGTATCGCACACTTCTAAACACATGTAGAGACTGGTCTTTGAAAAAACAACAATGTTACAGTAATATTTTGTTTTGATACATTATTATTATTATTATTATTATCATTTTATTAATGTTATTATTATGATATATTATTATTAATAATATTATTATGATGATTTTGATACATTAGTATTATTGTTATTATTATTATGATTTTGATACATTATTATTATTATGATACATTTGATAGTTCTCAAACAAGTCAGCCACCTAATGATGGCGTGTCACCGTAGAGACAAATGGTAAATGGGCTGCATTTATATGTAGCGCTTTTCTAGTTTACCGACCACTCAAAGCACTTTACAATGTATGCCTCACATTCACACACACATGGTGGAGGCTGCCATATAAGGTGCCAACCTGCTCATCAGTTAAGTGTTCAGTGTCTTGCTCGAGGACACTTCGACATGCGCTCCGCAGGAGCTGGGGATCGAACCAGCGACCTTCCGATTACTAGACGACCTGCTCTACCTCCTGAGCCATGCCGCCCCTAGACAAGACCATTGTTGGGCACCGGACCCTGTCAGTTTTGTCTACTTGCACCTTTATTAATGGGACTTTAATGACTGGCTTGACTCCATAATGGCCGTGGCACCATGGTGGGAGTTTTCTGTTAAATGCACGGAACTCCTCAGTGCTCAACAAATCTGATGAATCCTTGATTGACTGGAAAAACATCTTCCACCCTTGAATCAGAAGTAAAAAATCAATAGCACTACGTTTTTCCTGCATTTTTTTTGACAGTAACAATATGATGAAAAAATACTACCATGATTGGAGTATTTATTATTGGAGTATACTGAACCTCCTGTTTTATCAGTCGCTGAGTTGACTGGCACACTGTTTAAAAAATGTGTACATGGTACAGTTATACACTACCGTTCAAAAGTTTGGGATCACCCAAACAATTTTGTGTTTTCCATGAAAAGTCACACTTATTCACCACCATATGTTGTGAAATGAATAGAAAATAGAGTCAAGACATTGACAAGGTTAGAAATAATGATTTGTATTTGAAATAAGATTTTTTTTACATCAAACTTTGCTTTCGTCAAAGAATCCTCCATTTGCAGCAATTACAGCATTGCAGACCTTTGGCATTCTAGCTGTTAATTTGTTGAGGTAATCTGGAGAAATTGCACCCCACGCTTCCAGAAGCAGCTCCCACAAGTTGGATTGGTTGGATGGGCACTTCTTGCGTACCATACGGTCAAGCTGCTCCCACAACAGCTCAATGGGGTTCAGATCTGGTGACTGCGCTGGCCACTCCATTACCGATAGAATACCAGCTGCTTGCTTCTGCTCTAAATAGTTCTTGCACAATTTGGAGGTGTGTTTAGGGTCATTGTCCTGTTGTAGGATGAAATTGGCTCCAATCAAGCGCTGTCCACTGGGTATGGCATGGCGTTGCAAAATGGAGTGATAGCCTTCCTTATTCAGAATCCCTTTTACCTTGTGCAAATCTCCCACCTTACCAGCACCAAAGCAACCTCAGACCATCACATTACCTCCACCATGCTTAACAGATGGCGTCAGGCATTCTTCCAGCATCTTTTCATTTGTTCTGCGTCTCACAAACGTTCGTCTTTGTGATCCAAACACCTCAAACTTGGATTCATCCGTCCACAACACTTTTTTCCAGTCTTCCTCTGTCCAATGTCTGTGTTCTTTTGCCCATCTTAATCTTTTTCTTTTATTGGTCAGTCTCAGATATGGCTTTTTCTTTGCCACTCTGCCCTGAAGCCCAGAATCCCGCAGCCGCCTCTTCACTGTAGATGTTGACACTGGTGTTTTGCGGGTACTATTTAATGAAGATGCCAGTTGGGGACCTGTGAGGTGTCTGTTTCTCAAACTAGAGACTCTAATGTACTTATCTTCTTGCTCAGTTGTGCAACGCGGCCTCCCACTTCTTTTTCTACTCTGGTTAGAGCCTGTTTGTGCTGTCCTCTGAAGGGAGTAGTACACACCGGTGTAGGAAATCTTCAATTTCTTAGCAATTTCTCGCATGGAATAGCCTTCATTTCTAAGAACAAGAATAGACTGTCGAGTTTCAGATGAAAGTTCTCTTTTTCTGGCCATTTTGAGTGTTTAATTGACCCCACAAATGTGATGCTCCAGAAACTCAATCTGCTCAAAGGAAGGTCAGTTTTGTAGCTTCTGTAACGAGCTAAACTGTTTTTGGATGTGTGAACATGATTGCACAAGGGTTTTCTAATCATCAATTAGCCTTCTGAGCCAATGAGCAAACACATTGTACCATTAGAACACTGGAGTGATAGTTGCTTGAAATGGGCCTCTATACACCTATGTAGGTATTGCACCAAAAACCAGACATTTGCAGCTAGAATAGTCATTTACCACATTAGCAATGTATAGAGTGTATTTCTTTAAAGTTAAGACTAGTTTAAAGTTATCTTCATTGAACAGTACAGTGCTTTTCCTTCAAAAATATGGACATTTCAATGTGATCCCAAACTTTTGAACGGTAGTGTATATACTACAGAAGCTGGGTAACGGGAAAAGTGTTAAAATGAATGTCCATGTGTAATATAACCAGTTTATATTCACTACAGTTGACTAACCCTCAGAACCAAGTCATCACAACTGATCTGGGCTCAGTCTGGAGTGCCGTATGCCATTTCTTAAGGATGATGTGCCAGTGGATATTGTGTAAATGCCTCCCTTTAAGTGCTGTATATTTTCACCCACTGTGTTTGATATAAATCCAAAAAACTCACTGATATAGGACCAGGTCATGGACTACAAAGCTCTTTAGTAGTGAAAAATAAAATCACAGAGGTTATACTGATTTTGTTTTAGGATTAATTTGATGGATATAACCTTGCACATTCTTACCCATTAATTACATCCCCGGTCATTCCAGGCAAGGAGAAAAAAGTTTGGTAATTGCATCCCTTGCTGTTTGCTGGCCGCTGTGAGCTGCCGTTGGGCTTGCATGAAAATCAAGAAAAACGGCGTTGGCGTCCTCTACACCACAAACCACTTTTGTTTTGACGTCCCCACCAGGTCCCATGATATAAAACAGTGCACCTCCTAGAACACACATTATAAAATAGGCAGATTTGTGACAAGCCAAAACTTGATTTACTAGTCAGAAGAATACATAGGCTCCTTTAGTAATTACTACTACTACTACTACTACTACTACTGTCAGCTACTACCGTTAGGGAGCGCCACAGCGGATCACCCGTTTCCATCGCTTCCTGTCCTCTGCATCTTCCTCTGTCACACCAGCCACCTGCATGTCCTCCCTCACCACATCCATAAACCTCCTCTTTGGCCTTCCTCTTCTCCTCTTCCCTGGCAGCTCCATATTCAGCATCCTTCTCCCAATATACCCAGCATCTCTCCTCCACACATGTCCAAACCATCTCAATCTTGCCTCTCTTGCTTTGTTTTCAAACCGTCCAACCTGAGCTGTCCCTCTAATATACTCGTTCCTAATCCTGTCCTTCTTCGTTACTCCCAGTGAAAATCTTAGCATCTTCAACTCTGCCCCCTCCAGCTCCACCTCCTGTCTTTTCATCAGTAGCATTGTCTCCAAACCACACAACATAGCTGCTCTCACTACAGTCTTCTTTAGCTCTTGTTGGTGCTCTTAGATAAGATAAGAAACCCAAAGAGGCATCCATCAACAAAAGCACATAGTGTTTTCATTCAGTGTCTGGCAGAATATTTGGTGTGCTTCCAGAAATGTAGCGAGCAAAAAAGTTCACAGACGGCTCCTCAAAAACCGTGCTTACTCAGTTTACACGAGTTTCCATTTTCCCCTTGTTCTATAATCCAATCCTGCATTGTTATATCCTTACTGGCATATAAGGTTGAGATATGGACAAGATGCCTAGGGAAATCAAAACTCTACTGGAATCCTTAAGCCTAAATGATCCATCCATCCATCCATCCTTTATCCAAACCGCTTATCCTGCTTTCAGGGTCGCGGGGATGCTGGAGCCTATCCCAGCAGTCATTGGATGGCAGGCGGGGAGACACCCTGGACCGGCTGCCAGTCCATCACAGGGCCCACACACACACACACACACACACACACACACACACATTCACACCTAGGGACAATTCAGTATGGCCAGTTCACCTGACCTACCTATAAATGATATAACCTTTAACATGGTACTTTTAAGCTTCTTGTCGAATTTCCAACTTTTCATTTTGCTTTTGTAAGTTCACTTCTATATTTGGCTTTAACTTTGCACAGCGAAATCTCCTCGTGCAGTTGAGGGTCTGTGTTCCCAGAATGACAGGTTCATTAGCAAAGCTGCCAACTAACTCGGGTTCACCTTGACCCTGTAGTCACATTTACACCACACCTAGTATCGGGCCGAGAAAAATGGATGTCGTACTTTAAATTACTTTGGGGTGCAGGATGTGTTATAAGTGCAGTAGGACACTAATAATGATGAAGATGATGACTGTGATGATGACTATGATAATATTATAGACCTGATCAGACTCGTGCTATAATCTCTTTGTTTTTTTGCTTGTTTGTTTTTTTTTGGGGGGGGGGGATTTTTCCCCCTTTTTCTCCAGCCAATTACCCCACTCTTGCTCCACCCCCTCGGCCGATCCGGGGAGGGCTGCAGACTACCACATGTCTCCTCCGATTCATGTGGAGTCGCCAGCTGCTTCTTTTCACCTGACAGTGAGGAGTTTCGCCAGGGGGACATAGCGCGTGGGAGGATCACGCTATTCCCCCCAGTCCCCCCCCCCCTCCCGAACAGGCGCCCCAATGGACCAAAGGAGGCGCTAGTGCAGCGACCAGGACACATGCCCACATCCGGTTTCCCACCCGCACACACGGCCAATTGTGTCTGTAGGGACGCCTGACTAAGCCGGAGGTAAACGGGGATTCGAACCGGCGGTCTCCATGTTGGTATGCAATGGAATAGACCGCCACGCCACCCGGACGCCTTATAATCTCTTTCTAAACTTTTTAATTGTTGTCTCACGGTCTGGAAGAGAAGGGGAAGGGATTTTCTGACTCTACCACAGCTAATGGGCCCAACTCATAGTTTCATTGCTTTTGACTCCTTACACTGACAGAAATATATATATAGTGTACAGCTGCTTGTTCATGTGTTGTGTTTCTGCACAGATAAATCTGTTTCAGTTAGATTGCCTTAACTGTATCATTGCATGAGTACTTACTTATGCATGAGTACAATGACTGGTATATGTTACTGGCAAAGAGAGAAGAGCCCTAACAGAAACCGATAAAGGGAAATCTGATTTTGGAGTATTTGTAGTGAAAATGTCTGCTTTACACCAAAATATAACATTTAACAGACTTGAAATGACTCACAATATCGTCTTTACAATGTGTTTTTGAACTGTGGTTGTAGGTTTTGGGGATTCTAGTCTTAAACCAGTTTAGGATTCTCTTACGTTGTAATAGATTTTTTAAATTAGAGGCAGCTGTTTTTTGATCGTTAGGTTTGATTGTTGGCGGCACGGTGGCGCAGCGATTAGCACGGTTGCCTCACAGCAAGAAGGTCCTGGGTTCAAGCCCCGGGGTAGTCCAGCCTTGGGGGTCGTCCCGGGTCGTCCTCTGTGTGGAGTTTGCATGTTCTCCCCGTGTCTGCGTGGGTTTCCTCCGGGGGCTCCGGTTTCCTCCCACAGTCCAAAGACATGTGGGTCAGGCAACTCGGCCACACTAAATTGTTCCTAGGTGTGTGTGTGTGTGTGTGTGTGTGTGTGTGTGTGTGTGTGTGTGTGTGCTTTGTGATGGACTGGTGGCCTGTCCAGGGTGTCTCCCCACCTGCCGCCCAGTGACTGCTGGGATAGGCTCCAGCATCGATAGTGGATGGATGGATGGATGGATGGATGGATGGATGGATGGATGGATGGATAGGTCGTGCCATTGTGTCCCTGAGCTGTGAAGACAAACACAATTTTGTTGGCAGCATTTCTCATTTACTGGTGTTTTCGGTGTTTCACGGGAAACCTTCAAAGTTTTGCTCTCTAGTCCATTTAGTCATTTCAGACATATTCAGTTGAAAAGAGTCAGACCAGACCTTGGCCTTTGTGGGGCCCCTGGAGAGGTTTTGGCCTGGCCCTTCCCCAGCTGAACAAGTGCGGCTCAGATGACCTCAGCTCAGAAATGTTTGGATGACTTTGTGGAGTTGGCGCTGTGTGTGTGTGTGTGTGTGTGTGTGTGTGTGTGTGACAAAAGAGGGGGCGTGTCCCTCAGCAGCTAAAAAAATGTAGCTGTGCTGAATCACGCATCCACCACTTAACCTTTTCTTTGGTCACTTGGGAATCGAATGTCTTTAGCATCGTGGCAGAGTGAGTTTGATGCATGTGGCACTTCGCTGGCCGGCGATGAGAAGGAACACACTTCTCTCCAGCTGTCACACGTGTGGCAGCAGGCAGCGTGGCCCAGATCTACATGCTGTGGCACGGTGCTGAGGAAGGGCGGCGTGTTGGTCAGACAGACGGCGGGACGTTGGCAGCAGGTTATGTGGCAGGTTGCAGGCGAAACACACAAAGAAGGGAAACAGATTTCAGCCAGGTCACAAACAAGAGTAGGGATGGCTGGACCTCTAAGGCCCACAGGTAACATAGACAATCTGTCCTGTCCAACCCTGGCTGTGAGCTGCCCTGTACTGGGATCAGAGGTGGACACCCCGGCTTCAGAAAGTAAAAGTCCTATCATGTATTTGTCCCAGCCATTCACTAAACAAGGTGAGTTCACTCTACCTGGCTGAAGAGTTGTGCTAATTACATTCAGCTGGTGCAGTGTATATATGGGTGGAACAAATATGTGGCAGGACTTTTACTTTCTGAAGCCGGGTTGTCCACCTCTGACTGGGACTGACGTCTGATGAGGAACAGCCAGGAAGGCAGGTGACCGAGTCAGGAGGAGGTTTACTCACTGGAGGCATCTGGTGGATAAGTGAATGAATGAGAGAGAGGATGAGGAAGCAGTGTGCACCGTAAAAGTCAAAACCACCGCGTGTCCAGGTAGTGGTTGCCTACCAACACGGAGATCGCAGGTTCGAATCCCCGTGTTACCTCCGGCTTGGTCGGGCATCCCTATGGACACAATTGGCCGTGTCTGCAAGTGGGAAGCCGGATGTGTGTGTTTGTCCTGGTCGCTGCACTGGCGCCTCCTCTGGTCGGTCGGGGCGCCTGTTCGGGGGGGGGGGGGACGGGAACTGGTGGGAATAGCGTGATCCTCCCACGCGCTACATCCCCCTGGTGAAACTCCTCACTGTCAGGTGAAAAGAAGCGGCTGGCGACTCCACATGTATCGCAGGAGGTGTGTGGTAGTCTGCAGCCCTCCCCGGATCGGCAGAGGGGGTGGGGCAGGGACCGGGATGGCTTGGAGGAGAGGGGTAATTGGTCAGATACAATTGGGAAGGGGAAAAAAAGGGGGGGGGGGTCCAAACCATCTCTGTGAAATATTGCAACGACACACTTTCTCACTGGAGACCTGAACCGTAGATATTTTGGTTTGTGAACTTCATATGTGTATATATGGATATAATACACATATATCCATATATACACATATATATTTTATAGAGACACTTTAGGATCAAACACTGTTACCAGCTCATATTTTGGGCCATTTTGGCCGGGCAGTGTGAATTTCTCACATTGAATAATGACCTAAGTTGAAATGATAGGGAATTCATTACTCGGCGGTGACAGTCAGTTCTGCCGAATAAGGTATTCACCCCTTAACGCTCATTAACGACCCTTCAGATCACAGGCGTTGAGCCTGTGGGTGCTCGTAACCCACCGCATAGTTCGAGAAGCCGTGGGGAAAGCCGATCAAAAAAATTAATGAATAAATAAGTGTAACCGGTTATTTTCTTAGCCGGTGCGGGATTCGATACGAGGTGTACTGCGCCACAAGGCGACATCACTAACCGCTCGGCTAAAGGGTCAGACTTGTTAGCTAGGGACTAACGTGTCTTATTAGTAAGTAAGTAAAGAAATAAAAATTACATCTTTTAAAAAATCTGCATCTCTTTATTATCACACACATGGCGAAGTGTTGGGCTGTGAATGTGGCCAGTGTGTGTGTAAACACTACGTTTATGTGCACTGTTTAGTCGAGCTATGGTTATAGCTCCTGTAACCAGGTTAAAATTAATGTTTTTATTTTATTTTGTTTGAGTATGAAATATCACCAAATCCTGTCTGTGTGCTGTTATTTGTGTTTACTACATTTTAATTTATGTCATTATTTACTTTTATGTATGTTTTCCAACGACCGTCATATACGTGTACTGTCGCTTTAAGAGAGAGGTCTTGTGGGTACACGGAAGAGGGAACGCGGGAGAGGCCATTTTTGTTTTGTGGGAGGAGTCTCAAGCAGCAATCGAGCCGAGCCACGCGTGTTTCTTACCGTGGGACAGTTTTGCTGGTTGAGGAGAACGTAACCTTGAGTATCCCTGTAAGAAGATACTGCAAGCTGTGGGATAAAATACTTGTTTATCCTTTCTTACATCGGAGTCCCGTGGACGGTTTCTACTTCTAACGCACACGAGTGGAGTCCGGGCAGTGGTTGAACTTCGACCCCCACGTCCGTAAGAAACACCGCTCCCGCTGGAGGACTGGACGGTTGTCGAAGGGTTTGAAACCAAAATAAATGGCAAGGTGGGCCAAATAGAGTCCTGTGTGTCCCCGCTCCTTCCTTGATCATGATGATGATGATAAGGATGAGAGTGACGGGCATGCAGCAGGCTGACCAGCAAAGAACAGCATAGGACTGCCCCCGTTACATTGGTGCCGTGACCCTCCTGGATCCTGAGAGCGACATCAGTTGCTCGCCGCGGGAGGCTGCTGTCGTCATCAAGCCCCAGACGTCCTCAGGTATTTCTATAGACTGTACGCTCATGTTACAGTGGACTGGAGTTGAGCTGTGTGGACACTGGACAGTCATAGCTGTGGTTACCATGGACTGGGCTTGTGAACAGGACATTTGTATATATTGAAGGAAGAAAAACACACGAGAAAAAAAAGGAAAAAAAGGTTAATGTTGATGTGATTGAAGGACTCGTGTGAATAATCTATTGATCTAAACTACTGGATATGTGCATATGTGATTAATCTATTAGTGAATTTGTTGATTGTGTGTGATTGTTTCAATCTCTTAGTGATTTCTAGATTCAATTATTTAAATGAATTGAGCTTTTCACTTTTTTATTTTATTTTTTATTTTATCTGAGTGTTAGAGGTAGGAACATGGCAGAGGGTGGTTCGTACGTAGGTGGGGGTAACATTGCTGATCAGGATCTTTTGGATCGCCAGTGTGGTATGGAGAGGGGGTACCAGTTAGATGTGGGTGGGGGTTTACGGCTAGGTGTAGGTAGGAGTTTCGGGCAGCTCTTAGAGGGCGGGGAACCAGACACCAGAGCACCAGGACCTAGAGACCCGACCACATTTGGCACTCCTCAGTTCACCTCCACACGCTACATAGAACGGGCCAGGCCAGGTATCAGCGAAGGGGCTGTGCTAGGTAACAGCGAGCAGCCAGTGGGTGAGTTAGCCACGCTCATTACTCAGTTAGCAGAGAAGATAGGAGAGTCAATCACTGCTAAGCTGCAGGAAAAACAAATGCTTAGAAACACACACACAGACAGTGCTAGGTCTGCTGAACAGCGTTTGGAGACAGCTCCTAGTGTTAGAGTAGTAATGCAGACAGACGCTAGGGAGCCTCCTATTTTCAGGGGCGATAGCTCTGATAAGTTTACAGTTCATGAGTGGGAGAGCCTTATGACTTTGTATTTGAGGAAGCGAGCCATTCCAGTTAGTGAGCAGTCACATGAGATTCTAGCTAAGCTTATGGGGAAAGCAGGGGACGTGGTGAGGATAAAGCTGCGCAACACATCTGTCGACCACATAGCGAACCCCCACATTATTTTTGATGTACTGAAGCAACACTTTAGTGACCTCACATACTCGAGCATGCCCCTGGCGGACTTTTACAGTACGCTGCCCAAGCCAGGTGAGGACGCTATGGAGTATTGGATTAGGCTTAATAAAACAGTGGAGGTGGCTGACGAATGCTTTAAGTGGCAGGGCCGTAGTATTGAAGAGCCAAGCCACGAGGTAAGCATGATGTTTATCAAACACTGTCCAGATCAGTCTCTTGCCAATGTTTTTAAGTTCAAGTCCGCATTGAAATGGTCTGCTAGCGAGATCCAGGAGAGGCTTGATGAGCACATGCTGGAGAGGAAGTCCCGTGTTGCTGCAGGTGGACAACGTGAAGCAGGCGCGGTAGAGCGTAGGTTCCATTCACAGGTTCATGTCCCTGTAGTCGACATGGCTCCCGACTTGAACACGACCGTGCCGGTGGTGCCATCTCCCGTCCCGGCTCATGCGTCATCTCCTATACCATTTTGTGCAGGGTCTCCTACACCGTCTCCCGCACCGTCTCCCGCACCTGTCTCTGGCGGTGATGACTATATGAGGAGTTTGGTGAGCTTGCTAGACCGTTTGGTCACAATGCAGACTCAGGTTCCAGTTAGCGCTGCAGTCCGGACACCGACGCTGACTCAACCGCCAGCTAACGCCGCAGGGCGGGTGCCAGACGCACCACAGAGGTTGTGCAGGGTTTGTAAGTCTCCGGATCACTCCACATTTTCCCACTGCAGCCGGGAGAACCGATGTATAAACTGTTTGTCTCCTGGTCATTGGAAGAGGGACTGTCCTCACCCTCAGCCGCCCAACCAGCTCCGTTCTCAGCCTGGTGGAAGAGCTGGTCATCAGTCTCGTCCGTTAAACTACTAAACCCACACCTAGAGAGGGATGGTGTGGGTAATGTAGATGTATCCCTCACTGATGTCTCCGACCTGGCTCACTTGTATGAAGACAAGTGTGCCAAAGCACCTCAGGGTTCGCGTATGGTCATTCAGGCGACACAGAGGATTCAGGCTTTCAGTGACTTGTTCTATGCTCCTGTTCTTGTCAACCAGAGTGTGCAGCTTAATGGCATGTTGGATACTGGCTCTATGTCATGCAGTATCAGTGAAAATGCAGTAGAGAAGCTCCGCTCTGGGGGTGTTTTACCTGAGAAGCAGCAGCCTGAAGCGAACATTGTCTTGATTGGCTGCGGTGGTCTGGAGACTAGGCCTGATGGTTTTTATGACCTCAACATGCAGCTTTATGGTGTTTCCTTTGTCATACCCACTCTGGTCGTGCCCGGTCAGCATGATGATCTGATAGTCGGCACAAACGTCATTAAACATGTGGCCCATGTACTCAAGAGTGGTACTGAGTACTGGGACATCGCGTCCAGACAGGAACATCCGTCTAGTCCTGACGTTGAACAGTTCTTGTCCATGTTCACGAATGTAGAGCGCTGGAGGGGTGGTGCAGTTCCTGAGAAGATAGGTACTGTTAAGCTCACCCAGGCCGTGACACTCTTACCGAGGCACGAGCACTTAGTCTGGGGCAGACTTCCTGCTAAGGTGCCTATGTCAGCTGGAAGCACTGTTGTTGTGGAGCCGACAGACTCCAAGGCCATGCCACGCAGTGTCCTCGTAGGTCGACTTGTCACACCGCTCTGGGGTGATAGGTGGGTACCCATGACTGTTGTCAATCCATCTGACAAAGCCATCACACTGAAAAGGAACTGCAAGTTGGCTGATGTGTTTCCATGCTTGGCGATTGAGGACTTTAATGTTTTCCAGGGACTGCAATCAGTTGCAGGGAGGCATGAGTCCAACGCCACAGATAGTGCCTGTCCCCCTGTCCAGCCGGCTAGGAGTTTGTCAGAGCTCGGACTCAGTGACATTGACCTCAGCTCCTGTCAGGTTAGTGAGGCATGCAAGTCCCAGCTCACTCAGCTGCTCACCGAGTACCATGACATCTTCTCCAGGGACTCTCTGGACTGTGGCGAGGTCACAGGATACACACATCGCATCCATCTGGTGGATGAGCGCCCCTTTCGCTTGCCCTACAGGAGGGTTCCCCCAGCCCACTATCAGAAGTTGAGACAGGTTCTCACTGATATGGAGGAGAAAGGGATTATCCGGAAGTCCTCGAGCGCATACGCTTCACCGCTGGTTATGGTATGGAAGAAGGATGGCGGGCTTCGGATCTGCACTGATTTCAGATGGCTGAATGCTCGGACCTTGAAAGACGCTCATCCCTTGCCACACCAGTCGGACTGTCTTGCCGCGCTGGGTGGTAACTGCCTCTTTAGTACGATGGACCTCACCTCTGGCTTCTTCAACATCCCAATGCATGAAGATGACAAGAAGTACACTGCTTTCACGACTCCCCTTGGGTTGCATGAATACAATCGCATGCCACAGGGCCTTTGTAATAGCCCTGCAGCCTTCATGAGAATGATGATTGGGATCTTTGGGGATCTGAACTTCACGAAGCTTTTGTGCTATCTTGATGATCTTCTTGTCTTCGCGCCGTCAGAGGTTGAGGCTCTGTCGAGGCTCCGCACTGTGTTTCAGAGGTTGAGGGAGAACAACTTGAAACTGGCTCCGAAGAAGTGTCATCTGCTGCAGAAGCGGGTGCGGTTTTTGGGCCACGTGGTTGATGGCGGAGGTGTGTCTGTCGATCCCTCCAAAGTAGAGGTCATCTCCAACATGACAGTGCAGGATCTCATGGAAGGTGATGGGTGCACGCCTTCTGTTCGTAGGATCAAATCTTTCCTTGGTATGGTATTTTACTACCAGCATTTCCTCCCGAACTGCTCCTCTGTGGCTAAGCCCCTGTTCGCCCTTACAGCTGGACAAAAGAGGAGAGGGAGGTCAGCTAAGGATAAGAAGCCCCATGGCAGCTTCCGTAAGCTTACCTCCGCAGACTGGACGGTGGAATGTGGGGAAGCATTTGATCTGTTGAAGACGATGTTACTGGAGTGTGTGGTGCTTGCCCATCCAGACTTTGAGGTGCCTTTCATTTTTTCGGTCGATGCGTCTTTGGACGGACTCGGCGCGGTGCTGTCTCAAGTGCCCCGAGGAGAGTCTAAGGCCAGACCTGTTGGTTTTGCAAGCAAGTCCCTCAGTGCCTCACAGCGGAAGTATCCAGCTCATAGACTGGAGTTCATGGCGCTGAAGTGGAGTGTTTGTGAAAAGTTCAGCCACTGGCTGAAGGGTCAAAGCTTCACCGTTTGGACAGATAATAATCCGCTGACTTATCTCCTAACGAAGCCGAAGCTTGACGCGTGTGAGATCCGCTGGGTGTCTAAGTTGGCGTCTTACACTTTCGATCTCAAACACCTGCCAGGGAAGAAAAACGTGGTGGCGGATGCCTTGAGTCGCGACCCTTTTTCCAAGCCCGTCAGTCAGAGGCTACTTAGGGAGCCCTACCCGGCCCTTGTTCAGGAAGCCGACGGGGTTGAGGGGGACTCTGTGCAGGATGTTTTCAGACTCAGTTGCCAGTCCCAAACAGTGAGTAGTGCGCGGTCTGGGTTTGCTTGTGATGCAGCTGAGGTCAGGGCTTTTTGTCAAGCCAAATGTGACTGGCCTGATGCATCAGTATTCACAGCACTCAGTTTGGTCCAGCACGTTCAGCATCTGTCGGGTGGTCAGGATACACTGCCAATGTTATCCACCGAGGAGCTCAGGTTGAGTCAGGAGCAGGACCCCTGCATCTCCAAGGTGTTGCCCTTTGTCGCTGTTCGGAAGCGGCCATCGAGACGTGAGAGGCATGGTGCTGACCAGAAGGTCCTCAGGCTGCTGAAACAGTGGGAGAAGTTGGAAGTCAATGATGGTGTCTTGTACAGGGTGACAAAGGACCCAGTGTCCAAGCAGAGGAGGTCTCAGTATGTTTTGCCTCTGAGTCTGAAAGACAAGGCACTGTCTGGCATCCACGATCACGCTGGTCATCAGGGCCAGGACCGTACTCTCTCTCTTGCAAGGCAGCGTTTTTATTGGCCTGACATGGAGAGGGATATCAGAGCATATGTCAGATGCTGTCGGAGATGTGTGTTTGGGAAGACCCCAGAGCCAGCTGCTTGCGCGCCCCTGGAGAGCATTAAAACCTCCGCACCGATGCAGCTTGTGTGTATGGATTTCTGGTCCGCTGAGGACAGTAAGCAGCGGTCGGTCGATGTCCTAGTGGTTACTGACCACTTCACTAAGCTTGCTCACGCGTTCCCCTGCGCCAATCAGACAGCGAAGCAGGTCGCCAAGAAACTCTGGGATCATGTATTCTGTGTTTACGGGTTTCCGGAAAGAATACATTCTGACCAGGGCACAAACTTTGAGAGCAACCTGATTGCAGAGCTTCTCAAGTTGGCGGGTGTAGCGAAGTCCCACACGACGGCCTACCATCCTATGGGTAATGGCGGGACAGAGCGTTTTAATCGCACGATGGGGAATATGCTCCGTTCCCTTCCGCTTCAGCAGAAGCAACAGTGGCCTCAGCAGATCCATTCTCTCACGCTCGCGTACAATGCCACTGTTCACGAGACCACGGGTTATGCACCTTTCTTCCTGATATATGGGCGTGTCCCAAGACTGCCGGTGGATGTTATGTTCAGGCAGGTTTTGCATGATCCTCACGTTGTTGACTATGACTCTTATGCTCAGTCTCTGCTTTCCTGTCTAAGGAGTGCAATGGAGATCGCTCAGAAGCACTCCACGGCTGAGCAGCAGCATCAGGCGCGACAGTACAACAGACATGCCAAGGGCACTGTCCTGTCTGTCGGGGATCGTGTTTTGGTTGCGAACCAGAGTGAGCGAGGGAAGAGAAAGTTGGCTGACAAATGGGAGAACGGAGTGTACACGGTTGTCGGTGTCAACCCCAATATCCACGTCTACAAGATTCAGGATGCAGAGGGGCACACCAGAGTGGTGCACAGGAACCGTTTGTTGGAGGTCAACTTCTTGCCCCTTCCTGAGTTAGATCAGGGTGAGGAGTCCAGTACGACCAGTCAGTTGCTTGACTGCGCAGAGTCCGATGAGGAGGACAGTGCAGATGGCCTGACGGTCTCAGGGGATGCAGTGGGGCTAGCAGTCTCATCACTTGGAGACTCGCCTAGATCTGAGTGGGCAGAAGCGGAAGAGTTCATTCCGTCTAGTCTGGTAGTCAGTCCTGTGGGGGCCACTGCTCAGACTCCACCCAACACACACGCACCACACAACACACATGCACCACACATAGAGGCATCACACTCACTCGATGTTGGTGTTATATCTCACACTGATTCGCACACAGACGCACCACACTCACTCGATACAGATGTTGCAGCTAGCACTGTCTCACGCACACAAGTAGAGAGCGATGGTCGGGTTAGGACACGCACAGGGAGGGTGGTGAGGTCAGTGAACAGGTTAATAGAATCTATGGCTCAGATGCCATTTCTACGGAGTGTGAGGGTTTGAACTTTGATGGAGGTTGGAGTCATTCAAACTAGTTTAATGTGAGTTATTAGGTGTCTATCAGACAGGGTTGTTTTAGGCCAAGTGCATGGTGTGGCGTATCAGGCGTCACATTGATCTAGGGGAATACTGAGACTTGATCAACCTCATTATTTTCTGAACCTCGTAACCGAGGTAGCTCCTAAGTTGACTGGAGGACTAGGTCCTTCTTTTCACTTGTGCCAGTAGTCAGTGATGGGCTTTTCCTTTCCTCTTTCTCTTTTTATCCTGCTGTCAGGATGTTGGTGAATTTCAGGAGGGGTGAATGTAACCAGGTTAAAATTAATGTTTTTATTTTATTTTGTTTGAGTATGAAATATCACCAAATCCTGTCTGTGTGCTGTTATTTGTGTTTACTACATTTTATTTTATGTCATTATTTACTTTTATGTATGTTTTCCAACGACCGTCATATACGTGTACTGTCGCTTTAAGAGAGAGGTCTTGTGGGTACACGGAAGAGGGAACGCGGGAGAGGCCATTTTTGTTTTGTGGGAGGAGTCTCAAGCAGCAATCGAGCCGAGCCACACGTGTTTCTTACCGTGGGACAGTTTTGCTGGTTGAGGAGAACGTAACCTTGAGTATCCCTGTAAGAAGATACTGCAAGCTGTGGGATAAAATACTTGTTTATCCTTTCTTACATCGGAGTCCCGTGGACGGTTTCTACTTCTAACGCACACGAGTGGAGTCCGGGCAGTGGTTGAACTTCGACCCCCACGTCCGTAAGAAACACCGCTCCCGCTGGAGGACTGGACGGTTGTCGAAGGGTTTGAAACCAAAATAAATGGCAAGGTGGGCCAAATAGAGTCCTGTGTGTCCCCGCTCCTTCCTTGATCATGATGATGATGATAATGATGAGAGTGACGGGCATGCAGCAGGCTGACCAGCAAAGAACAGCATAGGACTGCCCCCGTTACACTCCCATAGCTCGATTAGTTCATTAGTCCGACTACTGACTTTGGTCCCAGTACACATGCGCGGGAGGGAAATCGATTTACCGAGGGAGTCATGTGGCCTCCGCTACGATAGGTGGCGATATGCGCTCTTTCAGCTTGTTTGTATTGGGCCATTACCGGTTGACCTATTGCGTCACACACGCTGAGCACGAAACCGGGTTGTGGCCAGTGGTAGTTATTTTTGTGACGTTGTAGTTCGCCTATTCAAGGCGCTTCCGCCGAACGCGGATCTGCTCCGGCGTCCCTTTAAACCCCGTCCCGACCATCTGCTCGGCTACTTTTTTGAATAAGTCGCCATTTCTTGTCTTCCTCCCATCCATGCATTTTAAAATGTTCAGCTCTTTCAACCGAGTAAGCGTATACTCCGTCTCTTCATCCGTCCAAAAATGAGCTCTCGATGTTTTCGCCATGTTTGCAGTTACTGGCTTCCTCTTCTTGCGCCCCCTCCTCTTCCGGTTACGCCGTTCGACTTCCGGGTCAGGCTTGGCGCGCGGAAAGTTAGCGCGTACGCAGATCGCCTCGACCAGCTCCAGTCCGACTAAGGTGTATACGCGCAGAAGTAAGTCGACTTCCGATCGCGTTATCCGGGTGTGTTAGTCCGACTATTACAACTTCGATTTCTGTCGAGCTAACATGTTGACGTGCATGTTAAAAGGCCGGTTTTAGTCGGACTAACGCAATAATTCGACTTTTTAAGTGTCGCATAAACGTACTCGCGCCAGTCGCCATTTGCCGAGATATTGGTCCAGTTGCCTGAGCTAGTCCAGTCACTTCGGTTGTAGTCGTAAGTATTTCAGCTGGTTCTGTGTAATGAACGGCTCTTACTTTAAAGGGTTATCAAATGGGAATGTGTGCACCGTGACAAAGTGTGATAGCAAACACGTGTGAGCAAACAAATGTCGTGTAGTTCTTTACTCAGCAATATAAGTTGATCTCTTGGTGGCTTGGCACCATCTGATGATGACAAGAAATGACAAGAAATGATCCCTGTCCTGGTAACGACGCCCCCGGTGCACCGGTCTCACGTTTGATGATCCTTTGACCCTGTTGGTGGATTTAAGGCAGGGTGACGATGTTATTCCCACCCGGGGAAATCAACACATTCTATTTCAAAAATCTTTCAGTATTCCTAGTATGCCTGTGTAGCATTCCCCAGCCGGCCTGCGACTGACCACATGAGCTACATTCACAGTTTCTACAACTTTTGTCCTGCCATAGGACATGTGTTATGAGTTACCACTATGACCACAGCCGGAGCACGCACACACACACGCATGCATGCATGCACGTACGCATGCACCCATGCACACACACACACGGTATTGGGTAACCGCTGGTGTAAATGTATGTGATTTAATGTGGTTACTGTGTGGTTGGGGTTATGCAAGAGCAGTGCCACCACTGGGCTGTGTTCTAGTGACTGGGGGGAGCAAGTTCCTTTGCATTCACGGCATTCCTAGACTCAGCAGTCGAAGAATGAAAGCGACAACATGATGGTGAAGAAAAAGAAAAAGAAATGATTGAAGTCGAGGGAAAAAAAAACAGAAAAAAAACATTTCAGAGAGATGTTTAATTGAAACTATAAAACTTGACTGAGTACAGAATGTATTTCCCCATCTCAGTGGGAAGCTTTGTGCTACCATGGCCAGGAGTCACAGTTTATAGCTGCACATTCTAAGTGTATTAAAGTTAAACATCTTCAAGATATTTTCTTAAAATGGTGTACTGAAAAGATAAATATAATCAGTTATGCCCTGGGCAGGGTAGTGAATGGAGGGGGGCTGAGGTATCACACCGGAGTATTTGCTGCATCTGCCAGAAATGGGTGGCTGGTGCCAATATGTGGTACTGTTGCATCTGATCCCCCCCTGTATGATTTCTTAACCTAAAAGAGGTCCCATGTGGTGCCGTAGGGCAACATTTCTATTGGCGTGCAATATTTGTATGCGAGTTAGCTCCCTAGGTACGGTACATAATTATAGTGGTCCGCTAGGACGGTAGGAAATTTCAACATACAAGACTGATGGGATAGGCTCCAGCATCCCCACGACCCTGAGAGCAGGATAAGCGGTTAAGATAATGGCTGGATGGAAGTTGTATGTTATCCATTTTTGTTTAACCTGGTGGTAGTGTTACACTGTGTGGCATGGTAAAACTCCATATGAAATACATAGTAAAACCAAAGGTAAGTGTTATAATGTAGAATTTTTTTTAATCACATTACTATACAAACACTATAGCCATGTATTGCAACATTTCAGTAGTAATTATTATGGGAACCCTTTAGGAACACAAAGTACACTATAAAAAGTAGCATTTGTGTAACATTATCACTCCAAAAAATACAGAAAATACTCAAGTATTTTTTTTATAATACCAGCTATAGTATTTATATAGGAATGAGATGGAAAAAAAACCTAAAATGTTACTTTACTAACACTGTCAATCAAATGTTTAATCAAATTAATTATGCAATAGACTGTGATTAATCATGATTAATCACAAGTTGAAATTCAAATTCATTGTTTCTCTTTTTGTAAAAGTTGTGTGATGACATGACATGTTAATGTGGTAATAAAGCAAAATAAAGCAGCTGGAGGAATCAATTAAATAGACTTTACTGAATAGCATCACCTGAGCTTTTTTTTATATGAATGTGAGCAGACGGGCTATAGCAAAGTAAAAGCTCACCCAAATGACTATGGAAATCCATTTTGCTATTGCGTTTGTCAGTTTAGTTGATGTATTTCTGTTTTGGCTGCATTCAGCAAGTATATGTTGATGAACACCACTTGCTCTTATATCAGCACTAACACCTGCATGCTAACACCCGCATGCTAACACTGGCATGCTAACACCTGCACGCTAACACTAGAATGCTAACACCTGCAAGCTTACGCGTGCATGCTGTCACCTGCATGCTAACACCAGCACACTCAGCACCCAGATGGTACATCAGGTTTATTGTGCTTCAGTAAAGACATTTCTACACTGTAATATGTACAGTTCTTGTTTTATCTAAAGTTCCATTAGGAAGCTTTTTATTCCAGAATATACCATCTCAAATGCCTCATCACTAGTTGTTGTTCACCGTTAGATTGACTGCCTGCTGCTTCCGGAGATACAAGAGGAGTCTAAAGGGGAAATGTGATTCATTTGCTTTTTTCCTCACTATAAGTGATAAGCTATGCAAATTAGTTGCACTTGTTAACGTGTTAACTTTGAAAACCCTATCAAAGCAGGTTGAATCAGTTCATCTGGATACAACATTTACCATATACGTTGTATCCAGATGAACTGATTCAACCTGCTTTGATTTTCTTACCTGCATTATTGAGCATGCATCAAGACATTTTGAAAGCCTTGGATTTTACTATAGTCCATTTGTCGGGCCAGACTCTGAAAGAAATCCAAGATTGTAAGTGAAGTGCATTTCAAAAGATGTCGCATAAAATTAATTTATGCACGCTCAATAATCCAGGTAAGAAGATCAAAGAGGGTTGAATCAGTTCATCTGGACACAAAGTTTATGTAAACATTGTATCCAGATGGGGTGGCGCAGTGGTTAGCGCGGTCGCCTCACAGCGAGAAGGTCCTGGGTTCGAACCCCAGGGTAGTCCAAACTTGGGGATTTGCATGTTCTCCCCGTGTCTCTGTGGGTTTTCTCCAGGTGCTCCGGTTTCCTCCCACAGTCCAAAGACATGTAGGTCAGGTGAATTGACTGTACTAAATTGTCCCTAGGTGTGTGTGTGTGTGTGTGTGTGTGTGTGTGTGTGTGTGTGTGGGGGGGGGGGGCCCTGTGATGGACTGGCGGCCTGTCCAGGGTGTGTCCCCGCCTGCCGCCCAATGACTGCTGGGATAGGCTCCAGCATCCCATGACCCCAATTGGGACAAACAGCTTGGATAATGGATGGATGGATGTTTCCAGATGAACTGATTTGACCTTCTTTGTGTCACATAAAGTACATTTATTGGAAATATAAATGGCAGCAACACAGTGTTATGTTGTTCGCAAAATCTTTGCACTCGGGGTTTTTAAGCTTCTGGCTTGATGTTCCTCTGTGTATTTGTGTGTGTATATGGGGCGGGGGGGGTTGTGTATGATTCTGGTGTTATATTGCCGTGCAGGGGTGCCTGCAGGGTTTCATCTTAGGGTACGCACAGAAACCTGATCACGCACTCACATGCGCACGCACACACACACACACGCACACGGAGAGAGTGATGAGCGAGTGAAACGCCACTGACTGATTAATGAATAATTAGATTCGGCCTACCTATCTGAAGTTCACCCTCCTCCTCCTGGTCGCATCAAATTGTTTGAGCCCTTCCTCACTGTCTGTTTTCATTTCACATGGGTGTCCATAACGGCAGGTCCAGTGAGTCCACTATCTGTCCTCGTGTTAGACACCCCAGACTGTTAAATGAGTGCTCGTGGAAACCGGCGTAGTTATCAGGACTCTCAGCGCTCAGTGAATGTTGGGGTGGAAGTCTGCTGCGCTCTGCTCCTGACAAACGTCACTGCCGCTGGGTTGCAGAACATCGCGTTGCTTCCACAGGTCCAGCTCACCAGCCGGACCGGGCATCAGCGCCCCCTGTATTTGTGTTTCATCTCCTCTCACGAGGTGTCCGACAAGACTGCTCGTTTGTCCGGCGGCGGATACCGGCCTCTCAGCCGCACGCGTGCCGAGCACACTCGGTCCGTCGCTTCTGCCGTGAGGTCATCGATGAATGGAAGGAAGCTAACCAGTCAGATTTCCCAAAAGCGGGGCTCCCATGGTGCATGCCGTGTGCATGGCTGCAGGGCCCGTGTCGCCGTGTTTCTGGTGGGTTCTGTGGTCCAGACCTCCAGATGAGACTGGTAGTGTACGGCAACCCACTCCAAATGGATCTTTCTTTTACTCTGTTTCCATTTTTCTCTACCACTCTTCTCGAATCCACCAATGCCAACCCTACCCCCCACCCCCCCCAGCACCACCACCGCTATCCTTTTTCTTTCTTCTCTCGCTTTCTAGTAAATCCTGGGGCTTGGCAGCTAGTCTGTTTTTATTCATTTTGCATCAGAGTTTCATTCTTTTTAAACCATCTGAGGTCCTGTTTGCACAGCCCGGCATCTGGTGCCAGTAACACCCCTGGCAGCTTGATAGCCACCATCCTTGGTTGGTGTTCACCAGCTACAGGACATGGAGGCGTAGCGGCGTGCCTCCGCAGGCGCCTGAGGTTTGAATGCGAGTCAGCTTTCTAATAGCGGCCAGCAATCATGGCTGAATTGCTTTCTGCGTCTTTGCCCCCCCCCCCCTCTGTCTCTCGGTCTCTCTCCCTCTATCATGCGCTAATGTCTTGCCCCTCTCACTCACTCACTCTCTCGCTCTCTCTCTCTCTCCCTCCCTCTCTCTCTCGGTCTCTCTCCCTCTCTCTATCATGCACTAATGTCTCCCCCCCTCTCACTCTCTCTCTCTCGCTCGGTCTCTCTCTCTCTGTCTCTCTCTCTCTATCATGCACTAATGCCCCCCCCCCCCATCTCTCTCATATATTTTTGCTTACATAAATAGAGACTGTCATTGCATTCCTGGAGCGTTATAGCTGTTAACGAGCAAGCATTTTATTTGTTTGTTTGTTTATTTATTTATTTATTTTGGTGCGTTGGTGCCAGAGAGAATGAAGGGTGTGGTAACACAACGCTACCAACTGCATGTTCACCTCCAACCAGCGGGCTGCTGGGTAAATCCCCCATGCCGGGTTTCGGTGGTGAACCGGATGTCAGCCTCAGCTGCGGCGTGCTCGGTACCTCTCGTATGTAAATGAGGTGGTGAGTTCATCAGACTGTTTTTGTTTTTTTCTTAAGAGAGCGTGGCCGGACGAGTCTCGTGTGTCCTGACTCGTCCACGCTGTCAAGGTCCGCGTGCCGGTTCTGTCTGTGGCGGCGTGCTTCCACGGGGCCCCTGAGCTGCCGTTTCTGCACCACGCGGTCTGCCTGCCCAGCCAACCACAGCGGAGGAACAGGGCGCGGGACAGATTCCATGGAATTACCTCGTGATGCTTATTATGGGCTGCAGTAGCGTCAGCGTGTGCGTGATGTCCGCGCTTCCCTGCGTGCCGTCAGACGCCCGTGTTTGTGTAAAGGCGCGCGTGTGGCTGGCGTGCGTGCGTCTGTGACCGCCGCTGCCCATCAGTCACCATATTTGTTTTGTCATGCCGCACCTGTCGCGGTTGCCGCCCCATCATCTGGGCAGATAAATCACATTACAGTTGGGCGGCGCTACAGGCCGGGGGGGGGGGGGTGCGGGGCAGCCTAATGAGCTTCAGTTAGAGCGCAGAGGGGCCGCCGCTGCGCCGCGCTGGGCTCCTTGTCCCGCCACTTCCTGTTCTCTCTCGCACTCGTTTCCAGTTTTTTACAAAGCCAAGCAGTTATTTGTCTTCATTAAAGACTAAACTCGTTAGATTAGCGTTATTTTCTGATGTGTGTGTGTGTGTGTGTGTGTGTGTGTGTACGCGTGCTCCTGTGTGTGTGCGCGCGCGCACCTGTGTTAGCGTGTGTGTGTGTGTGTTGTGTTTGTATGTGTGTGTGTGTGTGTGTGTGTGTGTATTCTGTTTCTATTCATGTTTTCACATGCAGATTTGTGTGTGAATGTGTGTGTTGATTTCCCTACAGTTCATGTGTGTGTGTGTGTGTGTGTGTGTGTGTGTGTGGTGTAGGAACCATGGGTTTGTCAGTGTGAGTGTTTTTTTCGTGTTCTTCACCGGTCAGATTGTGTTGTTTTGAGCTGCACATGATGATGTGTGTTAGTTTCTGGAGGAATGTTTTCTCTGCAGTGTGGATGCTGATGTGAGGAAGTAACTCTCAGCCCATCACCACACCCCTCTTGTCCCCTCCAACCATCACGGGTCTTATACTGAGCTACTCCCCCCCTCTCTCCCCCCCTCTCTCCGTCTACCAAATATTCTGTACTTTTCTACCTCTACTACTTTTTCCATTCCCTTCTGATGTCAATGTGACCGCCTCTTTTGGTCTCTCCCCTTCTCTCCTCATCCCTCTTCTTTCTTTCTCACTTCTGTCTCTTCCCATCCTTTTGTACGCCCCCCCTTTCCCACTTACTCTGTATTGTTACTCATTACCCCCCCCCCCTCGCTGTCTCTCCTGCCCCTGTCCTCTCTCCAGATGTTCCCAGAGACGGGGCCCAGACAGGGGGGCACTAGGCTCACCATCCTGGGGGAGAACCTGGGACTGCAGTTCCGGGACATCCAGATGGGTGTCAGCCTTGGCAAGGTGCCCTGTGTGCCTATCGAGGAGGAATATGTCAGTGCGGAGAGGTGAGGGAAGATGGGACGGACACACACACACACACACACACATATGTATATGTATGTATATGTATGTATATGTATATATGTGTATATACACTACCGTTCAAAAGTTTGGGATCACCCAAACAAGTTCGTGTTTTCCATGAAAAGTCACACTTATTCACCACCATATGTTGTGAAATGAATAGAAAATAGAGTCAAGACATTGACAAGGTTAGAAATAATGATTTGTATTTGAAATAAGATTTTTTTTACATCAAACTTTGCTTTCGTCAAAGAATCCTCCATTTGCAGCAATTACAGCATTGCAGACCTTTGGCATTCTAGCTGTTAATTTGTTGAGGTAATCTGGAGAAATTGCACCCCACGCTTCCAGAAGCAGCTCCCACAAGTTGGATTGGTTGGATGGGCACTTCTTTGAGCAGATTGAGTTTCTGGAGCATCACATTTGTGGGGTCAATTAAACGCTCAAAATGGCCAGAAAAAGAGAACTTTCATCTGAAACTCGACAGTCTATTCTTGTTCTTAGAAATGAAGGCTATTCCATGCGAGAAATTGCTAAGAAATTGAAGATTTCCTACACCGGTGTGTACTACTCCCTTCAGAGGACAGCACAAACAGGCTCTAACAGGTACTATTTAATGAAGATGCCAGTTGGGGACCTGTGAGGTGTCTGTTTCTCAAACTAGAGACTCTAATGTACTTATCTTCTTGCTCAGTTGTGCAACGCGGCCTCCCACTTCTTTTTCTACTCTGGTTAGAGCCTGTTTGTGCTGTCCTCTGAAGGGAGTAGTACACACCGGTGTAGGAAATCTTCAATTTCTTAGCAATTTCTCGCATGGAATAGCCTTCATTTCTAAGAACAAGAATAGACTGTCGAGTTTCAGATGAAAGTTCTCTTTTTCTGGCCATTTTGAGCGTTTAATTGACCCCACAAATGTGATGCTCCAGAAACTCAATCTGCTCAAAGAAGTGCCCATCCAACCAATCCAACTTGTGGGAGCTGCTTCTGGAAGCGTGGGGTGCAATTTCTCCAGATTACCTCAACAAATTAACAGCTAGAATGCCAAAGGTCTGCAATGCTGTAATTGCTGCAAATGGAGGATTCTTTGACGAAAGCAAAGTTTGATGTAAAAAAAATCTTATTTCAAATACAAATCATTATTTCTAACCTTGTCAATGTCTTGACTCTACTTTCTAATCATTTCACAACATATGGTGGTGAATAAGTGTGACTTTTCATGGAAAACACGAAATTGTTTGGGTGATCCCAAACTTTTGAACGGTAGTGTATATATATATATATATATATATATATATATATATATATATGCAATGTATATATATATATATATGTTTTAGATCAATTATATATATATATGCAATTGATCTAAAACTCATTTTAATTCAAATATACGCAAATTTAGGAGCATTCAGGGAGCGGCAGGTCTGTACCCTTTTTTTCCACAAAGTTATTAAACTTTGAAAATGCAAAACCATCAAAATGGCGGCCTTGGTACTCACGCACACACACACACACACACAAACACTCACACACACAAACACACACAGACACACATACACACAGAAGCTGTCTTTTAATGTTCTTTGTTTTTTCACCACCATAACAACACTCACACCTACACCTTCCAGTAGCTTCCGGGGCAGGTCTCTGTAGGTGTTGAAGAGCGGGTGGGGGTGTTCGACAAATCTCATGCACCTCCCCATCTCTTCTTCCCCCTCAGCCGCTGCTTCCACAGGGTCTCCCTGCGCCTCCTTTATGTCTCCCCTCCCAGCGTCCTGACATTTCTTTCGCTGCGGCTCCCACGGGGCTGCAGGATCGAGTTCGCTCAGATCAGCCGGTCTTCTGGTCGGGCTATTCTTAGACGGGAGACGGTGCATGTTGAGATGGGGGGGGGTGTCTATGCAAATGTTACGCTCCCCAGCTTAACAAGCCGTCTGTCGTTATATGTGCTCAGATGTAACACCTCCCTCGTGGTTTCATTAAACGCTCCTCGTGACACTTGCGGCGAGAAATCCGACTTGCCGGATCTCAAGATGGGTTTGTGGAGAAAAAGGTTTCCGTCCTTCAGGACAAGTCAGACATATCGGGCAGCCATGTTGGCATCATCCCCGCCTCCATCCCCGTCTGCCACCCAGTGACTGCTGGGATAGGCTCCAGCATCCTCGCGACCCCGAGAGCAGGATAAGCAGTCTGAATAATGGATGGATGGATGGATGGATGGACGGATGGATGGGCAACCATAGTTTTACCAACTCGATTGTCGCATCTTCCCAACTTGTTCTTATGCTGATTCGCTGCCATTGAAGTCAGCACAGTGTGTTACCACCCGACCCGAGCATCATGGGAGAACACGCTGCCTCGCTACAAGAGGTTCCTCATCATGTCCGTGTGGAGCCTCCTTCTTCAGACAGGTGTCCTACCCAAGACCTGACCTGGAGGGGGATCAGACGGTCTGAACCATCAGTCGGTGCGATAGATTGTGATTGAAGGGCTGGTGACCTCTCTGGAGTGTCTTTTTGTTCCTGTGCTACACCCTACACTCGCTGCTGTCACTCCACACCCCCCCCTCATACCCCCACTCTGAAGTGGATTAAGGGAAGAATAGCGAATCAAAGAGCGAGAGATTACACATCACTTCTCTTTGAGTGTCCCTCTCTTTTACTCTGTTCCTTTATTCTACCCCCTTTCTTCTCTCTCTCTCTCTCCCTCGCTTGCTCTCTCTTTCCATCCCCCTCCATCTCTCCCGCTCTCTCTCTATCTCTCTGTCTCCCCCTCTCTCTCGCCATCTCTCACTCTCCATCTCTCACTCTCGCCCTGTCTTGCTCTCCATCTCTCATTCTCTCGCTGTCTCATCTCCATCTCCATCTCTCCCTTGCTCTCTCTCGTTGTCGCTCTCATCTCCATCTCTCCCTTGCTCTCTCTCGCTGTCTCTCTTATCTCCATCTCCATCTCTCCCTTGCTCTCTCTCTCTTGCTGTCCATTTTTCTCTCCCTCCATCTCTCTCTCGCTCTCGCTCCCTCTCTCTCTCTCCATCTCTCTCCCTCTCCATTTCTCACTCTCTCGCTGTCTCTCTCTCATCTCCCATCTCTCCATTGCTCTCTCTCTCTCGCTGTCCATCTCTCTCTCTCTCCATCTCTCCCTCCATCTCTCTGTCTCCATTTCTCCCTCTCTCTCTCCCTCTCCATCTCTCTCTCTCCCTCTCCATCTCTCCATCCACAGGATAGTGTGTCTGCTGAATGACGCCACAAGTTACCGTATCCAGGAGGCCCTGGTGGAGGTGTGTGTGAGAGACTGCGTGAACGACTACAGAGCTCACTCCCCCCGGCCATTCACCTTTGTGGTAAGCTCTATAGACAAGTCCATTTTATTTGTGTAGCCCAGTATCACAAATTACACATTTGCCTCACGGGGCTTTACAGCAACACAACATGCTGTCCTTAGACCCTCGCATCGGATAAGGAACAACTCCCTAAATAAAACCTTTAACGGAGGAAAAACAGGAGGAAGCTCAGGGAGAGCAACAAGATGCACAACGTGCAGTGGATGTTGTGTGAACACAATTTACACAATACAGCACTGAAAGAGGATAACACAATTATAATGGGCTTATAAGATATATGAAGAATATGATGAGGAGGATGCCAGGCAGTGTGCAGACGCCACCGGAACAGCCCAGGACCCGAGCCACGCGACCACCGTCACCATGGAGACCTGACAGGAGGACAGACTACACATGCACACAGGGAGACTCACACCACACCATTCACACACACGGGAGAAGAGACAGGAAAGAATATTTTCCTCAGATTTTGAAGCCAAAAGTTATTTCAAGGTGGGGGGGGGGTGTAACACAAGTTTTGGTTGTCTGTTGTCTGCATCTAAATGAAGATAAATAATCATATATTTGGTCAAAAGAGCAGTCCTTTGTTGCCTAGAAATATCCTAAATTGCTTTTTTTTTATAAATACACATTAATCATAATACCATGTGCAGAGGAACAGCTTTAGAGATCATTTATTTATTTTACCCCCCGCTTTCACAAGACTGCAGCAGTGAAGTCAGCAGCAGGACTGCGTCATTGAGTTCCCTGTCCTTCACAACGTTTTTTGGGGGGGATTTTTTCCCTCACTTTTTCTCCCCAATTGTATCTGGCCAATTATCCCACTCTTCCAAGCCCTCCCGGTCACTGCTCCGCCCACTCTGCCGATCCAGTGAGGGCTGCAGACTACCACATGCCTCCTCCCATACATGTGGAGTCGCCAGCTGCTTCTTTTCACCTGACAGTGAGGAGTTTCACCAGGGGGATGAGGCGCGTGGGAGGATCACGCTATTCCCCCCAGTCCCCCCTGAATAGGCGCCGCGACCAACCAGAGGAGGCGCTAGTGCAGTGACCAGGACACATACCCACATCCGGCTTCCCACCCTCAGATGACGGCCAATCGTATCTGTAGGGATGCCCGACCAAAGCCGGAGGTAACACGGGGATTCGAACCGGCGATCCCTGTGTTGGTAGGCAACGGGATAGACTGCTACGCCACCCAGAAGCCCCCGTCCTTCACGACCTTTGACCTGTGCTCTCATTTGCAGCTAAAGTGTTTTTTTTTTTTCATTTTGACTTTATATTGGTTTAATCTGGTGTGACCACATAGCTCTGATGACATCATGATGACATTTATGACCCCCCCCTTTTTTTACCCCAGACTCCGTACTTCACCCGCATCCAGCCGTCTCAGGGGCCCATCTCCGGGGGTACCAGGGTCACCATCGAGGGGAGCTACCTGAACGCGGGCAGTTACGTGTCCGTCGGCATCGGACCTCAGCCCTGCTTCTTTAAAAAGTAAGGAACAGCTACAACTACCCTGCACGCGGTCGCACAGTGTGTGAAAGGGTGAAGTTTATTTATTTCTAATGGGGGTTGTGTGTGTGTGTGTGTGTGTGTAGGTGTGTGTTTGTGTGTAGGTGTTTACATATCGGAGAGCGCGTGATTACAGAGAGGATTATTTTTGTGCGTGTGTTCGCCGCAGTGTGTTTGCACAGACTTCCCCCTCTTGCGGCGCATGACGCCACGCTCGTGCGCTGACGACGGCCGTGTCTAATGCTTGGATTAGCTGCTCCAGGCTAATCTCTGCTGAAGCCACTCCCCGCCAGCTTTGATGTCACAGCAATCATCTCCTAGCCGCAGCCTTTCCACAGTAATCCCACAGCCGCCACTTCCACACACCGCCACTCGCACCTCCCGCCTGTCTCCGCCGCGTCCTGGCTGTCTGTGTGTGTCTGTGTGTGTGTGTGTGTCTCTGTGTGTGTCTCTGTGCATGTGTGCCCACGCGCACGCGTGACGACGCTGTCGTCTGACAAGAATCGCTGGAGCGTGTGCTCTTTGTGAATGACGTTGCTATGATTACAGATAGACTTGGGAGGTTTGAGATGTGCAGACACCCCCCCCTTCTTCGCCTTTATGTCTTCCTCTCTCCCCCTATCTCCCATCCTTAACTCTCTTTATCTCTTGCTCTTTCCGCCGTTGTACCCGGCCGCACAACGCCGTATTACGCAACACACATGCAAATGTAACGCCGCGCCGGGTCGCCGCCGTCGCAGCTTGGCCCCGAGACGCGGCCACCGCTCAGCTGTGCTAAATACGTATTAGATAATGTGGCTGTTTGGAACCGCACTCGGGGTCGCAGTCGAAAATGTTATTGTTCCTGTGACACACACACACACACACACACACACACACACACACACACACACACACAAACACAACCCACTGCCAAACACAAACACACTGTAATCTCCCTCTCTCCTCCACCCTCCCCTCCATCCCTGTCCCTTAGGGGTCAATAGCTGGGAGGTAGTGTGTGTGTGTGTGTGTGTGTGTGTGTGTGTGTGTGTGTGTGTGTGTGTGTGTGTGTGTGTGTGAGACTCTACTGGACGGGAACTTCATTGAACAACACTACATTTCTCTCTTGCTTTCTCTCTGCATCACTCCACACCCCTCCTCATTCATGCCCCTTCTTTTTCTTCCCTTTTTGGATTTTTTGCCCCTTTTTCTCCCCCAGTTGTACTGGACCAATTACCCTGCCCTTCCGAGCCGTCCCGGTCACTGCTCCACCCCCTCCGCCAATCCGGGGAGGGCTGCAGACTACCACATGCCTCCTCCCATACATGTGGAGTCGCCAGCCACTTCTTTTCACTTGACAGTGAGGAGTTTCGCCAGGGGGACGTAGCGCGTGAGAGGATCACATATTTCCCTCCCCAACAGGCGGCGCGACCGACCAGAGGAGGCGCTAGTGCAGCAACCAGGACACATACCCACGTCTGGCTTCCCACCCGCAGACACTGTCAATTGTGTCTGTAGGGACGCCCGACCAAGACAGAGTCAACACGGGGGTTCGAACCGGCGATCCTCGTGTTGGTAGGCAATGGAATAGACCGCCACGCCACCTGGACGCCCATGTCACGCCTTTCTAAACAATGTGGCAATGGGCCTTACACAACAAGATAAAATAATGCACACAGTCGAAATGAAAATAAATACATAAATAAGAATACAATAAAAATAGAGGACAGATCAGTAAGACATGGGCCAGGCCATGGCAGTGGGCCAGCTTGAAGTCTGGCTCTATAGGAAAGCCCCATCACAAATAAGTAATCCCTGCCTATCTCCTTTTCCGATTTCATCCCTGGTGCTCCAATGTTGGACTATTACTCACTCTTTGCCAGCGACAGCAGTCAGAATTCTTTAATCTTGTGCGTTTGCTTTACTCATGTTTCAGGTGTGTTGTTCTCTCAGCACTGTTGCATCCCTGTCTCCCGTTCCACCTCCCTGAACTCACAAAACATGTTGATATAAATCAGATATTTCATCCCGCTTTCCTTCTGTCTGTCACTCTGCCCCTTCTTCTGCAGTATTTTCCTTTGAGATATTGTGTAAAACACCACCTAGAGGCAATCCGAGGAAGTGCATGGCTAATATGGACTTGAACCAAGTGTAATTTTTTCTCTCTGTCTGTCTGTCTGTCTGTCTGTCTGTCTGTCTGTCTGTCTGTCTGTCCCTCCCTGGATCTCTCCATCTCTCGCACCTGCCGTGCAGGAGGAACGCTCGTGAGATAGTGTGTGTCACTCCGGCCGGGCTGGTCCCGGGTAGCACGTCGGTGTGGGTGGATATAGATGACGCCGAGCTCAGAAACCCAGACGTCAAGTTCAACTACACTGAAGACCCCACCGTGCTCAGGATCGAACCCGACTGGAGCATTGCAAGGTAAGCCTGTGTGTGTGTGTGTGTGTGTGTGTGTGCGTGTGCGTGTGTGTGTATGTGGTTCTGACTGTGGCCAGAGAAGTGAACCACAGACCCAGCAAGTAACTCGGAGGTCTGAAACATTTCCTGGAGTGTTCTCTTTGTGTCTCCTCCTCCATCCCTTCCTCCACCCCTCCCTTCTCTCGCCTCCTACCTTCGGTGACAAATCAGAAGTTACGTGACGCAAGTTAGTCTAATAATAAAAACAGATTCCATGAATCACACGCCACCATTTCTGTCCGTCTATCTTCCTCCATCACACTCAAACCGGCTCCCTCCTTTCCTCCTTCCCCTGGCCTCTCCGCGTTCTTCCCTCTGTCCTTCTCCCCTTCCCTGAGGTTAGTGAGCGGTCGATACGCCAGGTAGGAGATGTAAATCGGCCTCCTCTCGACCGGTTTTAATCAATCTCGCCCCGATTTCTTTTATCTCTGCTGCATGTTCCTTTATTTCATCATTCCGCCCATCTATTCATCCATCCATCCATCTGTCCTCCCATCCATCCATTGATCCATCTCTCCACCCCGTTTGTCCCCCTCCCCGTGGTGAGTGATCAGTAGATGGAGACTGATAGACGCGGAGCTTATTACAGCGCGGCGTCCGCGGAGCTTGGCTCCATTTCCTGTGCCCAGTAGGTTTAGCTGAGAAGCAGCTGCGCCCCAACTGCTGCCCTGCACCCCACCCCTCCCCCTTACACGAATCTGTGTGTGGGGGGTGTTGGGGGGTTGTGTGTGTAGAAACAGGGGATGCTCTACTTTATAAAGCACACCCAGGGGTTAGCAACCCCACTCCAATCAGCGCACACATCTAGAAAGAGTGCATGCACTCAAGTAACGCACACACAGACACACACACACTCCCCCCGAGTCCCTGGTGTTTGGCCCGAGATTTCTCCTCCATCTGGCTGAGGAAAAAACACAAAGCAGCAGGCAAACACACATGCGTGCAACCAAAACAGACACAACCAGAAACACTCACAGACACACACACACACACTGTCTCGCTCGCGCACATCCAACAGAAAGCATGCTGGCGTTTCCTGGAGCTTGACTAGAGGATGCTTTCATCTGCTGGTGCGTTTCAGCGAGAGCCAGTGCCCTCCGTGGAGCTCGCCAGCGCCCTCCGTGGAGCCCGCCAGGCTCCGACACCCTGGCTTGGGTTTAAGGCTTGCACAACTGGCCGCGGGATGCGACGGCATATTTGCTCAGCTGTGCGTGTCCCGTCACCTGCTTTAATGTGCGTCCGTTCATTCCGGCCCCGCGGCGCAAGAACAGGTTTTTTTTCCCCCGTCAGACGGACGGATGGATGGATGGCTGTTGCGTGGAAGGAGGTGCACTTCAACGTCGGCGCTCTTCAGCGAGGCGTGCCGATTAAAGAAGATGATCAAGTTGAAGAAGGAGTAAACATGGCGCTTCCAGCAGCTAAGCTAACAACGGATGCTTTTTCCTTTTAACGGCAGTTAAACAAAGGCAGCTTTAAATTCAGCGATGTTGTTGTGATCTTTTGTAGTCCTGGCAGTTGATCTCACCAAGTACTTTTGTGTTTTTTCCACTAAGGCACAACATTTTAAAGGCCTTGTTGATTCAAAAATACACAGTCAGGCTTGGTCGGGCGTCCCTACAGACATGATTGGCCCTATCTGCGGGTGGGAAACTGGATGTGGGTATGTGTCCTGGTCGCTGCACTAGTGCCTCCTCTGGTCGGACGGGGTGCCTGTTGAGGGGGGGAGGGGGAACTGGGGAGGGGGGGATAGCGTGATCCTCCCACGCGCTACGTCCCCCTGGCGAGACTCCTCACGTGTCAGGTGAAAAGAAGCGGCTGGTGACTCCACATGTATCGGAAGGAGACATGCGGTAGTCTGCAGCCCCCCCCCCCCCCCCGGAGCGGCAGAGGGGGTGGAGCGGCGACCAGGGCGCAGCTCAGAAGAGTGGGGTAATTGGCCAAGTACAACTTGGGGAGAAAAAGAGAGAACCCCCCCTCCCAAAAAAATACACAGTTTCATAAGACGGAACAAAGGATGGGCGAGTCGAGGGAGGGGCGAGGAGAGTAATGTAACAGGAAGCGACAGGGCTCGGGAGAGGGTACATGACTATCGTAGGTACACTGACTAAGCTACTTTGACACAGTCCCAGTAGATGTCTGCATGTTGTTGGCTATGAGAAGTGCAGGGATGAGACAGGAGGATGGGGAGCGAGAGAGTGAGGGAGAAAGAGAGGTGAAAAGAGGATTAGGCAATAGAGCGGGAGATAAAAAAAAAGGATACGGAGAGAGACAAGAAGGTAAGAGAGGAGGGAGGGATGACAAGAGAGAGAGGGAGTTGAGTGAGAAGAGGATTAGACAGTAGAGAAGGGGGAGAATGGAGGTAGAGAAAGAGGCTTGTAGGAGTGAAATACAGAGCAAGAGAGAGAATGAGGGAGGGGGGAAAAGAGAGAGGTAGCGACAAGAGGATTAGATGGGGGGGCTGGTAAGAGAAAAGGTAAGAGAGCGATAGAGAGAAGGACGTAGTAAAAGAGAGGGCAAAGCAGCATGCAGAGAGGGAGAGAGCGAGAGAGGTGCAGATGGATTTCCCTAGCTATTCTAGAGAGTCTATTCTGATTATGGTGTTTACTGTTCCCTGAAGCATGTACCTGAGCTAAGAAGGCTCACTTAGACAAAGAGACAAGGAGAGGAGCAACAGGGACTGAGGAGCTCAATACAAATATACATCAACAGAAATAGGGATAGAGTAGGGGAGGAGAGAGTGGGAGAATGGGGTGGGGGAGGAGGCGATAGGGAAGGAAAGAGGACAAACACTAGCCGTAGAATAGCATAAAGTAGTGGCGACGATAAATGAACAATGTGAATAAACTAAGCTAACTATGCTAACTAAGCTACGCTAACTAAGCTACGCTAACTAAGCTAAATTAGATGCAAAACAGTGCAAAAGAACATGTCGAACAGAATGTGAATAAACTAAGCTAACTAAGCTAAGCTAAATTAGATGCAAATCAGAGCGCAAAAAAGCGAAGCATGCCGACGCCTGAGTACATCCCCTTGCTGGCTGTCATAAAAGCAGCCCCTAGACTTGATCTCTCATATAACATCTAAATTTGCATTTACGTTTTTGGCATTTAGCTGGCACCGTTTTACAAAAAGAAGCAGTGAGTGAGCCTCATTCCCCACAGAGCGTAATAGGCAGCCTGCCAACAGAGTAGAACTGAACCATCTCCCTAGCTGAACCGTCTAGACAAAGAGTTCCTCGGTTGCTTTTGTCTAACAAGGAAGCAAGAGGCCCTGCATCCATCTCTTCCTCTACCGTTTGCAAGTATTGTAAATCACTCCGGATTAGAGAACCAGATAAATGCCTGCATTAAATCTGTCTGTAGACTACTGATTGCCCACACAAAATAAGTGTGCAGGTTGACTGACACAGGGAAGCTGGTAGATTATATTCATCTCAGCGGTGCTGTGTCTTCATCACATCACCGCATCGTCTATTCTGTTGTTTGCACTTGTATGGCAAATTGCACCGATTAAAATACCCTCGGTGAGAGCAAACACACTCAGTGCTGAGATCGGGCTGTCAGGGAACAAGCTCAGCAGAGTTATACGAGTCTCATCACAATACCTTTGCAACAGTGTTGTTGTTTTTTTGTGATCTTTGTTCCTTGAATGGTCCCTAATTAGTTTACCAACTATGGCGCAAAGACACAAGCAAGCAAAGCGGCGAGTCTTATCGCAGAGGGAAGACCTGGTTAAGTAATCCAGGCAGAGACAGTAATCCATCCCGGGCCTGAGCAGTCGACTCTGCACAAAGCTGCTATCACTGGAGATACCCGAGCGACGTGGGGTGTAAATCTTTCACAGTGCTCATTTTACAGGCCTGTATAACAGGGGAGGAAGTAAGAGTCTCACAGCAGAGAATTGGACAAGCGCCGCTTTCCAGCCAGCCGACACAAGAAAGGTCTGCGGAGAGCCGAGATCGTTGTTTACTGAGGGAATATACCCAAGAAGCAAAGGATGTGAGCCGCCAGAACTGGGGACGCCCGAACCTAGATACTGTACAAGCTAAAGCAACATAACAGCCCGTGGTCCTCTGGCGCATGTACTCTTTTCCCTCCCAGGAAGCCTGCAGATTATATAAAACCAACAGCCTTAAAAAGCAAATACATGACATATTCTATAAAACGCTAAACACACAATGCTTTTAACTGAGTTGAAGGTGAATACAGGGCTTTTTGCACGATTGAAGTCCCACAAATATAAGGTCCTTGAAAATGATGCAAAACGCATTGCATTTTTTTGGGAGGTGGGGGGCGGATTGTTTCCCCCTTTTTCTCCCCAATTGTATCCAGCCAATTATTCTGAACCTTCCCGGTCGCTGCTCCACCCCCTCTGCCGATCCGGGGAGGGCAGCAGACTACCACATGCCTCCTCCCATACATGTGGAGTCGCCAGCCGCTTCTTTTCACCTGACAGTGAGGAGTTTCGCCAGGGGGACGTAGCGCGTGAGAGGATCACACTATTCCCCCCAGTTCCCCCTCCCCCCTGAACAGGCGCCCCGATCGATCAGAGGAGGCGCTAGTGCAGCGACCAGGACGCATACACACATCCGGCTTCCCACCCGCAAACACAGCCAATTGTGTCTGTAGGGACAGCCAACCCATCCGAATGTAACATGGGGATTCGAACCGGGATCCCCATGTTGGAGGGCAACGGACTAGACTGCTACCCGGACGCCCCGCATATATATATATATTTTTATTTTTTATTTTGGTTTTTTTTTTGTGTGTGGCTTCAATCAGCCAGAATTTTGTTATGTTTTGTGTCACTTTTGTTCCCCTTTTTTTTTTTTCCAGAATAAACAGTTTTATTCCAGAGGTGACCGATACCTTAGGCTACAGAGAGGCGCAATAAATCTTGCAGAGAAACGGCTCGGTTCGCCGCCCTGGCAGTAAGACTTGACGAGAAACAAGATCAACAAAACTTACAAAAACCCAGCCCAGACACACAGGTTTATAAATTTTGCAAATCATAGCCATACCATAGATATAGCCAGGGCATCAGTAAGAGGTGAAGGTCTCCCAGCAGAGAGCAGAGATGATCCTATACCTGGTCTACTCTTGCAGAATCTACTCTTAATCTATAAAATAGATCCCAGAGAACTGGACACGCTGCATGAATACCTCACAGATTCAACTTGAAGACCGCAGACATTGAGCTCTATTGCCTTTTTTAGCACCGAGTTTCTAACGATTTTTAAACTTTTCCGTGAAACTTGCGACCGATCTTTAACCTGTCAACTGATTTTTGCAGCGCAACGAGTCAAAACTAATTGCTCCCACTGTGTCTCCGAACCAAAGCGAGGAACTAAATTCTTTCAAATTCTTTACGTAACATCCTGACACATAAACCCAAACATCTCCCCAGACTCACGAGGTTTAGATCTCCATGTCAGATTCCAGACTCTTACCAAGCGGCTGGTGGAATGAGCAAACCCAGAAGCCACTTGCCAAGTATTACTGGAATTTGGCTGGTGGCTGGTGCTGTTTCCCACCATGGCTGTGGCCAAGAGAAATATGTAGGGGGTAGACCTCACCAGCAGGCGCTCTGACAGCCGCCGCGTATGCAGAGCGAGGCAGCGCGGCCTCTGGCTGCAGAGCTCGAGGCAACTACAGCTATTAGAATCAGTGTAATGAAGTTTTCCTTTTTCTTCCACTCTGTTCTTCTCTTATCCCTTCACTCTTTTCCCTTCTTTTCTCTCTCCCTCTTTCACATAACCTCTCACACATCTTCTTTGGGTAAATTCCATTCTAGAAATGTAATCTCTAAGCTTTGAGGTACTGTGTGCTTGATTCCCAGTATATTATTATTATATATTTTTTTGGGATTTTGCCCCCCTTTTTCTCCCCAATTGTACTTGGCCAATTGCCCCACTCTTCCAAGCCATCCCGGTCACTGCTCCACCCCCTCTGCCGATCCGGGGAGGGCCGCAGACTACCACATGTCTTGAGTCACTTGCTGCTTCTTTTCACCTGACAGTGAGGAGTTTCGCCAGGGGGACAAAGCACATGGGAGGATCAAGCTATTCCCCCTAGTCCCCCGAACAGGCGCCCCGACCGACCAGAGGAGGCGCTAGTGCAGCGACCAGGACACATACCCACATCCGGCTTCCCACCCATAGACACGGCCAATTGTGTCTGTAGGGACGCCCGACCAAGCCAGAAGTAACATGTGGATTCGAACCGGTGATCTCCGTGTTCGTAGGCAACAGAATAGACCGCTATGCTACCTGGACGCCCACTCCAAAGCAACTCTGTTGCTGGTTTAAATCTCATCTTAAAACTCACTACAACTGATTTTCCCTGGTTCAGGAGCTGTTAGTTTTATCTATTTTACTGGGAGTTTTTATCGTGTGTGTGTGTGTGTGTGTGTGTGTGTGTGTGTGTGTGTGTGTGTTAGAGTGAGTGCAGCTGTAGCTTTAGGTGTGTGTATATGCACGTTTCATTATTTCCCTCTTGCAGTTATCCCTAATTGTTGCTTATGTTTTAAATTGTGTATGTGTATGTCTAAGTTTTTAAATGTTTCATTATTTACCTCTTGTAACTGTTCTCTGATGTTGCCTATGTTGTGAATTTCTTCACCCTGGAAAACACTTTGTGCTCATTGCATGAAAAGCGCTATATAAATAAAAGTATTATTGTTATTATTAATGATAGGTATATTGTGGGATGTGCAGCAAAAAGGTTGCACGAGTATCTCGGCTGTGCTGTGAAACAATGTTGGTGTGTAAAATGGTGTATGCTTTTTTTCCTTTCAATGAAGTGCAGTTATGGATGTGTTCAGTGCTCCTCGTGCTTCTTTGCAGAAGCATACTGATTATGGTGGAGATTTCATGCCCTGAAAATGGCCTTGCATTCTTACCTTCTGGACATTTAGAGCTTACCCTTTTTCTTTCGGCCTGTCTCTCTGCAGTGGCGGTACTCTGCTGACAGTGAGTGGGACTAACCTGGCAACCATCAGAGAACCCAAGATTAGGGCCAAGTATGGACAAGCCGAGTCCTTCCATGTGAGTACAAACATGATCTACACGAGACACTGAGCTCACATGCACACGCACACACACACACACACACACACACACAAGCTTGCATGCTCATCATCATCGGTAGTCACTTGGGGTCGAGTATGATTGTCCTCCTTCTGTGTCCTTATGGGTCTTCAGGTGGGTGTAGAGGCCTATCCTGGAGCCACATATGTTGATGCAATGTGGGCAAGGGTGCGAAGAAGTGGTTGAGAATGTGGTTTGGGCTTTTCTGGTTACTCACTCCTTTCTGAGTCTGCACTTGTTTTCAGCAGCATGGTGGAGGTCATGGTTGTAGCCAGCAGCACCCTCACGGACAGCCAGTCTTCAGGCCTCCCTGTTTTTTGCTGCTTGTTCCCAGGTGTTAAAGTCGATGCCAAACCTTTTTATGTGGGCCTTGATGGTATCTTTATATCTCTTCTTTTGTCCTCCTGGGGCACGGCGTCCTGTCATGAGCTGAGCGTAAAGGACATGGCCAGTCCATCTCAGCTGATAATGTGTGATGGTGGCAGTTATAGTAGGCATGTTGGCCTCCTGGAGGATGCTGAAGTTGGTGCGCTTATCCTCCCAGCCGATTTTAAGGATCTTCCTGTGGCATTGCTGTTGGTATGCCTCGAGCACCTTCAGGTGCCTGCTATAAATGGTTCATGTTTCTGACCTATACAGTAGCGATGGCAATATTACCACTTTGTACATCGGAATTCTTGTTCTGGCCTGAAGATTGTGGTTTACAAAAGACCTTTGTCTCAATCTTGAGAAGGCCCAGCTGGCATAACTGAGACAATGGTGTATTTTGATGTCAATGTTGGCTTTGGAGGAGAGAAGGCTGCCAAGATATGGGAACCGTTCCACGTTTTCGAGTCTGGTGTTGTCTACAGAGATGGAAGGGGGGAGAGCAGGCATATTCTGTTGGGTGGGGGTTGGTTGAGGATATGTTATGTTATGTTTTATGTTAATGGCCAGGCAAAGCTGTTTGTATGCCTTTGCAAAGGTTTCCAGTATGCTCTGTAGTTCTTCTTCTGTGACACTAAGGCGTTGTCATCTGTGAACTGCAGCTCAATGATGGCTGTGGTGGTAGTTTTACTTTTAGCCCTGAAGCTGTTAATGTTCAGAAGATTCCCATCAGTTCTGTACTTGATTTCAACTCCCTGAGGCAGATTGGGACCCATGAGGCGGAGGATGGTGGCAATGAAGACAGAGATGGGGTGATGACACAGCCTTGTTTAACTCCTGTCTGGCCCTTGAAGGACTCTGTCTCGTCTCCTTAACTGCTGAGTACTCTAGCTGACATATTGTCATGTAGTAGTCTTAGTACTGTGATATATGTGTCAGGGCAGCCCGATTTTGATGGAACTAGTCAGAGGGCCTGGCGGTTTGTGGAATCAAAGGCTTTTGTTAAGTCTATACAGGTCATGTATAATGGTTGATTCAGTTCCTGGGCTTTTTCTTGGAGTTGGCGAGTGATAAAAAATCATGTCCGTGGTGCCTCTGTTAGGATGAAAACCACTCCGGGATTCTGGCAGAATCTCCTCTGATATTAGGAGGAGTCTATTGGCCGAGACCCTAGCCAGAGCTTTCCCTGTGTTTGAAAGTAGGGAAATGCCACGGTAGCTTCCGCACTCAGCTTTGTCCCCTTTCTTGAAGATAGAGACGGCTTGGTTATGTCAGAGGAGTGTAAGTCCACTTGCCTCAGTACTTCTGCCGGTAATCCATCTGGACCTGCAGCCTTGTTGATTATGACCTTCCTGATGGCATCCTGCACTTCTCTTAGACTAGGTGGTGCTGCCATGACCTCGTCTTTGGGTTGTTGAAGGAGTTGTTGGAGAGCATCCATCTCAGAGCTAGAGTCCTAGTTTAAAAGGCCCATCTTTGGAGCAAAAGGGGCTTAGACAGCGGTGGCTGGGACCATATATTGCTTTAGCAGCATTGAAGAAGCCTCTGGTACCCCCAGAGTATGCAAAGTGTTGGATCTTAAGGGCTTTCTTCTTCCACCACTGGTTCTTCAATTCCCTGACCCGGCTTTGGATGGCTGACTTTGGTCTTGCATGGGCAGCTCTTTTATATGGGCAATTGATATCATTCTACCAGATGGTAAAGGCTTGCCTTTTGATGTTGATCAACCGTTGGATTTCTAGCTCATTCTCATCAAACCAGTCTTGGTGGTTCTTCAGCTTATGTCCAAGAGTGGTTTTGCTGGTGCTAGTGATTGTAGTACTCAGCATATGCCAGTGGCTTTCAGTATCATCTGAATATTGCTTGGGCATTGATGTACTTATAGCATGGCCTGGAACTGTTGATGAGAGGAGGTATCAGTCAGTCATTTGAGGTTGAACTTTGGGCGGCTCTGCTTTTTCTGCACCCTTCTTTTCTGGTGACGATGGATGGACAGGGTGGATCGGATAAGGCGGTGGTCAGCCCAGCAGTCATCTGCACTGATCATCAATCTGGTGTTAAGTACCTCTCGTCGGTCTATTTGATGGACGATAATGCAGTCAATGAGTTGCCGATTGTCAAAACGAGGGTGCCTCCAGTTTGTTTTAAATTTGTTCTTCTGACAGAAGTGTGTTGGTGATGGTTAGGTTGTGTTCTGAGCATGTTTTTAACAGCAGGATGCCATTGGAGTTTGTGTTTCCAATTCCTTCCTTGCCAATTATGCCTCTCCACAAGGTGTAATTTCATCCCACTCTGGCACTGAAATATCCAAGCATGATTATCTTGTCCTCCTTGGGGACTTTAGTGAAAACATTTTCCAGGTCAGCATAGAAGGTCTCATTTACTTCATCTTGTGAGTCCAGTGTTTGAGCGAATGCACTGATGACAGTGATGCTTTGGTTATTTACAAGCACCAGTCGTATTGTCATCAGGCATTCATTGATGCCAAGAGGAAGCTCAGCAAGGTGGCAAAAGAGGCTGTTTTTGATGGCAAAGCCAACACCATGGATCCTCGGCTCATCAGCTGCCTTTCCTTTCCAGAAGACAATGTAACCACCCTTCTCCTCTTTCAGCTGCCCTTGGTCAGCTAGTCAGGTTTAAGAGAGTGGGGCAATATCAAACCTCAATCTCCTCAGCTCTCAAGCGATGATGGCAGTACACCGTTCAGGTGGCTCGCTGGATTAGTTGCCCATGAGGGTTTGTATGTTCCAGGCTCCAAAATATACGACTTTCTGTTTCTGACCGCATGATGGTGATCCCTCTGGATGCAGTGGTTCAGACAGGAGGTATGACGCAGACTATGTTTAGGGCACGTTTTCTAGCCCCCTCCCCATCTGGGGCGAGCAGAGTGGACCCTAAATAGGGCTGCTCAGTCGTGGGTGCAGCAGCCGAGAAGCCCCTCTACCTCAGTCCCAGGGCTTAGCGACTGATCACACACCCACCGCCTGTGTGCCAGGTTGTGGCTAGGGGCTGCCAGACTTCACTGTCCTGCCCCATCATCCCTTCCTGATTGCCACAGGGCTTTGACCCAGAATGTTTATGGGTTGATACCCTTGCTGGAGGATGCCTGTGCTTGACAGCTTTTTACGTAGCGAGGCTGATGCGCCTGTAACCACCACACGGTCCTTGGCAGGGGGTGGCCAGAGTCCAATGGCATGGGGAACCAAGACGATTGGGGACCACCCTCTGTTGCAGCCTTCATCCGCCTTCACTACCGTTGTGACCTGGACACTTCTTCTGCCTGTTCCGCCATCGAGGTCTCTTTTGGCTCGTGCTTGGGTGCCCCTACCAGGAGCCGAGCTCCGGACCACGTAGCTCTCGTGATAATTAGTACACGCAGGCTTCTCTACCACGGAAAGGTGGCGATCCAGAAGAGGACAAACAGATATGATCTATTGGAGCCACTGAGCTCACATACACCCACCCACCCACACACAAGCGAGCTTGCATGCTAACATAAATGAATACAGACACATTTGCACTCACACCTGCATGCACCAATACATGCAAGCAGATAAGACACACACACACACACACACACACACACACACACACACACACACACACACACACACACACACACACACACACACCTCATATAGAGCTTTCCAAGGTGGCAGACAGTCTGTCTGTGCGTGTTGGTCTTGTCCGGTGTTTGTATGGCTACAGCTCCATCCAACACTACCTCAGGCCACTTAGCCTTCCAAATGTCACTGCACAGTGTGAGTGTGTGTGTCAAAGAATGACAGACACAGCGGGAGGGAGGACATTTTTGTGCATGTGTACGTGACACATATTAAGCTAGTGTTACTCGGCGTGAACACGTTAACCTTTCTTTGTGGTGTTTTTGATTTGAGGTGTGGAGCCGTTACTTCAGAAAAACAAATCAAGGCCAGTTTATCAGGGCCGCATCGTGTCGATGTTTCTCCGAACCACATTAACGTTTAAACAGAGGCGGAAAAAACACGAACCTCAATACGAACTCCCACATGGACCATTTTATTCCAACACGAGGATAATGACAATTTGATACTTTGAATTTTAAAGGCAAGTTTTGGCAGGAGTTCATTACTCAGTATCTGACGAACAGCCGACGAATATATTTTCACAAAGGTAACAGATTCCAGACAGGGTTCTTTGTGCAGCTCGTAACTTATGTAACATGCTGTGACTCCGACCCTGTCTCACAACACATTCATCTTCATTTCTTTCTTTCTTTATTTAGTTTTGCAATGAAACTAATCAAACACTGTTCCTTTGATCTGTGGAAGTGAAGTCATGATTACAGAACAAAGTTTCTTCTGATGACTAATATACATGTATGTATTTCTGTTTTTCCCTTCGCCTCTCTCTCTCTATCTCGCTCTCTCTCTTCCTCTCGCTCGCTCTCTTCCTCTCGCTCGCTCTCTTGCTCTCATTCTCTTTCTTCCTCTCGCTCTCCCTCTGTTTCTCTCTTCCTCTCTCTCTCTCTCTCTCTCTCTCTCTCTCTCTCTCTCTCTCTCTCTCTCTCTCTCTCTCTCTCTCTCTCTCTCTCTCTGTCTGTCTTTCTTCCTCTTGCTCGCTCTCTTCCTTTTACTCTCGCTCTCTATCTGTCCTTGCTCTGTCTCTCTTCCTCTCTTGCTCTCACTCTGTCTCTCTTCCTCTCTCTTCCCCCTCTCCTCTCTCTTTCTCTACCTCTCTCTCGCTCTCTTCCCCCCTCGCTCTCTCTTCCTCTCTCTCTCGCTCTCTCTTCCCCCTCGCTCTCTCTCTTCCCCCTCGCTCTCTCTCGTCTTCTCTCTACCTCACTCTCTCTCTGTCTTCCCCAACTCGCTCTCTCTCTCTCTTCTCCCCCCCCCCCCCCCACAGAACTGTACTGTGTACAACAACTCGGTCATGGTGTGCCTGGCTCCATCAGTGGCTGATTCAGAGCTGGGCTTCTCAGAGACTGGTACCGGTCCAGATGAGATCGGTTTCTACATGGATAATGTGAATGCCCTGGTAGTGGTCAACGAGACATTCAGCTACTACCCTGACCCCGTGTTCGAACCCCTGAGTCCCTCTGGGATACTCGAGCTCAAACCAACCTCACCACTCATACTCAAGGTCAGCCAAAGGCAGGGATTCCTTTCTTTTTTTGTTTTCTTTTTCTGTTTTCTGTTTTGATAAACACACGTGATAAACACGTGATAGACACATTTACTCACATGTGTGTGTGTGTTGTGGTTCTGCTGACTGTGCGTCTTCAGGGAACGTGTGGCTTCATGTATGTTTGTGTTGACAGAGCTGCAAAATGTGGGACTTAGTGTTGTGTTTGAATGTAGAGGAATACAGCTTTCATTGTTGCTGGCTGCTTCAACACACACTGCAGATGGCCAGCATATCGCATGTGTGTGTGTGTGTGTGTGTGTGTGTGTGTGTGTGTGTGTGTGTGTGTGTGTGTGTGTGTGTGTGTGTGTGTGTGTGTGTGTGTGTGTGTGCTGTGTTAGTGATAAAATATATGCAGACACTTACAAACGCACACACACCCACGCACTCACACACACACTCACGCATACAAACACAAACATACACACACACATACATACACAGATTCAAATATACACACACACATATAAGTACACACAAACCCACGTATACACACACACTCACACATGCACACACTCACACATATGCACACATACACACACATAAAAGTACACACACATACACACTTACACACACACACAGTTAACACACACACACACACATATGCACACATACACACTCAAACACACGCACACATACATGTACACACACACACACTCGCTGTATTTTCTGTATTGAGTGTAAGGCACTTTTTAACTGTGTTTCAAAAGTGCTATGTTAATAAAATTTTGCTTACACACACACACACACACATTCATACACACACACAATTTGCAACTGAGTTTTTCAAAAACAAAAAAGAGCAATTTGTCAAATGACTGAATAATGATACACATGACACAACAGTGTGTATGTATTGCATAATGATACACATGTGTGACACAACAGTGTGTATTGTATTGAATAATGATACACATGACACAACAGTGTGTATGTACTGAATAATGATACACATGTATGATACAACAGTGTGTATTGTATTGAATAATGATACACATGTGTGACACAACAGTGTGTAGTATGTGAAGCCGGTAGTTGGAAGTGGACAGAAAGGTGCAGCCCGTGTCAGGCCGGCTGGTGTCCTGCTGTAAGTAACCGTGGTGGTGTCACTGCAGGCTTCTCTCTGAGGCCCCGGGCCCGTCTACATAACGCTCCTCTGGGTTCGTGTGGTTGATCTCCGGCACCGGCGGGGCAGTGGTGAGCATGCTGCGCTGCAGGTTGGCAGATCCGCGTTCTGTTAGGTTTTACTAACAGTGATGGGACATAACTGGTAAACTCTGGCAGTGTGTGTATGCTGATACCTTACGTGATGGTGCTCACCATAAATGGAGGGACCAACGGAGGAGGGCTTTTTTCCAGAGTCTATCACCCCATGCCCCTTCTTGTTGTTGCATTTGGAATGAAGACAATGAGGTCGGATTGACTTTAATAAATTTGTTGATTAGGAGAGACATCTTCCTCAAGGCGGCACGGTGGTGCAGTGGTTAGCGTGGTCGCCTCACAGCAAGAAGGTCCTGGGTTCGAGCCCCGGGGTAGTCCAACCTTGGGGGTGGTCCCGGGTCGTCCTCTGTGTGGAGTTTGCCTGTTCTCCCTGTGTCTGCGTGGGTTTCCTCCGGGTGCTCCGGTTTCCCCCCCACAGTCCAAAGACATGTAGGTCAGGTGACTCGGCTGTACTAAATTGTCCCTAGGTGTGAATGTGTGTATGTGTCGGCCCCTGTGATGGTCTGGCAGCCTGTCCAGGGTGTCTCCCCACCTGCCGCCCAATGACTGCTGGGATAGGCTCCAGCATCCCCGCGACCCTGAGAGCAGGATAAGAGGTTAAGATAATGGATGAAGGAAGAAATCTAATGATGCAGTGCTTTTCTAAAACTCGAGTTTATGTTCAGGGCGAAGAACACAGAATCGAGGCTGAGTGAGGGGAGGCAACAAGAAAACTAGTTCTGATGAAGTAAATTCTCCCCCCCTTTTTTTTCTCCCCAATTGTATCTGGCCAATTTACCCCACTCTTCTGAGCCGTCCCGGTCGCTGCTCCACCCCCTCTGCCGATCCGGGAGAGCTGCAGACTACCACGTGCCTCCTCCCATACATGTGGAGTCGCCAGCCACTTCTTTTCACCTGACAGTGAGGAGTTTCACCTGGGGGACGTAGCACGTGGGAGGATCACGCTATTCCCCCCAGTCCTCCCCCCCGAACAGGCGCCCCAGCCGACCAGAGGAGGCGCTATTGCAGTGACCAGGACACGTATACCCACATCCGGCTTCCCACAGGACGCCCGACCAAACCGGAGGTAACACGGGGATTCGAACTGGCGATCCCCGTGTTGGTAGGCAACGGAATTGACCACCATGCAACCTGAACGTCCCTGATGAAGTAAATTCTAACTTAAACCCAAGTTAGAGAGGAGCCCCAAATTCCCCTTATTCCTCGATTAGATGGCCTGCGTCTTCACAGCTTGTGAGCTCAGATTAAAAATGTAAATGCACCTTTAAACACATCGGTGTTGTTTCACACGTGTTTGTTTGTGTCATATAAAGCAGGATGACGTTGTGTATCTGTTCATATTTAATCGGGTTTTCTCTCAGCCTCTTCTCACACTGACAGGGATCCGTGCTTTTAATGGCGGTGATTACTTGTGTGAATTACAGACCGTTTTTTTGCTTTAATTTAATTTTCTATGAAATGCCCCCCGCCTGTCTCTGCTCCATCCACTCCCTCCTGTTACCACGGTGACAGTGCACCTCTGTTGACACCCGTGAAGAGATGGAGAGCGGTGTAACCGTCACAATGTGGCTCTTAAATGATAACTTGTTAGCAGAGGGCGTGCCAGTGATTGCAGAACCTCCCGCGTGGCGTGTTGGAGGACCCTCCCGCTGCTGCAAGCACTGCTAAGGCCGCTGAACAGGAAGTACAAGGAAGGGAAAGCAAGCAGAGAGAGTTTTCAGAGATTTCTCAGAAATGTGGGCGATGCGTTCACCGTACCACCGGTGTCTTGTGTAGAGAGGTGTGTGGTGTGTGTGAGCACCTGCTGGAGTGTGTTGTATCTCCGGGTGTCGGAGAGTGTGTTGTATCTTCGGATTTGGGAGAGTGTGTTGTATCTGCGGGTGTTGGAGAGTGTGTTGTATCTCCGGATGTAGGAGAATGTGTTGTATATCCAGGTGTAGGAGAGTGTGTTGTATCTCCGGGTGTAGGAGAGTGTGGTGTATCTCCGGGTGTAGGAGAGTGTGTTGTATCTCTGGGTGTAGGAGAGTGTGTATTATCTCCGGGTGTAGGAGAGTGTGTTGTATCCCCAGTTGTAGGAGTGTGTTGTATCTCCGGGTGTCGGAGAGTGTGTTGTATCTCCGGGTTTGGGAGAGTGTGTTGTATCTCCGGGTGTCGGAGAGTGTGTTGTATCTTCGGATTTGGGAGAGTGTGTTGTATCTGCGGGTGTTGGAGAGTGTGTTGTATCTCCGGGTGTAGGAGGGTGTGTTGTATCTCCGAGTGTAGGAGAGTGTGTTGTATATCCGGGTGTAGGAGGGTTTGTTGTATCTCCGGGTGTAGGAGAGTGTGTTGTATCTCCGGGTGTAGGAGAGTGTGTTGTATCTCCGGGTGTAGGAGAGTGTGTTTTATGGAGTATGTGTATGGAGTTCAGTGTTTTGTTTGTGTGTGTGTGTGTGTGTGTGTGTGTGTGTCCGTGTGTCCGTGTGTCCGTGTGCTGCTGTGTGAAATGGGAGGGGGTGGGATGCATGTTTAAGGGGTTGCAGAGCGTGGCTCAGCGGCGACGTGCGGGGAGGACAGGATTGAAAAACAGAGTCTTGTCTCTCCGTCCCACTGCTAAGACAGCGGGTGGCACTGCAGCTATCTCCTCTCTCCTCCAGCCTCCGTCTCCATCACTCACCAGCTCCTCCTTCACTCATTCCCCATCTCCCCGTTCTTCCTTTTCTCACTCTGTTTTATTTTTCATTGCCTTCGCACCACTTACTTCCTCTTGAAACCCCCCCCCATCTTTCTCTCTCGCTCACGGTTATTTTTTTTGTGTGTCTCTGCTTGTCTGCTACCTCCCTCACCCTCACCCGCTCCTCTCCGTCTCTTTCTTTCTCCTCCTCCCTCCAAGCCATCATCCCCTCCTGCCACCTGCTTCCCTTTCATTTTCATGGCTCTTTTCCTTCTCTGTTATTTTCTCTTTAGTCATCTTCCCCCCGTTACTTCTGATTTCTCTCCATCCTCTTTCTAAGCCCCCCCGCCCGCCCCTCGGGTCACGAGCCCGTTTTCTTTTCATTCCTATTGAAACCACATGTGTTCAGGTGAACTTCATAAGGACTGAAGTACAAACTGAATTTGAAATTGAAAATTAAATTCCAGCATATATGTGCCTGCAAATTTCTCATACATTTCTATTTTCTCCCTCTCCCTCTCTCTCTCTCTCGCTCTCTCTCTGTCTCTGTCTCCCCCCATTCAGGGCCGTAACCTGATCCCCGCGGCCCCCGGTAACAGTCGTCTGAACTACACGGTGCTGATCGGGGAGACGCCCTGCATCCTCACCCTGTCGGAGAGCCAGCTGCTGTGTGAATGGCCAAACCTCACCGGCCAGCACAAAGTCACGGTCAGAGACGCCCCCGCCTCGTCCCTGTCCGCCGCCGTCCCCGTCTCTGTCTCCGCTAGAGAAACTCCGACCAGAGACGACTTTGCTTGACTTTGGTCTAGTTTGTCTCTGTTTGTGCCACTTTGTTTCGGTCTGTTTTTGTTGATTTAGTTTCATTCACTGTTCTTTGATTTGTAGATGAGGTTGGGCAAAGAGACCCACGTTACACCCAACATCCGGACTTGGTCCTGGTGTGATGTAAGAAGGAAAGCCTCTGCTGGACACCAGTTATTTAGTTAAAATGATGTGATAAAGAATCCAGGAGCATCAATACAGCTCTTTCTTTCTTTATTTTTGCCCCCCCCCTTTTTTTTTCTCACCAATCGTACTTGGCCAATTACCCTATTTTCTTAGCCGTCCCGGTCGCTGCTCCACCCCCTCCGCCGATCCGAGGAGGGCCGCAGACTACCACATGCCTCCTCCCATACATGTGGAGTCGCCAGCCGCTTCTTTTCACCTGACAGTGAGGAGTTTCACCAGGGGGACGTAGCGCGTGGGAGGATCTTGCTATTCCCCCCAGTTCCCCCTCCCCCTCGAACAGGCACCCTGACCAACCTGAGGAGGCGCTAGTGCAGCGACCAGGACACACACCCACCCCCAGACACAGCCAGTTGTGTCTGTAGGGGCTCCCGACCAATCAATAAAGCTTTTTAAAATTAGTTTCGCTTTTAATATTATTTTTAATAATATTAAATTATTATTATTATTATTATTATTTTATTGTTTTATTAATAGTAATAACAATTAATTGAATGATAATACTTATTATTCAATTTATTATTATTATTATTTTATTAATTATTTTTTACATGTTTTATATTATTTTCTCAAAATCCAGCAGAAAGTTATTAAGTCTTTATATTTTCTCTGATTCCATGTACCCTATCAGAAGCCTGTGATTATGACCCCCCCCCCTGCTTACCTCCTGTGGGGCGGTGCTGTCGATCTGCTTTTCCCCGTCTAACTTTCAGACATTACAGATCTGACTACCGCCGGTAGAGGATCTGCACTGTGAAGGTCGCCCTCAGCCGGGCCATACAGCGCTCACTTTCTACATATTTAAATATTTGTCTGAATAACCCACAGGTACACTCACGGACCCCCCCACCCCCCGCCCACCCCCACACCCTCCCTTCCAACCCATCATCACTGTCCTCCTGTGGTCGTTTCAATACGCCTTCGTGATATTTGCTCTCGGTTAGCTGCAGCCAGCATGCCTAGAAAGCCACCGACACCGCGTGCGCGGTGTTCGCTGAGATTGCTCTCGGGCTGCTCGGAGGTGGACCATTTTCTCTCTCCTCCTCTCTCCCCCCTTTCTTTTTTAAGCTAAATGTCATGTTGAATATTGGAGCGATGCGCCGTGGCGGCGGGGGTGGCAGAGTTAGTCCTTTGTCTGACAACAGCCGCGGAAGAGAAAAAAACAAAACACGGAGCTGTCCATTCCTATCTCTTCCGCCGACTGTGTGTTCCTACGCGCTGAAGTGCAGGCCAGGGTGGGTGTCTCGTTTCGCGTGTGTTGCGATGCGAATGTTGACGTCTTTGTGCACGTGCGCATGTGTGTCCATGTTCCCGTACGTGTGCATACATATGTGTGTTGTGTGTGTGTGTGTGTCTGTCCTGTAGGGAGGGCTGCAGAGAAGGACACAGCTGTAGCACAATATTCCCAGTGTAGAATGACCTACATACAGGGGACCCCAATGGGCATCCAGACACACCACGACTGGGCTCATATTTGTGTGTGTGTGTGTGTGTACCCCCAGATGCTCAGCTGTGTGTTGGCAGCTGGGTGACTCCCTTTAGTTTTCTAAGAAACTCGCATGTTGTTCTGGCCGTCAGCTTTCTAAGCTCCCCTGTCAGTCCCTCATTCTGTCAGTCCCTCATTCTGTCAGTGGAATGAAAAATAGATTAACGCCTCAAACGTTTGTGTTGCCAAGCGCAGCAACGTACCATCGCCCACATCTATTTCCGCTTACATATTTGATTGGCTGTGTTTCCTTGTAAGATCTAACTTCATCAGATGCCTTAATTATTTACTTTAAAGGGCTCCAGTGTGGGACCTGGCTTATATAACCTGTTATATCCGGCGGCTTCTCTTATAATGAGTTTTATTTTATGCAGCCTTCACTTTTGCAGACTGGTTTCACCGGGCACATTGTGTTCGGCATGCCGCATCATTAGAATTTCAACGCTCAGTTAATTGAATCCCAAATCCTGGACAAATCAATCTGGTCGTCTCATCGCCTGCACATTTATTTCGAAGACGTGAATTCCAGTGGTGGCTGACATGTTGGCTGATTTTACAGTTTTTTGGGGGGGTGTGGTTGGTCTGTTTTCTGGATCTCTCTGAAGATTAAGGCTACGGTTAGGAACCTTTTGCCTCGAGGCGTTTGTGTTTTGCAAGTCTTGCCCTTAACCGTTGGGCAATTGCGCATCCTAAGACTCGTCACTCATTTTGATGAGCTGTCTAGCCCGAGGCTAACCAGCATCCGTGAAGCCCACCTCTGGGCCAGGCAGACAACTGCTTACCTGCTGTAGCATGTGGCTGACCTTTCTCATAACCATTACAATTAGAATTATAGCCGCAAGCGGCGTTGGGAGGGGTCCAAGCATTGGCACTGTTGCGCCCCCTATGGAGCAATTTGAATGGTTTGTCCTCATGATCATATACCTTCACCCAACGTAAATAATTAACGCTATGATATGTAGGGGCCTTTTATACACCTAGCCTGTAATAGACTACCGTTTCAACATGAAACTAAACTGCTGTTGGTAATGTAATAAAGATGGAAGAATCTTGCTTCAGAAACAGTAGCCTACCCGAGTTTCCAACTAGATATGACAATGTCGGATTACTTGGGTCGCCTGTGTCCTAGACGATTACCGTAATTTTTAAAAATGTCGTAACACTTTCATTGCTTCAGAAACATGTGCCAGAGTTTCCAAAACTGGACCAGACGGTGTCTGATTTCTTGCGTCCTAGCCGACTGCCGTAAAAAGAAAAAGTATGTCGTTATACCCAGGTGTCCTGGCGTGTGGTATGTAGAGCTGCAGCGCTTCCACACCAAATAAGTCAAAATAGTGGGCAAACTAAACTACCGTTCAAAAGTTTGGGATCACCCAAACAATTTTGTGTTTTCCATGAAAAGTCACACTTATTCAACACCATATGTTGTGAAATGAATAGAAAATAGAGTCAAGACATTGACAAGGTTAGAAATAATGATTTGTATTTGAAGTAAGATTTTTTTACATCAAACTTTGCTTTCGTCAAAGAATCCTCCATTTGCAGCAATTACAGCATTGCAGACCTTTGGCATTCTAGCTGTTAATTTGTTGAGGTAATCTGGAGAAATTGCACCCCACGCTTCCAGAAGCAGCTCCCACAAGTTGGATTGGTTGGATGGGCACTTCTTGCGTACCATACGGTCAAGCTGCTCCCACAACAGCTCAATGGGGTTCAGATCTGGTGACTGCGCTGGCCACTCCATTACCGATAGAATACCAGCTGCCTGCTTCTGCTCTAAATAGTTCTTGCACAATTTGGAGGTGTGTTTAGGGTCATTGTCCTGTTGTAGGATGAAATTGGCTCCAATCAAGCGCTGTCCACTGGGTATGGCATGGCGTTGCAAAATGGAGTGATAGCCTTCCTTATTCAGAATCCCTTTTACCTTGTACAAATCTCCCACCTTACCAGCACCAAAGCAACCCCAGACCATCACATTACCTCCACCATGCTTAACAGATGGCGTCAGGCATTCTTCCAGCATCTTTTCATTTGTTCTGCGTCTCACAAACGTTCTTCTTTGTGATCCAAACACCTCAAACTTGGATTCATCCGTCCACAACACTTTTTTCCAGTCTTCCTCTGTCCAATGTCTGTGTTCTTTTGCCCATCTTAATCTTTTTCTTTTATTGGTCAGTCTCAGATATGGCTTTTTCTTTGCCACTCTGCCCTGAAGCCCAGAATCCCGCAGCCGCCTCTTCACTGTAGATGTTGACACTGGTGTTTTGCGGGTACTATTTAATGAAGATGCCAGTTGGGGACCTGTGAGGTGTCTGTTTCTCAAACTAGAGACTCTAATGTACTTATCTTCTTGCTCAGTTGTGCAACGCGGCCTCCCACTTCTTTTTCTACTCTGGTTAGAGCCTGTTTGTGCTGTCCTCTGAAGGGAGTAGTACACACCGGTGTAGGAAATCTTCAATTTCTTAGCAATTTCTCGCATGGAATAGCCTTCATTTCTAAGAACAAGAATAGACTGTCGAGTTTCAGATGAAAGTTCTCTTTTTCTGGCCATTTTGAGTGTTTAATTGACCCCACAAATGTGATGCTCCAGAAACTCAATCTGCTCAAAGGAAGGTCAGTTTTGTAGCTTCTGTAACGAGCTAAACTGTTTTTGGATGTGTGAACATGATTGCACAAGGGTTTTCTAATCATCAATTAGCCTTCTGAGCCAATGAGCAAACACATTGTACCATTAGAACACTGGAGTGATAGTTGCTTGAAATGGGCCTCTATACACCTATGTAGATATTGCACCAAAAACCAGACATTTGCAGCTAGAATAGTCATTTAGCACATTAGCAATGTATAGAGTGTATTTATTTAAAGTTAAGACTAGTTTAAAGTTATCTTCATTGAACAGTACAGTGCTTTTCCTTCAAAAATATGGACATTTCAATGTGATCCCAAACTTTTGAACGGTAGTGTATATGACTGACATAGGTGGTCCCAATAGTAAGGTTGTTGAGCACATTGAGATGCATGGGTCAATTAAGTTTTGTGTTGATCTGACTTATGCTGTGGGAATTACGCATGACCCTTTGTTATAGCGCCACCATCTGGCTGACATAGGTGATTTGTGGTGCCTGAGTAGTGGGGGGGCCATAGGAATCCACGTACCAAAGTTGGTTGGTCTAGGACTTACGGTTGCTGAGCCTCACACACTTTTAGCGGAGAAAAATAATAATAATCCTAACAAATACAATAGGGTTCCACCAGCTTCGCTGCTTGGACCCCTAAAAATGTGTTTAGGGGCGTCCGGGTAGCGTAGCGGTCTGTCATGGACTGGCGGCCTGTCCAGGGTGTCTCCCCGCCTGCCGCCCAATGACTGCTGGGACAGGCTCCAGCATCCCGTGACCCCGACTGGAATAAGCGGCTTGGCTAATGGATGGACGGGTAGCGTGGCAGTCTATTCCATTGCCTACCAACACAGAGCTCTCCGGTTCGAATCCCCGTGTTGCCTCCGGCTTGGTCGGGCCACCCTACAGACACGATTGGCCGTGTCTGCGGGTGGGAAGCTGGCTGTGGGTATGTGTCCTGGTCGCTGCATTAGCGCATCCTCTGGTCATTCGGGGGCGCCTGTTCAGGGGGGATGGGGAACCGGGGGGATTAGCGTAATCCTCCCACGTGCTACATCCCCCTGGTGAAACTCCTCACCGTCAGGTGAAAAGAAATGGCTGGCGACTCCACATATATCAGAGGAGGCATGTGGCAGTTTGCAGCCCTCCTCGGATTGGCAGAGGGGGTGGAGCAGCGACCGGGACAACTCAGAGAGTGGGGTAGTTGGCCAAGTGCAACTGGGGAGAAAAAAAAGGGGGGGGGGGTCCCAAAAATAAATAAATAAATAAATACATACATACATACATACATACATACATACATACATACATAATAAAGTAGAGCAGCACACACTTTATTTCACATGTTATGACAGCTGCGTTAGTGCTAGTTGGTTGGCACGGGCCAAGCATGGCTCTCGCAGGCCCTGTGGGCCGCTTATTAAGCTTCAGGGGTCTGATGTGTGTGTTCTCATGACTGAAAGACAAATAGATTTATGAAATTTGTCCTTGGGGTGATGACTAACAATGTACGAAAACCAGAGTTGGCCGGGCGTCCCGACAGACACAATTGGCCATGTCTGCGGGTGGGAAGTCGGATGTGGGTATGTGTTCAGGTCACTGCACTAGCGCCTCCTCTGGTCGGTTGGGGCGTTTGTTCAGGGGGGAGGGGAAAACTGGGGGGAATAGCGTGATCCTCCCACGTGCTAAGTCCCCCTGGCGAAATTCCTTATCGTCAGGTGAAAAGAGGCGGCTGGCGATGTATCGGAGGAGGCATGTGGTAGTCTGCAGCCCTCCCCGGATCTTATGTGGTGAATAAATCTCCCTCGCTAACCACTGGTTAGCGTGGCCTGAGTTGTGTGGGATAATGGAGTGCTGTTAGCATGCTCTGTAGACACTGCAAGCTAGCCAGCATCCTACTTGTGCAGCAGTCTCCCCACCAGCCCTGCATATCCTCTCACACACCTTCGCCTCCTTTAGACTGGCTGGCATAGGAAGGAGATGCCAGCGTTTACCGCTGTGGAATGGGCCTCATCTGTTGCACGGCTCTCGAGCACACAGACGTGGACACAGATGGTAGATGAGGACGCAACAGCCTGTTTATTAAAACCACAAAGACTAAAAAAAACACCAGATAAAATTGTTACAAAGACTTAAAACTGACAGAAAATATCGCTGTAAAGCTCTCTGAGGCAGTTTTGTAATTTGTGATAATGGGCTATACAAACAAAATTGACTTGACTTGACATCCATTAATTCGAATTTGGGGGGGGGGGCGATCGCTACTTTTTTGTTGGGGTGCAGCTGCGTTATAACCCGTGTCGAGCTGTTTAGGCTGACTCGAGACAGGTGCGACCGCACCCCATTCTGCCAAACCCTCAGCTTTCTTTTCTTAGGGCCCTGACACACCAGGCCGATAGTGTCCGGCCGTCGGTGAGCGTCTGTGACCCTAGTTTTTGCCGTTTGTCCCGCACTAGTTGGACCCCTGTTGGTAGCTTTTCGACCGATTCAGCGTGTTGAATCGGCGGAGCCCGTCGGTGGGAGAGGTCACTCTGATTGGCTGTTCAGCTTAGCGAATCAGTGCTAAGCTAGCGGATCAGGGCCGTCGGCTGTAGTCTTCTCGGTGTGTTCAAGTGAGCCCAGTATCACGCCAAAGTGTGTAATACACCCGCCGGTCCAACTGTCAGTGTCATGGTTTGCCTCCGCTCAGGCGTGAAAAGTACACGCGTGTATGAAGGTGCAGTGCCAGCAAGGGGTGATGATTAACTCAATGCCAGCAGGTCCCCACGGAGGAAAAGAAGCATACAGCCTTTTCCAAAATCCCTCCCCTAACCCTAACCCAACGCTAACCATAACCCTAATCCTAACCCAACCGCAACCCCAACCCTAATCCTAACCATAACCCTAACCCAAACCTGCCTTCACCTCTTAATCATCGCCCCCTGCTGGCACTGCATCTTCATACACGCGTGTACTTTTCATGCCTGAGCGGAGGCAAACCGTGACACTGACACGTTGGACCGGCGGGTGTATTACACACTTTGGTGTGATACTGGGTTGGTTCAAGTGCTACTTTCTGGCCCGGATGGCAGGCGACGTGAGGTGACGCAACAGTCGGCCTTGGTCGCCGCTAGTCGGTGTTGTGTGTCTGGGCCCTTACTGTCCTCTGCCATTGGTGTTGATGCTGCGGCTTGATTGCGCGGTGGCACTTAGCCACACCCTGAGAGCTGGCACCAAGCTTCACCGGTGACCCGTATTACAGGCCTACGCCCCATGCAGACGTGAAAAGCATTGTGGGATTTAGGCATATATACACAACACTGCGGACAGAAGTTGACTCATAATGTAAAATACAGCCTATGTATTTTGTGTAAGTACTGTAGAATGGAAAAAGTGGGTATTACAACGTTAACGTTGAGGTAGGCTAACAAGAACTTCACGTGCATAATCACACCTCATTTGAATCATTTATCAGCCCCCTAATGGATACCTTGGTTTGACTTATTGCAGCGCTGTGTGTGTATGTGTGTGTGTGTGTGTGTGTTTGTTTTGTAAGACATTCTGTGCTTATGTAAATGCAGTTAGTCGGAGAAACTATTACACATGTTTGACTTCCAATAATTACTGCGGCTCCTTGGGGGGAGATCCTTTTTAAATGCTGGTGATTGCTTTTTATGATTACTTGTGTGTGTTTACGTGCGTGCATGCTTTTGACTGCTTTGTGTATCCATCTGAACATATGTGTTGTTTTGTGTGTGTGTGTGTGTGTCTGTGTGTGTGTGTGTGTGTGTGTGTGTGTGTCGGTATGAATTGTGTAGGTCTGTTGTATCTTTTCCCCCTATTTCCTCTGCACTGCTTCACTTCTTTCTGCACATGTGCACTCATGTCTGCCCCCCGTCAGTCGTCCGTTGTTTGTCTGTGGCTTCGTATCTGCAGTGAATTGTGAAATGCTCTCGGTTTGAAGACAGTGTTTAAAGAAACACATACGTCCATAACCGTCGTTGAAAACAAAAGTAGTACGTGCACAGTAGTCCACTTAAACACGAAGAACCGAGAGCCATCCATTGTAGTATTTTTTTTAATATATTTTATTTTCAGTTTTTCGGTTTTATATTCAAGACACACAAGATAAACAAAACAAAACAAAAAATAACAGACAAAAAAAACAAAAATAACAAAAAGGAGAAAAAAAGCTGCCAGACATATATAGATATATAATAAAACAGACATATATAGATATATAATATAACAGACATATATAGATATATAATATAACAGACATATATAGGTATATAATATAACAGACATATAGGTATACATATAGGTATATAATATAACAGACATATATAGATATAATATAACAGACATATATAGGTATATAATATAACAGACATATATAGGTATACGTATAGGTATATAATATAACAGACATATATAGATATATAATATAACAGACCTGTATAGGTATATAATATAACTTTGTTCACAGCAGTTTTCAAGAAATTACACAGGTATTACAAGAGTACAGATAAAAGGTAAAGAGTTTGTATCATTTCATTTTATTTTATTTATTTTTTCCCTTTTTTTTTCTCTCCAATTGCATCCGGCCAATCACCCCACTCATCCAAGCCATCCCGGTCGCTGCTCCACCCCCTCTGCTGATCCGGGGAGGGCTGCAGACTACCACATGCCTCCTCCCATACATGTGGAGTCGCCAGCCGCTTCTTTTCACCTGACAGTGAGGAGTTTCACTAGGGGGACGTAGCGCGTGGGAGGATCACGCTATTCCCCCCAGAGGGGGCGCTAGTGCAACGACCGGGAAGCATACCCACCTCCGGCTTCCCACCTGCAGACACGGCCGATTGTGTGTGTAGGGATGCCCGACCAAGCCGGAGGTAATGTGGGGATTCGAACCGGCGATCCCCGTGTCGGTAGGCAGCGGAATAGACCGCTATGCCACCCAGACTCCCTGTATTTATATTTTTAAACTGTGTAACCCCACTAGTAATGATACCAATACGCAGATAATACACAACAGCAAAGCTATAAAAAAAGCAACACAGCAGAGCTATAAAAAGGTTTAGCTGCGTAAAATCTGTCAGCAACAGAAAGGAGGCAGGTGTGCTTGCCTCACATATTCAGTAGACTCAGCAGAGGAAGTGGGGCCCTGTCACAGCAAGCGTTCCAAGCTCTCCTAAAACCTTCTCAAGCCAAATGCTTGTCAAGGGTGTTGCGGTAATAAACAGCTATCAAACAAAGTAGTAGAAAGACAGTTGATGAAATATAAGGATTAGCTAGAGGAGTGCCCTCAGTAGAGTCTCCTCTTCTCCAGGGTTCAGGCTCAGAGGAGACAAACCAGCTCAGGAGTTAGCCCTCAGCTGCGGTATAAAACAAGTTTTTAAAGGTTTTGAATCAACTCAACCATGAGAGGTCCTTGATCATGCAGTCACAACTGTGCAGAAAGGGTAGCGTGGCAGTCTATTCCGTTGCCTAGCAACACGGGGATCGCTGGTTCAAATCCCCGTTTTACCTCCAGCTTGGTCAGGCATCCCTACAGATACAATTGGTCGTGTCTGTGGGTGGGAAGCCGGATGTGGGTATGTGTCCCGGTCGCTGCACTAGCATCTCCTCTGGTCGGTCGGGGGCGCAGGTCGGGGGGCTGGGGGGGATAGTGTGATCCTCCTACGCGCTACATCCCCCTGGCAAAACCCCTCACTGTGAGGGGAAAAGAAGCGGCTAGCGACTCCACATGTATCGCAGGAGGCATGTGGTAGTCTGCAGCCCTCCCCGGATCGGCAGAGGGGGTGGAGAAGCAACCAGGGCGGTTCAGAAGAGTGGGGTAATTGGCTCGATACAATTAGGGAGAAAAAGTTGGGGAAAAAAACTGTGCACAAACATTACTAGGCTGACAGGCCCAGCAGTATGTGAGATTAGCAGCAGACAGATACACGCAAACACACACACACACACACACACACACACACACACACACACACACACGGACAGAAAACCCAGTGTTTTTCCTGCCATTATAAGGCTTTTGCACTGCGCCGGCCTAAGTCGATTGAACGGGAAATATGGGAAAAAAAGTTTTTAATATGCAGCGCTCAAGCTAAAAAATCTACCTAATAAAAACATGTTGCCTGTCAGTCTGTGGATGTGCAGCCTCCTAGATGGACCCTCACACAAATGCAGCCAAGTCTAATATGAACTTGCACTTTCCAACTAGAAAAGTTTGGTAACACTTTATTTTAGGGGGTCGGAAACTACCTAGTAATTTTCTAGTAATAAGGTGGTAGTTTTTACAGGTAATTTTACAGGTAACCCTAACCCTGACCCTAACCCTAACCTAAATTACAAGGTAATTTCAACCTTATTTCTAAGAATTAAGTGATAATTACCACCTTATTACAAGGAAATTACTGGGTAATTTCTGACCCCCTAAAAATAAAGTGTAACCAAAAGTTTTGCTAAGCGACCAGATTGGTTTCACCCGAACCCCGTCTTTATTGTCATAATACGACAAAGCTGGGTAAACCGATTACACTGGCACATACATACGTGACTCAAATCTACACTTGATGGGCAGCAACAAGAATTAAGCAACACTTCCTGTTTTGACTGCAACCTAGAGGAAGTTGTTCCTTTATAACTTCGGCCTTTTTCGGATCATCAAAATTCTTCTGATATCTTTGGATATTGTCGCTGCTGATCAGAATCAACCATGCGCATGCACGTGCGCTGTTCCCTTAGATTGGGCAGCGGCCGAGAGCAGCGTTGGGCGAGTGAGCTAGAGAGTGAAACAAACTGTTTTTTTTTTTATATATATAAATTTATTTCTGATTTTTCCTTTTTTTTCTCCCAATTTAGTGGCCAATTGATCCCTATTTTAATTCAAACACCCACCCTCGTATTGCATGCGTTCGCCAACTGCATCTCTCCGGCCGGCAGTCTCGAAGGAAAGCGCCTCCCCACTTTCGTGACAAGGCGAATCCAAGCCGAACCACTGTTTTTCCGACACACACAGAGACGCATTCACATGACGAACACAAGCCGACTCCGCCCCCCTCCCGAAGACAGCGTTGCCAATGATTGCTGCTTCGTCGAGTCCGGCCATAGTCGGATCTGACGAGACCGGGGCGCGAACCCAAGTCCCCAGTGGGCAACTGCATCGACACCAAGCCGATGCTTAGACCGCTACGCCACCGCGGACCCAAACAAACTGTTTTTGAAGGTTTTTAATCACTGCAGCCTCGAGAGGTTCTTCATCATACAGTCATAACTGTGCACAAAGTAAATTAGGCTGATAGGCCTGGTAGTTTGCGAGATTAGTTGCAGACACACACACACACACACACACACACACACACACATGAACGACCAAAGACATAATCCCCCCCAGGAAGGATACCTTGGAGGGCATAACAACACTGAAAGAATAGAAAAGATACATAATTAAAATTTATGTAGCGAAGACGGAAACAAAATTGGGCTAAAAAAAGGCCATCACTTGGCACATTCAACAAATGATCGAATCTGCTCTCAAACAACCTGTTGCCAGTAACCCCAGGCTCTGCATTGAAGCTATAAAGTGTGTGTATTTGTGCGTGTGTGTATGTGCGTTCAGATTCGCGCCGGAGGATTTGAGTACTCCCCCGGGACTCTCCAGATCTACTCAGACAGTCTGCTGACACTCCCAGCCATCATCGGCATCGGAGGGGGCGGCGGCCTGCTCCTTCTGGTCATCATCGCCGTGCTAATAGCCTATAAGAGGAAGTCCAGAGACGCCGACCGCACCTTGAAGCGCCTGCAGCTCCAGATGGACAACCTGGAGTCTAGAGTGGCCCTGGAGTGTAAAGAAGGTATGGAACAAACTCTGCATTTACTGCCGTTTTGATTTGTTTTCCCAAAAATGTATTTTTTTTTTTTTTTTTTTTTTTTTAGAAAACCATCATCTTATAAAACATTCTTGCCTTTTTTCCCCCCAAAATGGACAGAATTTAAGTCTTCATTCCTTGCTATGGGTTGGGCCAATTAGAACTGAAAATCTAAGCCTGGTGGCCATGCTCTGCCTATTGAGGTTGACAGGACTACTTCCTGTGAACTATAAATGCCAATACTGATCATTCGTCGCTGTCCTCACTACCGTGGAGTCATAAGCATCTTCAGAGGACTTCCGGACGTACAGATCTCCATCATACACCAACACTCCATGTATACCAGGGATAGGCAACATGGTCCAGAAAGGGCCGGTGTGGGTGCAGGTCTTTGTTCCAACCAAGCAGTTACACACCTGATTCTATTAGTCAACCAATAGTCTTTGCTAAGGACCTTGATTTGTAGACTCAGGTGTGTTACTGCTTGGTTGGAACAAAGACCTGCACCCACACCAGACCTTTCTGGACCGTGTTGCCTATCCCTTGATGTATACTATCGAAACGGTTTGCACAGATTTATCAGCTTCTTCTCCATGATTTAAGGGTCTATATTACTGCTCCTCAGAAATACGTCCCACAGACTGGTCTGCCTGTGGGCATCCATTATCTCGTGTTTTTATGAGTCTGCATACATGTTTGGCTGTGTGTGTTGTGCTTTTAGAGCACACAAGTGTTGAGTGTCAGCATACCTAAGTGTGTCTGTGTGTCTTTCTGCCGCTCCCTGACTACCTGCGGAGGACCGGTGGTTGACTAACTGGCTGGTTATCTGTGTCCATCCGTCCTGCAGCTCACTGTCACATCAGTCTACCCACACCACAGCGGAGAGGGAAGAGAAAAAGAGATTCGCACAGAGAGGGAGGTGGCAGAGGCAGAAGTGGGAATGAGAGCGACAGATGGGAGAGAGATAGAGGATGGAGTGATAACAGAAAGCAGGAGAGAGAGGTCATGTGAGGTCAGGAGAAGATTGTTTGCTGAAGGAAAGAGTAATGAGAGAAGTAGAGAGTTGTATAGCGGCCAGAGAGAGAGCGTGAAAGAGAGAGATGACAGAGTGAGAGAGGGAGAGCTTATGTAAACTCGGTGGTAGTGGAGGAGCAAACTGGAGTCTGTTTTGAAGTCGTTAATTTTCTCGGTGACCCCGTTTGTTTACACCTGATGTAATGGCCAATCCCTGGCAGACCTGCACAGGGGCGGTACGACTTCACAGTTTGACTCGACACGCTCATGACACAATGTCACGGCCTTATCAGATACTGAGTGTCAGCTGTCAAGTCAGAAACCACAGTCAGTGCCGGGCTCAAACAGTACAGCTCGCCAAGTGCTCAAGAGATGTCTGACATTTTTTTTTTTTTTTTACATTTAGCTTCGGCACAGCAGCTCGACATATTTGGTCATCAAAAAGACTACAATAGTTTGGCAGACCCGTTTAGTATGTCATGCAGTTTCTACGTCCACATTTCTTTGGTGGTGATAATTTCCCAGTGACTTGTAAGAAGAAGGATACTCACCAAGGAACACTTAATACGCCCCAGAAGGAACGGCCTAATTTTCATTAATAAATACATCTGAATTACAAAGTGTGTGGTGTGTTGAAGTGTTGGCACCTGTCAACTGAAAACTGGTGATCTTTTATCCTCGAAAATATAATTATGTGTTTCAACTGGGGGCGGCGCGGTGGCGCAGTGGCTAGCGCAGTCGCCTCACAGCAAAAAGGTCCTGGGTTCGAGCTCCGGACTAGTCCAACCTTGGGGGTTGTCCCGGGTCGTCCTCTGTGTGGAGTTTGCATGTTCTCCCTGTGTCTGCGTGGGTTTCCTCCAGGTGCTCCGGTTTCCTCCCACAGTCCAAAGACATGTAGGTCAGGTGAATCGGCCTTACTGAATTGTCCCTAGATGTGAATGTGTGTGTGTGTGTGTGTGTGTGTGTGTGTGTGTGTGTGTGTGTGTGTGTGTGTGTGTGTGTGTGTGTATATACACACAGAGTGTTGTGATGCGTCTAGTGCAGCAGTGTGTAGTTGGAGGGAAGGTGCACGTGTTCTTCCAACCCGCTTGTGTCCTTCCTGCCCTTAGCTTGCTGCCGCTGGCTAGCCTTTGTGGCGAATAGGGAAGCATCCTAGCGTGTAACCCTTCCCTTGCTAGTACATAGCCTCTCCTTCACCAAGACTCCTGCCAGGCCTCCCCGTGGCCACACATGGTAACTGGGGTCTTGCGGCCCCAGGCTAACTTGGCAGGGGATCTCGGAGCAGCAGTGGGCCCCAGAGATATGGTGTGCAGGCCCACCCTGGTGGACACACCCTGGCACCTATCAACCACTGCCCCGCTGCCTTGTGGGTGAGTCTGGAAGACATAAGGCTAAGGGAGCTTACCCCAACAGAAAAGCAAGCTGTGGCGGCACGCTTCGAGGCGGTTTCCGAAAAACTGGATTTCCGGCAGCCCCCTGCAGTTGTGTGGAGGTGCCGGTCGTCTAGGGATCCCCCTTGCCATCGGAACCATCTCCTCTACAATCAAGTCATGTGGCGTTGGGAGAAGCGCACCCCCCATGCCACTTTAAAAACCATCTCTGCGCAGGTATCTTCTGCTATCTGAGTCCTCAAAGGACCCACAAATAGAAGAAGATGGTCATCATCGGGCACGATGGACAACCAGCAAGCAAGCAAGTGTGTGTGTGTGTGTGTGGGCGGGCCCTGTGATGATCTGACTGCTGGGATGGGCTCCAGCATCCCACCACCCTGAGTAAGGATAAGTGGTTTGGATAATGGATGAATGTTTCAACTGGTTACCATCTTTTATTTGGCTAGGTCGTGTCCCTGTGAAATTGGTGGATTTTACCATTTTAGTGCTTCGAAAGCGGTAGTGTTCTTTCCTAGTTTGAAATACTCTAGTATTGATTTCCTATTCAATCTCAGAAGACAAAAGAAAGTACAAAAAAAAACAACAACTAGAAATCTAGAGCGAGCATCCTAGCTCCTCCCTTGAGGGGAATCTATATGTGAGCCAATGAAATAAAAGTGTCTGCTTTTCCAAGAAGTGAAGCATATCCCCTTGTGCCCGCCCCCTGCCCTGCCCAACCTGCTGTACACCCATCTGCCCAGTGGACGCCAGGCAGTGTGAAGAGACAGTGGAACAGATGAATGGGAGTTAGAATCAGCTATGTGTGAGGATGGGAGTGACAGAGTGTGTGTGTGTGTGTGTGTGTGTGTGTGTGTGTGGCAGGGGGGTAGCATGCATCTGCGGCTCTTTATATGCTATATGAGGAGATGGAAAAGCGTTTGGTTCAGTCATCCATTAGAGGCGGACATCACAGAAGAGACTGTCATCCAAACAAACACAATACCAGTCATGGATAATTAGCCACGCGTTAGAAACCACAACTGCTGAATGGCAAATGTCAAAGGTTCTCTGCTCCAGGGAGGTAATGTAGACGTTAAGGAAACGCTCTACGCCTCGGTAGACAAATAAATCAAATGCGGACGTCCACCAAGTTCAGCGGTAAAGACTGGCATAGATACTGCCGAGCTACAGAGCTGAAAACATGCGTATTTTTTAATATTTTAAACCTACGGCAACACCGTAGTCAATTTTTCAAGTCAATTTTATTCGTGTAGGCCAATATCACAAACTACAGGAGGCTTTTCAGTACCGTTACCATGCTAGCAATATAGAATCAAAGATTACCATCCAAATCATGTCATTATCGATGATTGGTAAACCACATTTTTGAGAGGAAACTAAATTTTCTCGAGTCTCTTATCTGTAGTGACTTAAATATTTTGCTGTCAGCAGACTGTAAAACGAGTTGATTAATAGACTTGTGGCATCACGACATTAATGGCACCTGTACATCCTATATTGGATGCATCAATGTGTAACATTTGTATCTTTACATAGAATGATGTTACAATGTTAACTTTTGATACTGTATTTGTATGTCGTTAAGGTTCATTGCAATTTTACAGACAAAGATGGAACAAGAGGGATGGAGAGATGAATGAGAGCGGGGATTAGATGTGTGGAGGAGATTTGACTTTTTTAACAATTTTCCATTTTTTCTCCGTTTATCTTTTGTTCTTCCTCTTCTCCTCTCATCTTCTCTGCTCTTCTGCTCTCGCTCTCCTCATCTCCGCCCCAGCTCTCTTGCGAACGAAACAGTCCAATAACAGCTGGGGGAAATTATGCATGAAAACTCATCCGTCGCTCTCTTAATAATTATCCACTCATGCAATGAATTGACTTTCCTTTCCAGGAACTTTGCTGTCTCTTGGTTCTGCTTTTCTCTCCCCTAGCTAGCTTCCCTCTTCTCTAATGTTTAAGGTCTTTTTTGACAAGGAAAGATTAAATTCATTGGCAGTTCCTACACTGCTGGGAAGCAACGTGCTTCTAAGCAACTGACTCGCGTACTTCGTTTATGTCTTTATCAGTCGATGACAAGTTGCAGATGCTTGTTAGAGTCGTCCCAGTAATTGATTATGTCTAAATGTTTATAAAATGCATAAAATCTAGATTATCTGTGAAGACATTTCTGATTCCAGAAGGGTGAATCTTTGTGTTGTGTCTCTCTGTCTTATCGCTATGCTGTGCATCTCATATATATATATGGCAACACGGTAGCGCAGTGGTTAGTTAGCATGGTAACCTCACAGCAAGAAGGTCCTGGGTTCGAGCCCAGGGGTATTCCAACCTTGGTGGGTCGTCCTCTGTGTGGAGTTTGCATGTTCTCCCCATGTCTGTGTGGGTTTCCTCCGGGGGCTCCGGTTTCCTCTCACAGTCCAAAGACATGTAAGTCGGGTGAATTGGCCGCACTAAATTGCCCCTAGGTATGAATGGGTGTGTGTGTGTGTGTGTGTGTGGGGGGGGGGGCTGTGATGGCCTGGCAGCCTGTGCAGGGTGTCTCCGGGCACTGCGGTCCCTGGGTGCTGCAGGGCGGCTGCCCACTGCTCCTAGCTACACAGCTAGGATGGGTTAAATGCCCCACGGGGATCAATAAAGTAATTAGATTAAAACTTTTTTTTTTTTTCGTGAGGGTATGGACTGAGACTGAACAGGGTGCTGTTATTCATGGAAGCTTTACTATGCTGACTGCAATGATTCCCACAGTTGTGATGAGCTGGCTGGTTGTGGATCTCCACTCCCGATACCTGTTTCCATTGTTTCTAAAGAATGGTTTATTGGATTGAGATCTGGAGATTGTGCAGGCCTAATGCATTAAGTTGAATTTACTGTCATGTTCACGGAGCCATTGCTGGACTATCTTAGCCTTGTGGCATGAGGTGTTATCCTGCTGAAAGAAAAATCAATTCACAGACTGATACACTGTTGCCATGAATGGATTCACCAGATTAGGAAAAATGTTGCAGCGGTCTACAGCATTCAAACTATGCTCCACTTTTGTCAAGGGACCAAACGTGTCATGAAAACACACCTCGCACCATTAGCCTGCAGCGTTGACACATTATGTAATGGAAGCATGGACTCGTGGTTCTGCCAACAACCTAGTCCTGCAGTCAGTGGAAAAAAGCAGGGACTGATATTTGTCGGACCACATCATTTCTCCCATTCTTCCTCGGTTTTAGCCCACTGCACACTCGCAGATTCTTGTCCTTTGCTGAAAGAAGTGGAACGGCATATATTTGGCCTCCATACACGATGTGTGTCAAGGCGCGGTGTAATCTGTCTTTGGCCCGTATTTCAGTGAGCACTTTACTGCCACTGGCCTTACTATTGATTATACTGGGTCCTTTGGGTAGTGGACCGTTTCTGGTACACACTCAGGACACTTCAGCTTGGAAAAAAAACAGCAGCTTTGCAATTCTTGAAGCACTCAAGCCAGTGTGCCTGGTACCTGCTATCATAACTTTTATAAATATATGTTTTTGTTATTTGTCAATTCTCCCTCACATACACATCGATGTTTCAATTGCCCCAAGCCTTAAAAAAACCCTCTAACCTGTCTCCTCTTCATCCACACTGATTGAAGAGGATTTTACTACTAGTACTAAAAGTGAAACAACAGAAACTAAATAGAGAGCAGAGCTGTTGCCTAGAATCGATTGTTCAGTCTATTTTAAAGGTGATGGCACCACTGTTTTATTTATACTCCCATATATGTGTACACATTTCTGACTAGAACTTGGTTTATCCCTATTTTTCTACGCTTTCGTCAGTCTGCCTCCCGTTTGTAAAAAAGACTTTACTTAGCTTTCACTATGTGTGTTAAAACCAAACTCACCTTAAATTGAACAAAATCATCACACTTAGTATCTCTGGATTTAATTTCTGTCCGCCTTCCTCCCTGTGTCCGCTAGCGTTTGCCGAGCTCCAGACGGACATCCACGAGCTGACCCAGGAGCTGGATGGAGCAGGGATCCCGTTCCTGGACTACCGGACCTACGCCATGAGGGTCCTCTTCCCTGGCATCGAGGATCATCCCGTGCTCAAGGAGATGGAGGTACGGGTCAGTACATCACCGACTGAAACGAAACCGGCAACTAAGAACTAACAGTGACTAGATGAGTACAACGTTAAGAAGTAGTACTAATAAATTAACAACAGAACTAGAAACGTAACAGCTTACACTTACAGCCGGGCTGAGAATTAGAACCTTCAAGTGGTTATCAGCGGTTTTAATTTAGAACACTTTTTATAATATTCGATCAAAGTCTTTTTACATCCCGACAGCTATCAAGTAAAGTAGACGCACTGAGAAAAAAAAATCCAGTCTTTGTGGCCGCCCGTAGGCTTTGTAAATGGAGACGGAACATTTTCTCTGTACCCACTCCTTATCAGCCAATCAGCAGGGCTCTTTGCAAGCCGGCATCTCCATTGATCCCTGCTCACTGTCAATCAGTCTGCACGCTCACAAAGCTCTTGAACAGAAGTGAGGACGGGGGGGGATTCTTTTGCTAAATTCCACCCAAGATCGCTCAGCCCCAATTTAATTGTCAAGAATGCCTCATCTAGTATTATTAATTTGGAACGCAGATGTACAAATTACTCCTGCCATGGGTATTGAAATACTTGTCAAATGCGTAGAATGGCAACAAGAAAGTGTTGTTGGTAAGACGATTTGGAAAAGTTGTCGTACCGGCATTCACTTGGCCTTCAAAGAATTTCTGTTCTCGTCACACATCCAACCTGCCATGTTGCCTTTGAGCAAGTCAGTGAATAAAGCAAAGGGAGAATTGCGTGTTTATATTATATATTTTATATTAGGGATGCTCGATATTGGATTTTTGCCGATCATTTCCAACTCACTTTGGGCAATTGCTGATACCAATATATGCACGTATTTCCCCCCCCCCACCTAATGCATCATGTCTGTCCTGTAGTAGACTGAACTGTAGTACAGTAGTCTACCTGTAGTACACTGAACTGTAGTAGAGTAGTCTACCTGTAGTAGACTGAACTGTAGTAGACTGAACTGTAGTAGAGTAGTCTACCTGTAGTAGACTGAACTGCAGTAGAGTAGTCTACATGTAGTAGACTGAACTGTAGTAGTCTACCTGTGGTAGACTGAACTGTAGTAGAGTAGTCTACCTGTAGTAGACTGAACTGTAGTAGTCTACCTGTAGTAAACTGAACTGTAGTAGAGTAGTCTACATGTAGTAGACTGAACTGTAGTAGAGTAGTCTACCTGTAGTAGACTGAACTGTAGTAGTCTACCTGTAGTAAACTGAACTGTAGTAGAGTAGTCTACATGTAGTAGACTGAACTGTAGTAGAGTAGTCTACCTGTAGTAGACTGAACTGTAGTAGTCTACCTGTAGTAAACTGAACTGTAGTAGAGTAGTCTACATGTAGTAGACTGAACTGTAGTAGAGTAGTCTACCTGTACTAGACTGAACTGTAGTAGTCTACCTGTAGTAGACTGAACTGAGGCTGTTACACTGACCACAGAAGCTGCATGCACCTGCACAGGCGTAGCACTGCTGATCTCCATTTTTACGCGGCTGGTCTATCTTTTTTTCCTCTACGCGTGGCTATGCGGCCCTCCAACAGACGTACAGTCTGTATAAACATGAATAAAATAAATACCCCATTGTACCAGAGGCAATGTGACACAGCCTTGTGCAGTTTTTTTTCCATTGTACATTAAAATACTAAATCAAATCAATGTGTAGCCGTGATCCTTTTGTTAAAACGATCTAGTTAACTAATTCAGTACCAGTTAAAGCACGTGCCACTTTACTCACCCATTTTCCAGCGAAGCCTGCTTGAGATCTCCTCCTGAAACACCTCAGAAAACACAGCTGGCACGCAACACAGACACAGTTGGTGTAGCCGGTAAATAAACCTGCCTTGCCCCACTTGTTCAACAAGCCGCATCCGTGCCAGTTCGATGGCTCGTGTCGTGTGTGCATAGTTAAAGCATCATCGTATTGGCCTGTTATATTGGCATTTCGGGCCAATGGTGATATTTCATTTTAAAGCCTTTATTGGCCGATACTGATTATATATCTTATAGACAATGTGCTCATTATTTCAAATCCTTCCCTCCTCTTGGCTGAACAGGGCTAAGCTGAACAGGGCTAATGGAGGCAGAGGGACAGTTGGTGTATTTAATTCTTCTCTATTTAATGTGCAGCATCACAAGTTTAGACCAGTCAAGGTATAATTTCAGTACATTTCAGTAGTATGTGTCCAAGCACGACACCATCCATTCAAACAGCTTTGAAAGCTGCACAGTCGCAGTATGCCACACAGGCAACACGGTGGTCCAGTGGTTAGCACCGTCGCCTCACAGTCCTGGGTTCGAACCCCAGGCCGTCCTAGGTCTTTTCTGTGTGGAGTTTGCATGTTCTCCCCCAAGTCTGCGTGGGTTTCCTCTCTGTGCTCCGGTTTCCTCCCACCATCAAAAAGACACGCATCCAACCATCCGTCCATTATCCAAACCGCTTATCCTACTGAGGGTCGCGGGGATGCTGGAGCCTATCCCAGCAGTCACTGGACGGCAGGTGGGGAGAAACCCTGGATGGGCTGCCAGTGCATGTTAGGGTGCTACTCCTGCCTGTGCCCCTGAGCAAGGCAACGGAAAGAAGAACTGGAGTTGACCTCCGGGTGCTGCAGCTGCCCACTGCTCCTATACAATAGGATGGGTTAAATGCAGAGAACAGATTTCATTGCAACCTGTCCAATGACAAAATAAAGAGTATTTCTTCTTTCTTCTTCTTCTTCCCTCTTCATTAGGTTTTCCATCTAAAAAACTGGGCAATCGTTAATTTTGCTGCACTCATTTGCACGGTTTGTCTGTTGAGTTTGTCTATATGCATCTGTGCTGTGCAAGTGGTCTACCTTCCCTGAGGGGAAAACAAAAGGGAAATAGTGCATTTTCCACTGACTGGGCGTTTTATCATGCTACACACACCACTTCAACTTAAAGCAACCCCATAACCTAAACGTCGCCAAGTTTGATTAGAGTCAAATCCTTGTTTTAGAAGTTAAACAGCATCATTAGCTTCATCCAGCTGGACAGAAACTCTGCACACAGTCTAGAAGCTGGAAGGGATTTATTTAAAAGCGTGGTAGCTTTAAATGATTGATTTAAGAGAGACTGTGTGTGTGTGTGTATATGTGCGTGCACACATGCATGTATAGAGTAAGAAAGAGAGGAGATAATGTTACAAAAGACGATGTGGAACTTAAGAAAAATGGAAAATGTGTCAGGAATAGCAATAGAAAATAAGGGCGAGTGGATTACAGCAGTGCTGAGAAGGAAGATTTTTTTCTTTCTCCATATACTTTAATGAACCCCGTAGAGAAATTCCTCTCTGCATTTAACCCATCCTAGCAGTGTAGCTAGCTAGGAGCAGCGGGCAGCCGGTGTGCAGCGCCCGGGGGACCAACTCCAGTTCGTCTTGCCGTGCCTCGGTCAGGGGCACAGATAGGAGTACCAACCCTAACATAAGTGTCTTTTTTGATGGTGGGGGAAACCGGAGCACCCGGAGGAAAAATGCAAACTCCACAATGAGGACGACCTGAGGTGTGACCCCCAAGGTTGAACAACCCTGGGGTTCGAACCCAGGACCTCCTTGCTGTGAGGCGACTGCGCTGACCACTGCGCCGCCGTGCCGCCCAGAGAGAGGGGGACGACTACTTGCATTATGCAACACTGACATGTTTAAAACAGTATGGCTGTATGGTATTTACAGCCTTGTAAGTACCCCTAATGGAGCATACCTCTCACTAGAATAAATCCTGTTTCATTCCCGGGGCCCACCACAAGAGAATTCATAATACTGTGTGTAAAATGGAGCTCTACTCTCCTCACTTCCAGCTGCAGAAACGATAGTGCATAATGACGGATGTGAATTCAGGTGTTGCTCGATTGTCTGTGAGCTCAAGACTGACATTGTTTGAGTCTGAATGAAATATTGTTTGACCTTTTACAGCGTCATTTAATAGCAAAAATAAATGTTCTGCATTGGAAAGTGGACTTAACATTCATTATGAAAACCTCCAGTGTTGACATTTTTTTTTCTTCCAATTCTCATGTGGAAGCATTCTCTCCTCTTTCTGGCAACAAACGATTATAGTGGCTATCCATAAAATTTACCACTGGAGGTGCTGTTCAAGGCCTTTGTGGCTCTATTTTTGACCGCTGCATTCCACGAGAGTGAAAATGAACCAAAGTATGGATAACTGATAATGTGAAGGGGTAAAAGGGACAGGCACCTTGGATTCCCCAAAACATCATGCTCACCTTTGTATTCAGTTCACAGGTATGATCCCCTTTGGGATACATGTTGGCCTTTCAAATAAGGCCCCCATAAAGTGACGAGATGGACAGTCATGTGACATGATATGAAACACTTGTAGTCACCCAGTAAAGTGCAGTTTAAATACAGAATAGAAATCCCTCCATCCATTATCCAAGCCGCTTATCCTGCTCTCAGGGTCGCGGGGATGCTGGAGCCTATCCCAGCAGTCATTGGGCGGCAGGCAGGGAGACACCCTGGACAGGCTGCCAGGCCATCACAGGGCAGAATAGACATCAATTGAAAAAAATATAAACGAGTTTGTTTACATGAGCAGAACTCAGAAGGGCGTTGGAAACAGCACCAGAAGGTCAAAGCACCAGCTACTGATGGATAAAGCAGTCACCCAAGACTCTTAAGACCAGACAGACCGACCCGGCTGGGTTGACCACAAGAAGGCCTTCGATGCACATGGATACTGGAGTGCTTGGCACTATACATCACAACAGGACACTGATAGCCTTCCTGAAGAACTCAGTGTGTCTGTGGAAAACAAACCTAGACGCCAACTCAGAGGCCATCACACAAGTGATCATCAGGTGTGCCATATGCTAAGGTGATGCGTTGTCCCTGCTGCTGTTCTGTATCAGCCTGAACCCCCTCAGTCAGATCATCACGAAGAGTGGATATGGATACAAGTTCAGAAGTGGGGTGACCATCAGTCACCTCCTCTACATGGATGACATCAAGCTGTACGCCAAAAGTGAATGAGACATCAAGTCACTGATCCACCTCACCAGACTATACAGCGATGACATCGGGAAGCCATTTGGGCTGGACAAGTGTGGCTGAGTGGCAACAAAGAGAGGACAGGTGATCGGGACTGAAGGGCAGGAGCCACCAAAAGGCAGGATTACAGACATACAGGGCACTTATAAGTACCTAGCTATCCCACAGGCCAATGGGGGAAGCAAGGAGGTCAGCCACAGCCAAATACCTTCAGAGAGGAAGGCAGGTCCTGAGAAGCCACCTCAGTGGTAGGAATATGATCCAAGCCATCAACATCTATACCCCGCCAGTCATCAGATACCCAGCTAGGATGATCAGCTGGTCACAGGAGGAAATAGAAGCCACAGATCTCAAGACACGAAAATGCCTCTACATGAACAGATTCCATCTGAAGTCCTGCACCCCGAGACTGTACAAGCAGCAAAAAGAGGGGGGGCTGAGAATTGGTGAGTGTCAAAGCCACTATCCAAGATGAAACAAGGAGCATCCAAAAGTAAATCATGACGATGCCCCCCCCCCCACTGTTCAGTGGGCACCTCAGACAGAAGAGGACACGGGGAGGAAGAAGAGGAGACATTGTGGAAGGCCAAACCGCCCCCCCCAAGGGATGTGCCATCAGCAGATAGAGGGAGTGGCTGACATCATGAATCCCACCAGTGGTGAGAAAAGACCGGTGTGACGGACAGCACAGAGGCTCAGATCATGGCAGCACAAGAGCAGGCACGTAACACCAGATCCACAGAGGCAGGGTTCTACCACAGCACAGGGTCCAAGGTGCAGGCTGTGCAAAGATGCCCCTGAGACAGTTCAGCACATAGTGGCAGGGTGTGAGATGCAGCCTGGGAGAGGGGGATTTTTTTCTTTATTAACACACACACACACATATATATATATATATATATATATATATATATATATATATATATATACTTGACAGCTGATGATTGTTTATGGTGTGAAACCAGCTTGTACTGTCTCATAAAGAATGTACTTGACTCACTGGATTATATATAAATATATGTGTGTGTGTACAGAAAGGCACACTCACCCACATTGTTGTGTGCACACTCACTCTTTCTCCTCTCTCTCTCTCTCTCTCTCTCTCTCTCTCTCTCACGCGTGCCCCATGTTTCTAGATGTCTCCGTCTTCAAATTTCTCTCTGGCACACATACACACGCTCACCAGCCAGTATCCATCCCGCAGGCTAGAGAATCTCATTTAGCTCTCCGGAGAGCAGACCAGCCACTTTATTATGGTATGTAGGAGGAGAGAAGGAATAGATGTTAGAGTGGTAGAAATACATCATGGCGAGCGAGTGAGAGAGCTTCGGAGAGAGAGTGAGAGAGAGAGAGAGAGAGAGAGAGAGAGTGTGGGTGTAGGACAGAGGGCCAGAAGAGGAGGGAGAAATTCAGGCAAGAGGAGAAGAGGCATGACGCAGCAAAGAGAAAGGATGATATGGGAGAGAGGGATGTAGGGAGGAAACTGATGCAGAGCAGGAAGAGCAAAAAAAGTGGAAGAGGTCTTCTCAGGTTCTGCTGATAAGTAGTGGCTGGAATAAGCGGGGTTCAGGGCAGGTTGATCGTTGGACATTTTAGGAAACCTCCTCAAACAAAAGAAAAGCAGCTGTCCCGGCGGTGATGGGTCTCCGAGCCTGTTAAACCGTTAGCCTGGAGGGGGGAACACTCAACACTGCGGAGTTCGCACCGCCAGCTCAGTGGCGGTGCGGGCCTTCTGTTGGAAAGGGATGCCATTTTGCATCCAGAATGTGATTTTCTTGGATTAATATGAGACATTTTTGCTGTCACGTGGTCAGAAGTTCAAGAACTCCTGTGACCATCAGCAGATAATGGCGGAATATCAGGGGGCTTAACTTTTAGTGTTTGTGGATGGTGTACAATTTGTTGGAAAATATGTGTGTGTGTACACCCATAGAGTGTCGTTATTATAGCTGACCATGCAGACATAAGCGCTTAGTGCAACTACCCCAAGTTGATGGGTGGCTGCATTCGCATTCGCCCCAGAGGTTTTCAGTGAGACATGGGGGGGGGATTTTGGTGGCCAGGTTCATTAATGTCATTTCACCTCAATGATCCTCAAAGCATTCCTGGATAATTCCTGCACAATGACCGGGAACATTATGGTGCTGAAATTGCCCATCCTCTTGGAAGTTTGCCTTGAGTGCCTCGGTCAGGTGAACCTGGTCAGCTACGTTGGGAAGGTACGCTCTGACATGGAGGCGTCAGTTTACGGGTATTAATGGGCCAAGGTGTGCTGGCTGAAGGCCTCCCAGATCATTAACACCTCCCCAGCCGGCCTGGACAGTTAGTATACCCGGGATTGATTGATGGGGTCCATCACCTCATGTTTTTTACACCATGCTCTGACTCAGCCATCATGGTGGTGCAGTTGGAGCTGGAATTAATCAGACCAGTTAACCCTTTTCCAGTCATCAGCAGTCAAGTTCTGACAGGTCTTAGCCCACAGCAGAGGTCTTCAGTGGTTTACCATAGACAGGAGCGGTATCGCCTGCTTTTTTACCCCACACAGGCAAAAGTGCCGTGCATTGTGTCCCCCAGACATGGTCGTTTTACTCCACAATTGTATTGCAGTGTGGCGGCACGGTGGTGCAGTGGTGCAGTGGTTAGCACGGTCGCCTCACAGCAAGAAGGTCCTGGATTCGAGCCCCGGGGGTAGTCCAACCTTGGGGGTCGTCCTCTGTGTGGAGTTTGCATGTTCTCCCCGTGTCTGCGTGGGTTTCCTCCGGGTGCTCCGGTTTCCTCCCACAGTCCAAAGACATGTAGGTCAGGTGAATCAGCCATACTAATTTGTCCCTAGGTGTGAATGTGTGCTCATGTGTGTGTGTGTGTATGTGTGTGTGTGTGTGTGTGTGTCGGCCCTGTGATGGTCTGGCGGCCTGTCCAGGGTGTCTCCCCGCCTGCCACCCAATGACTGCTGGGGTAGGATCCAGCCTCCACGCAACCCTGAGCAGGATGAGCGGTTTGGATAATGGGTGGAGTGGGTGGATGTGTTGCAGTGTTAACTGTCATACTGTCGACCGACGATGACTCGAGACAACCGACGTCTCCACCATTCATATAACACAGGACCACATGGCAAATGATTTGATGAGGTGTTAAGTGCCCCGGCCCATTCATTGTACACCCTTGAGATGGACACCTCCGAAAAGCCCAGCAACTTCAGTCTTGGCAGGACTCTGACCCGCCCTCCTGGCACCCGTGGTCATGCCTTTCCCAGAGTCTGTTAGATGACGCTTTAGGCCCGTTCTCGGTCCACATGCATACCCAGTGTAGAGATGGAGTTGTTGTGGCTTGCACTTTTTTACGTAGTGCCACATATGCAAATGGAAAGGGAGGGCCCACTACTTCTTAGAGGTTAGGGTCAGATGGGGTTGAAGGGTCACTGAGATGTGTGTATCAACATCCATCCATCCATTATCCAAACCGCTTATCCTGCTCTTAGGGTCGTGGGGATACTGGAGCCTATCCCAGCAGTCACTGGGCAGCAGGCGGGGAGACACCCTGGACAGGCCGCCAGGCCATCACAGGGCCGAGACACACACACACACACACACACACACACACACACATTCACACCTAGGGACAATTTAGTACGGCCGATTCACCTGACCTACATGTCTTTGGACTGTGGGCGGAAACCGGAGCACCTGGAGGAAACCCACACAGACACGGGGAGAACATGCAAAACTCCACACAGAGGACGACCCGGGACGACCCCCAAGGTTGGACTACCCCGGGGCTCGAACCCAGGACTTTCTTGCTGTGAGGCGACCGCGCTAACTACTGCACCACCATGCCGCTGTGTATTAACAATAGGCAATAATAATTAATCATGTGATTTTATATTCAGATCATAGGGAAATTGTTTTCTCTGCGGTTGTCTTTACTCGTACTCCACCTTGTCTATTTTTGCTCATGCTCTGTCATTTGTCCATCACTCTCTGCTGTCCCTGTCATTTCCTGTTGTGCTCACATTGCTGTGTGTGTCTGTCCCCCTCTAGGTGCAGGCTAATGTCGAGAAGGCTCTGACGCTGTTTGGACAGCTGTTAACAAAGAAACACTTCCTGTTGACTTTCATACGAACCCTCGAGGCACAGAGGTTAGTTAAGGCCCCTTTTTGGTAACACTATCCAAATTTAGGTAATTCAATCAATTAATTAATTGTTTCAAACGTGAACTCCTTTGTATCTTTGTTGGGGTGTGGACACTGTTTAATTTGCCCCGAGCTTATTAAGCTTGTTCAGGGCAGCTGGTCCCCATCCCACTCCACCACATTCATCCTCTGTAGAAGATGGAGAGATAGATAGATAGATAGATAGATAGATAGATAGATAGATAGATAGATAGATAGATAGATAGATAGATAGATAGACAGACAGACAGACAGACAGACAGACAGACAGACAGACAGACAGACAGACAGACAGACAGACAGACAGACAGATAGATAGATAGATAGATAGATAGATAGATAGATAGATAGATAGATAGATAGATAGATAGATAGATAGATAGATAGATAGATAGATAGATAGATAGACATCGATAGATAGATAGATAGACAGACAGACAGACAGACAGACAGACAGACAGATAGATAGATAGATAGATAGATAGATAGATAGATAGATAGATAGATAGATAGATAGATAGATAGATAGATAGATAGATAGATAGATAGATAGATAGATAAGCAGATGTATAGCCAGTTTTTTCTCCCTCTCTGTGAAGAAATGAGTGTTAGCATGCAAAAAACAATAGGACACTTTTTTTTAGAATGGGGTCATCATGTGTAGGCCACTTTAATGTTTACGCCGCAGAACTTGAAGCCCCGTTCTGATTTTTTTTTGTGCCTATTTCTTGTTTTATTTTTGTTTATTTATTTGCACCCCCCCCCTTTTTCTCCCCAATTGTACTTGGCCAATTACCCCACTCTTCGGAGCCGTCCCAGTCACTGCTGCACCCCCTCTGCCGATCCGGGGAGGGCTGCAGACTACCACATGCCTCCTCCGGTACATGTGGAGTCGCCAGCCACTTCTTTTCACCTGACAGTGAGGAGTTTCACCAGGGGGACATAGCGTGTGGGAGGATCACGCTATTCCCTTCCCCTCCCAGCTCTCCCCTCCCCCCCGAACAGGCACCCTGACCAACCAGAGTAGGCGCTAGTGCAGCGACCAAGACACATACACATATCCGGCTTCCCACCCACACACACAGCCAGTTGTGTCTGTAGGGATGCCCGACTGAGCCGGAGGTAACATGGGAATTCGAACCTGCAATCCCCGTGTTAGTAGGCAACGGAATAGACTGCTACACCACCCAGGCGCCCGATTTCTTTTGCCTATTTCAGATTTGTTTTTTTTTTTACTACCTGTTTACATCTGCTTTTAAAAGTAACCCATATCCAATTCCTGTGCTTGTATCATAACTCGTTGGTCACCAATGTGAAGGTACACAACCACAAGTTTACACTACGTCATTCAGAATACCACAAGTGTGTATTAGAGTCACTTTTTGAATGATGTGCGATCTGCAGTGACCCGAAAAAGCCTATCTGTGTGGTTCCGAGAGTCACATTGGCAGATATCAGATTCCTATCCAACTTAATTCCACATGTGAGGGCATCCGGGTAGTGTAGCAGTCTATTCCACTGCCCACCAACACAGAGATCTCTGGTTCAAATCCCTATGTAACCTCCGGCTTGGTTGGGTGTCCCTATAGGCAAAATTGGCCTTGTTTGTGGGTGGGGAGCCGGATGTAGGTATGTGTCATGGTCGCTGCACTATTCCCAGTGTAATAACTCCGAGTTGCTCTGGCGACAACCTTTATGAGAGCAGCTAAGATGTATTGATAGAAACGTTTTTAAATAAAAAATGGGGGGGGGGGAATCATAGAAAGGTATTCCTGAAATACTCAGTAATTTCCAGTTTTATGTCTTCCTTTTTTTCTCACAAAGTACCTTTGCATTCGAAAGGTGTGATTCCCAGCACTTACTGAACCTTAATCATGGAACACTTGATGTGTGAATGCACTTCCAGGTCGTTCTCCATGCGGGATCGAGGGAACGTGGCCTCTCTGATCATGACCGCTCTGCAGGGGGAGATGGAGTACGCCACCGGAGTCCTCAAACAGCTGCTTTCCGACCTGATAGACAAAAACCTGGAAAGCAAGAACCACCCCAAGCTGCTGCTCAGAAGGTGAGGGGCACGGGGGAGACGGGTCTGAAGGAAACAGTCAGACTGGATGCAAGACAGATAATTAGATAGGAAGATAGACACATGGCCGGGTGGGCAGACAGACAGGCAGCTAGTGCTGCAAATGAGAAGACAGAAAAAAACTAGATGTCAAGAACACAGAACAGATGCCGAGCAGATATGGATTTACAGCCATGCGGGCAGGTAGGCAAAGAGATTTTTATTAATGACATATTTTACTTTTTTTTGGGGGGGGGGGTTCCCCATTTTCTCCCCAATTGTATCCGGTCAATTACCCCACTCTTCCGAGCCATCCCGGTTGCTGATCCACCCCCTCTGCCAATCCGGGGAGGGCTGCAGACTACCACATGCCTCCTCCGATACAGTGAGGAGTTTCACCAGGGGGACATAACATGTGGGAGGATCACGCTATTCCCCCCAGCCCCCCCCCCATATTAGGCATATTAGACAGGGATTGGCTTTCAGATTCATGGCGTATCAAATCTGGCTTACCCAGGGTACGTTTGAATCTCAGATTTTTTTTTTTCAGATTTTTTTCCCCCTTTTTCTCCCCAGTTGTACCTGGCCAATTACCCCACCCCTTCCGAGCCATCCCGGTCGCTGCTTCACCCCCTCTGCCGATCCAGGGAGGGCTGCAGACTACCACATGCCTCCTCCGATACATGTGGAGTCGCCAGCCACTTCTTTTCACCTGAAAGCTAGGGGTTTCGCCAGGGGGACGTAGTGCGTGGGAGGATCACGCTATTCTCCCCCGGTCCCCCCCCGAACAGGCGCCCCGACCGACCAGAGGGGGCGCTAGTGCAGTGACCAGGACACATCCTCACATTCGGCTTCCCACCCGCAGACACAATCAGCTGTGTCTGTAGGGACGCCCGACCAAGCCGGAGGTAACACGGGGATTCAAACCGGCGAGTCCCGTGTTGGCAGAAAACAGAATAGACCGCTACGCCACCCGGATGCCCTTGTATATCTAACATTGAAATAGAATCAGGAATAAAACAACAAATTAACCAGAAGCAAAATCCGTGTTTCATTTGACCATATTAAAGCGATTCTCGCTCACCTCTTCCATCTGAAAGGAAGAGAGAGAGAAAGAGGAGAGCCAGGAAGTAGTCCCAGCCCCCATTTTGATAAACTGGCTTGATCTAGCAGAAGTCGGTTTGACGTGAATTTCGTTTTAAGTAGTCTTGGTTATCGGGACCTTTGGTGGTCTTTAGTGGGCTACAGGTGGATTATTAAAAACAGTATGTGTACAATTTTATGTTGTCGGTTTGTTCAGTAGTCTGTTTTTGTTTATTGCAAAAGTGAGTTTTACTTTCCTCGCCTGCTTTATAAACCCAGATCCCAGTACTGAGGACAGTTAAGCATTTATGACAAACATTTGGCTGGAATTTGTATGCGTCAATACTGACCGGATATGATTCATCTGATCTGGAGGGAAAACCTGTGTTGTACGCTGAAGACAACTTAAAAGTACACGTTTTCACTATATACACCTTCTTGTGTCACAGAAGTCAGTGGTGGGGGGGATGCTCAGTCAGTAATTTAGCAGGGGTTTGGTGCTGGCAGGCTTTTACCGGATTTTCTAAGAACAATTAAGAGGTTTAATACCATTTCTATTCTTTATTTCTCTTGTGGTGTTTTACACGCCGCCCCCTCCATCTCCCTGTTAGAACGGAGTCTGTCGCTGAGAAGATGCTGACTAACTGGTTCACCTTCCTGCTGTACAAGTTCCTCAAGGTAAGGCCTCCATCTTTTCATCTACAGACGCTTGCCGAAATTTAGCTTTCTGTTGTACATGCAGTTTCATGAAGCTTTTCATATAGATTCATAACCTTTTCAATACTGACTAAATATAATAACTCTCATAAGTGCCGTCAGGACCCTGAGAAAACCTACTGACTCATATTCATTCATCCTCTTTCCCTGCTTTGTCAAACTCAGGGACTGTCATAGCAGGCAGTAAACAGCCTGATCCATGTGTATATGCTTTTATTTTATTTCATTTTTGTCTATATTAAAGTCACCAAGGTATTTAAATGGATATTAAAGTACCTCTCCACTCAGAAATGCATTTTTTTCTTTACGTTTGTGTCCCCTAAAATGTCGGGCCTTGACTGTACTGACTTGTAAAGGTTGTCACTAGAGTGATGTTTTCACATTCCTCTACTGGAGGAGGCGCTGTCTGTGCACTTCCATAAAATCTGAGTTTCAAACCTGCCCCGGGTAAGCTAGAGTTGGTACATCATGAGTCCGAAAGCTAGTCACTGTCTAATATGCAGATGCAGGGCGAGCAAAGAAACCTGAAACCTCCTGCGCTGAGCGGACTTCTAGAGAGCGAGTTTGCGTTAGCATGGTGAAAGTTTTGACAGCAAACGTGGTAGAGGGTGCAGTTTTTGGATGTAAACCGGACCCTGCAGCTTTCTTTTTCTACTGTGGACTTTGATCCTGACCAGGCTCGCGCAGGCCCCCCTGCTCCGGCTGGGCCACTAAAGGCATTCGTCATGTGGGTCACCTCGCCCTGACATCCAAGTTTTGAATTTTAGACTACTGCCAATAAGCCAGTTAACCGGCAAACTTGGTTGGCTATCAAGATAAAATAGATATTACACATAATATAAAAATCTCCACCAGATGAAGTATATCTCTCTGCAAACTTGGATTAGACCTCTGGTATATGAATATGTAATAACAATGTGACCATTTGAACCCACTGTAACATTGTAGCAGATATATTGTGTGGCTCACAACCGCTGCTGTGTCAGTCACTGCCTGTTACAAGCTAACACAACATGAACAAATAGAAGATGCTAGCTACACTCACCGTTCTGGTGCTTCTGCTAGTCGCCGGTTTTGGTGCACAACTGGGTCTGATTCTGGGTCTGACTGAGGCTCGAACATGTGTGGCTGAATCTCTCCAGTGTTGGCGCTAAGGCTAGTCATGTTGATGGGCACCGCTCTTTCTCCGGTCACCCTAGAGCAAGCAGTGGTGGTGGGCGGGGCCCGAGGTCTGTGATATTTGCATATTCATAGATCCTAAATTTTCAATGAGGGAGAAAGAGTAGAAGTGCTTCCAGTCCCATTTCAAAGTTTTGGTTTTTTTTGTACTTTTTACGTGGGAGAACCATGTTTAACAATATATGAATCATCTCAGAGTATTTTTAAACTTTAAAATGTGTCTGGAGGTGTACTTTGAAAACACACTACACTTCCCCTCCATTGATAAAATATAAGAATTTATCCCTACTCCAGTGACTTAAATGTATTTCTCCTCTTAAGTATTTTGCTTATTCTTTTTTCTATCGTTTCATTCTCTCAGCTGAAAAGTCCTCGTCACTGATCTTTCTTTTCAGTCTTTTTAGCTCTCATTTACTCTCCTCTGATTGTTCTTTCATCCACATAGTTTTTGCTGTCATTATTCCACTGTCGGACTCCTTTCCACCAAGGGTCATAAACCTCTCTTCCCTACATCTCTCTCTCTCTCTCTCTCTCCCTCTCTCTCTCTCTCACTCGCTCACTCTCTCCCCCCCCCCCTTGCTTTCTGGCTGAAAGCTTGAAAGGAGTGTACAATTACAGCGCCCTAATGAAGCCGGGATATAAAGTTAAGGCGGATTCTGCAGACAAGTGTGAGCCCGGCTGAGTGGAGAGGGCTGGGGTGGGGGGGGGATGATTTGATGTATGCTCTATCTTGTTAGCAGCTGTCTGCCTAATTAGCCCAGATGCTAACGAGATGCCTCTAGCATATGGCGGCGGAGGGAGGAAAGAGAGAGAAGGATTTGGTGGATGGGAAGGTGGGAGGGAAAGATAGGGGCAGAGGTGGGCTGGAACATGGAACGTGGGTGTCTGGGGGGGGTCTCCAGAAAGAGAGATATAGATGGCGGAGAAGGGGAGCAAGTCAGGCTAGAGTGACATCAGGGACGGTCAATTGACGGAAGATCTGAGAGTGAGGAGGAGTAAGGTTTTGGGGTGAGGAGGAGAGGAAAAGCAGACATGGGCTGGAGCATGAGGGTTGGTGTTTGGGAGGGAGGGACCGAGGGAGGGGAGATGGAAAGAAACACGGAGGGAGGGAGGTAAGGGGGGGAAATGTGAAAAATAAAAGGAGAAAAGAAAGGAGAAAAGGCTGGGCCCGGAGTGTGGGTGGCACGAGGAATGGGGTGGGGTGGATAGAGAGAAGGATACGAGGGAGGGAAGAACAAGTGATGATGGCGATGAGAACAAAAGGGAGTAGAGGAAGAAAGGGAGGAAAGAGGGTGAAAGAGCGGCGGAGAAGACAGCACAGATGCAGTGGAGCATAAGTGCAGAATAGAAGAGGTTGAGAGGCGAGAGAGAGGAGTGAAAGGAATTGTGGGTATCAGAAGTTGTGAACAGAAGGGTTAGATTTGGGAGACTGTAAGTGCATGTGTGTGTGTGTGCATGGAGGAGGGAGGGTAAAAATGCGAGTAGAGCAGGAAGGCTGGTTATGACCATTCTCTGTATGATATTTGCTCAACGAAACTCATGAACTGATCTACCCAGGGTGCACTGCTGGTTCACTACCCTCTCAACTGCTGGAGAGCAGTTTCCTCCCTCCGCTAAGAAATACTATCTAGGGAGGGCTTGAAGGAGTGAGGGCCGGGAGAGATACCTCGTTCATCATAAAATGGAAGAGACACGTGTTGGTCTTTGTGCCCATTAGCAATTACCGAATCAATCAATCACGGAGACGGAGTGTCGGCAGGAGGGCATGTTCTCCTCCACATAAAATAGCTGCCAAACAGCATTAACACAGAGGAGCTCCGGCCGGTGTTAAGGAGGGCACATATAGGGTAATTTTACAACCTGGCGGGGTTTGGCAAGCCTTGAGAGGTGGTGGTTTTGAAGGAGGAGATGTGAGAACTGCATGAGACTGCATGGGGGGGGGGGGTGAAGGAGAGGGTAGAAGGAGAAGAAGGAAGGCAGCGTGGAATGCTTTACATTCATAGAGGGAATAAAGGAGGGGAAAAAGGGTGATTTTGAATTTCGTGGAGGAGGTAGTAAGGAACAGAGGGCGATGAGGAAGTTGATGAAGAAGGCGAGGACGAATGGAATAAAGGTGAACAAATGGTTTCGGAAAAGTTCTTTCTATTGGGTTGTTTAGCACAGGTTTTATCTGTCAAGCAATAATTGTATCAAGGCCTTTTAAATGTGGCGGAGGTTGGGGGTAGTTGGGGCAGGAGAGGTGTGAGCAAGAGAGAAAGAGGTCTCGTCCCAATATGCCCCCTTAGCCTTACCACTCGGCCCTACCCCTCCGTTTTGCACATCCACACATAGTTTAAGGGGCCCCACTTTTTTAGAATTCATTGTAAACTGTCCGGGTAGAGTAGCGGTCTATTCTGTTGCCTACCAACACAGAGATCGCCGGTTCAAATCCCCATGTTACCTCCGGCTTCGTCGGGTGTTCCTACAGACACAATTGGCCATGTCTGCGGGGGGGAAGCCGGATGTGGGTATGTGTCCTGGTCACTGCACTAGCGCCTCCTCTGGTCAGTTGGGGCGCCTGTTCGGGGGGGGGGGGGGGGGGGGGTAGCATGATTCTCCCATGTGCTGTGTCCCCTGGTGAAACTCCTCACAGTCAGGTGAAAAGAAGCGGCTGGTGACTCCACATGTATCGGAAGAGGCACGTGGTAGTCTGCTGCCCTCCCCGGATCGGCAGAGGGGGTGGAGCAGTGACCGGGACGGCTCAGAAGAGTGGCCAGATACAATTGGGGAGAAAAGGGGGGGGGTGGTAAAAAAAAAGGAATTTGTTGTAAACTGAGGCTGAAAATGGCTACAAGTGCCAGTGAAGATGTGTACAATTGTGATTATTACTTCACAAATGATTATGATTTTTTTTTTTACTCAGTTGGAAGTTGGAATATCTTTGTTTAATGGGCATACAATAGATTATACAATAAATTTCTCACCACAAGCTTCTTACTAAAATTACCATGTACCATGTCAACAGAAACTACCGGTGGTATCTAGCTTCAGTGGTTCGGTTATAAGCAGATCTTTTGGGGGGGGGGGGGGATTTTTCTCCCCTTTTTCTCCCCAATTGTACCTGGCCAGTCACCCTGCTCTCCTAGCCGTCCCGGTTGCTGCTCCACCCCCTCTGCCGATCCAGGGAGGGCTACAGACTACCACATGCCTCCTCCGATACATGTGGAGTCGCCAGCCACTTCTTTTCACCTGACAGTGAGGAGTTTCGCCAGGGGGACGTAGCGCGTGGGAGGATCACGCTATTCCCCCCAGGTAACATGGGAGAGAGAGAGATGGAGGTCAAGTAGTGAAGTAGTGAATCAACATTCACGGGAGAGACGGATAAATGCACCGGGCGCTTGTAGAGATCCATAATCTCCCTGTTCCCTCACCCTTCACTACACCCCATATATCTCTCTTACACCCCCCCACCAGACACACACACACACACACACAGACACACACACACACACAGAGTCTGAAGCAGCTCCCTGAGCACAGTGCAGCTGGTGATTAACCTCTCGTCAGTGAGGAGTGTCGGCGTTGATGTGCCCTCGCTCGTCCTTCTACCACAGGCGCTCCTGTAGGGTGTGTGTGTGTGTGTGTCCCCCCACCCCGGGGCCTGAGTGAGGGCTAATGATGCTATTGATTGGCAAGCGGAGGAAAGAGCAGGAAACATTTTTACAACAGTGGCGTCTGGTCACATGGTTTGAGAGCAAGCAGAGATGTAAGAGACGGGAGGGAGGGAGAAAGAGAGAGAGATATTTATGTACGGTGTAGCTGCTGTCGGTGTGTAGTGCGCCCTCCAGACAGAAAGAGAGCCCGCTTTGTTTTAGAGAAAGACAAAAGAGGGTTAGAGGTGTGTATTTAGCAACGGCGTCTGTCCCTCAAATATGATGGAAGGCACCCGGGAGGGTTGACTCACACTTCCAAAAGCCAGAGAAGGAGGTGGTGTTGGTGTGTTTCTGGTGCCATTTCATCGCATTGTGTACATGGCAACAGAGAGGAGCGATGCAGCTGAGGGGGTTTGACACAGTACATTACAGAGTTATTATGAATTATTAGTGACAAAAAAACTACATTTTAAGTGAGATGTTGATTTGTTGGCACGGTGCTGCAGTGGTTAGCGCGGCCGCCTCACAGCAAGAAGGTCCTGGGTTCGAGCCCTGGGGTAATCCAACCTTGGGGGTCGTCCCGGGTCGTCATCTGTGTGGAGTTTGCATGTTCTCCCCGTGTCTGTGCGGGTTTCCTCCAGGTGCTCCGGTTTCCTCCCACAGTCCAAAGACCTGTAGGTCAGGTGACTTGGCCGTACTACATTGCCCTTAGGTGGGAGTGTGTGTGTGTGTGTGTGTGTGTGTGTGTGTGTGTGTGTGTGTGTGTGTGTGTTGTGTGTGTCGGCCCTGTGAGTGTGTGTTGTGTGTGTCGGCCCTGTGATGGACTGGTGGCCTGTCCACAGGTTGCAGCGGGACAGACTGGTTTATTATGTAGGGATCTGCCTCGTTGGACATGGGATAATGGCGGCCAGTGAAAAAATCTGAATCCCGTGACATCGATTTGAAGCATCTGACTGTAAGAAAGCGGCTGACCGACTCCCTCCCGTCTTTAGCATGTGGCAAGGTATCGGGCGTATGACTCAGGCGTGCTAAGTGGCTTGGAAATTGGTGCTAGATTGGCAGAGAACGAGACCGGGGAAACATCCGGTTTTAACAGGGAAGGGCTAACCGAAACAGGCATAATTATATGCCGGGCTCCCCTACTTAAACCTGCCTCGATGTACAGTTACTCGGCCCACTTAACAGCCACTGAGTCGTCAGGACGCCCTCCAAGACGCTCCCTTTGTACGGACCTCCTTCTCAAAACAGGCCCGTGGAGAATTCGGAGAGGCGCTCATTTTTCAGCTTTTATTTAGTTTCAAAAGCACGAGGAAGGACGCATTTTCTCCGAGAGGGAGGTTTTTCGAGCCTCTTCAAAAAGCTGTGCGTACTGCTGCTCATCACAGGAATATTTAATGATGATACATATTTTAGTGATCCGTCATGGTGTGCACCCAATTTTTTTTTCCTATTTTTTGCTTTCTCGTGACATTTTGCGTCGCCAGTTGAGCTGAGCAGCTACTGCTAATTCACTGCCACACAACTGTCTCCAGAAAATGGCCGCCGATCTTACCCGTTAAGTATATTTTAAGTGCAGGGGCAGCTTTGGACATGTTTACAGTACACATGGATGAAGTATTTAGCTGCGAGAGGGCCTCACAACATACGCCGATGGGACAGTCTGAGGTGTAAAGACCATAAGCCATTTCTCTAGCCATATGTCTCATTGGTTGAAACAGCATCTCAGTGTCTCATGCTTTGCGTCTGTCCATCCCTCTTACTATCTCGCTCTTCCTTGAACAACCCTGGCCCTGCCTCCTTCCTCACCAGGAATGTGCCGGGGAGCCTCTCTTCATGCTGTACTGCGCCATGAAGCAGCAGATGGAAAAGGGACCCATAGATGCCATCACCGGAGAGGCGCGGTACTCCCTCAGCGAAGACAAGCTCATCAGGCAACAGATTGACTACAAGACACTGGTAAATTCATGTTAACGATCCTACCGCTCTGAGTTGTCTTGGTCCTGTAAGCGGATTGAGTATTCAGTGCTCTGCTAAAGGATATGTATCCGACCGAGCCTTACTTCCTCTCCCTACCTGTCTGTCTCCTGCTAGACTTTGCACTGCGTGAACCCAGAGAACGAGAACGCCGCAGAGGTGACGGTTAAGTGTCTGAACTGCGACACCATCACCCAGGTCAAGGAGAAGCTGCTGGATGCTGTGTACAAGGGCAGTCCCTACTCACAGAGACCCAAGGCCTCTGACATGGACCTGGGTAAGAACATGTGACTATATCGCTTTCTGTTTATTCTGTTTGTGTGTGTGTGTGTGTGTGTGTGTGTGTGTGTGTGTGTGTGTGTGTGTGTGTGTGTGTGTGTGTGTGTGTGTTTGTCTATATTTATGTACGCTTGACTGTATTGTATAAAACCCTCTAAACACCTTTTCTTTGTTTCTTAAGAGTGGCGTCAAGGCCGAATGGCTAGAATTATTCTCCAGGATGAAGATGTTACCACTAAAATAGATAATGACTGGAAAAGACTCAACACACTGGCCCACTACCAGGTAAACCCACCTCTCTCTCTCTCTCTCTCTCTCTCTCTCTCTCTATCTCTCTCTCTCTCTCTCTCTCTCTCTCTCTCTCTCTCTCTCTCTCTCTCTCTCTCTCTCTCACACACACACATAAAACAGTGCTTCAAAACTTTGATGAGATGATGTCACTCAAAAGTGTATTAATTTAAATCTACAATCTAACAATACACTGGTGGATATAGTTGATGTTAAAATATAGTTACTTGATCTGTGTGTAGGTCACAGACGGTTCAGTGATTGCCTTGGTGCCGAAGCAGAATTCTGCCTACAATATCTCCAACTCCTCCACCTTCACCAAGAGCCTCAGCAGATACGGTACGCTTTTCACTCTATATCTATATCTTTATTTCAGTATTCCCCTGTTTCTACCGTCATCGGTCTGTATTGCTCCCATCTCTAACCGACGTTCAGGTCCTACTTTTTTCTCTCTAGTCTCATCTCTTGACTGCTTTCCCTTCCCTTAGCCTCCACACCCCCCCCCCATTTTTTTAAGTGGAGCAGTCAGGATCGGTCACCACTCTTGTGCTCTCTCTCCCTTTCTCTTGCTCTGCACTGCATGCTGGGAGATGGGTTGTGAAAGGTGAGGGAGGGTGTGGAATGAGCTGGAGTATTTTCTGGGATAGTTCACTGATTTTCTACTGCATTTCACGTTTATTCTTTGCATGGTAAGGTAAGAGGAGTTTACTTTTACTTTGTTGCTGGTTGTTGGAAAGTGACTGGTGTAGCTGGGTGGAGTTTGGTGATATGCAGTGTGGCATCCCGCCCTAGTGAGGGTTCGCCTCCTCTATCCATTAGACACCAGGTTAGAGTCATGGCTGACTCACCGTACACTGTTGAACAAGTTCTCCTGGCTGTAGGAGAACAGGTTGGCCATGAGAATATCACACATGGCTATTGGATGAATAAAGCCGTGGTGGCTTTTGTCCGAGAGGACTGTTTGGTCCACGTGTTGGTTGAGAAAGGCCTGATGCTAGACAGTCTGTTTATAGGTGTCTCGCCATTGTTTGTGCCATCGACACATATTACCATGTCAAGCCGAGCTCCTTGAAAGAGAATTGACTCGTTTCGGAAAGTTTGCTAGTAGGGGAGGCTTTCGCTGGACCAAATCTGCTATATTGTTCCTACCAGTGTTAGAAGGTGGCCAGGGCCTGATTGACCTCCACAGTCGTATCACAGCGTTTTGCCTTCAAACTGTGCAGCGACTGTTATAGAATAAACAACAGCTTCGGAGTGAAACAGCATCTGTGTTGCTTTGTAGGATTATGAACCTAAATTATGGCAAGCAGATTCAGATTCAGACAACTTTATTTATCCCAGAAGGGCAGTTCAGTTTTACAATCTACCCAGACCATACACAAACTTACAGACAAGTGGAAATCCTCAGTATGTCAGAGACAATAGACAGATCAGTACATGGGCAACAGATGCATACTGTCACCCTCGTCTGGGCTTGCATGCAGACTCACACGAGGACCAGGCGAAGGATAAAAAGTCATGGACGTTAAAAGAATAGAATAAGTAAATAAATAAATGAAGCATCCTAAGATGCATTGCACGTTATATTCCAATACAACATTCAGTGAACGTACAGGCCCACAAGCCATGTGAAAAACAAACAAGGTATAAACCAACTATTGCGCTTTAAAACAATATAAAGCATTAATTTAAAATGACTGCACTCGGCATTTAACAGCCTGATAGCAGAAGGAATGAAAGACTTAGAATAGCGATTTGTTTTCCTAGGGGGCGTTTTATTCCTTCTGAAACTAGCTGGCATGGAGTTTCACTACAACACCTTTCTATCAGGCTGTCCTCCGAGAGACTGCTCTCAGATCTGTGGCAGTGTCAGGGAGGAACCCCTATTCTATAACCCGCTGATACACTGCAGGATGCTCAGCTCTGTCAGTGAACGGAGATCCCTCACAAGAGCTGGTCTTACTAAGATGGTGTGTCTCAGATCAGGGGGAGAGTGGAGAATGGCTGCCAGTTTAAGCCAAGAGGCTGGTTTTAAATCTCTTCATCTAATGGAGATGTTGCTGGAGGAAGTGATCAGTGCACTTCCTAGTTTCTTCAGAGAGGCAGTAGGGAGAGGATCCGCCATTTATGCACTCTGGTTTTCCATCTTTGTCCATCCGTGCTGGAGTGGAGGAGCAGGAGGAAGTAAATGGGGCCCTTTTGTCTTTTAAAACACCAGAACTACAGGACTTCTCAAGAACTCAAAGAAGGCCTTGTATGAGGTCTCTGTGAAGGTTCTCAACAGAACATCACTAGCCGGAGTACATGAGTCGAGGTGGTTGGGTGTGTTGACACCAGGTTCATCTCTCTAAGACAGCTTGGAGGTCCCTGTACAAACCCCCCATAGAGAAACGCACTGCAGATCTACAGTGGAGGGTGGTATGCGGGGCTTTGGCTACAGACAGACAGGTGGCACATATAGATCCTAGAGCAGGGAGTCACCATTTTTTCTGTAATGGTGAAGAAGCTCTACAGTGCTTGTGGCTCAGCTGTCCCAGATTGAGCCCTCTTTTCTCTGTGCTGCAGCGGTGGCTCAGAGGTTTAGGAGAGGTTTTGGAAGACAGCCTGTTTGTCTTTGGTCCTCGGTACACAGCAGCACAGTGCAAACATCACCTTGGTTAACTTTCTGATAGGTCAGGCAGAAATGAGCATTTGGCTTAGTAGAAGAAACAGAATGAAAGGCACAGGGTCCACAGATGCTACACTCGTGTTCAGGGGTTTAGTGGCTGCTCGGCTGAAGATTGAGTTCACATATTACAAAGTGATTTCTAACTTGGAAGAATTTGTTTCTGTTTGGGGCCATGGAGATGTGCTGTGCACTGTAGAAAAACCAATTACTTGTTCTTAACTTCTGAAAAAGGGAAGGTTATCTTGGTTTTGATTTGTGTGGCGCTTGTTGTTCAATATGTACAGGAGTGTCTGTGTTAATTCTATTTTTCTTGTTAATATAAATGAAAAATTGGACCATTGAAGAATTGGTTGATGGTCAAGGTCTCTCTCTCTCTCTCTTCCCCTCTCTCTCTCCATCTTTCGCACGGTGTCCCTCTGTAACCTCTCTGTCTGTGTCTCTCACTGACTCTCCTTTTCTGTTTGTCGTCGTTGATAGGAGGCCTGATTGGGCTTCATTCTCTCTTTCTCCCTCTGTGAATAGCGATCCCTTTCACTCGGTGCTATCAGCCCGGCCAAGACTTTTCCATCCAGCCAGTAAATGACAGGCATTAAACCAGACACCGCAAACTATAGCCGATGGAGAGACAGACAGGCGGAGGGAGAGAAAAGAGCCCTGGTAAACATAGATAGAGGGGAGGCCCGGCATCAGTCCGATGCACCTGGTCTGTTCAAGAAGGGGTGGATCCCGGTGGTCTCAGGAAAGTCTCTTCCCTCATCTCGTCCACACAAAAAAAAAAAATCTATTCACGACGATTTGTGTTGGTCAGCAGTTCCAGTATCTTCCTGAGTATGCGCCATTCAAACTGAGGTAAAAAAAAAAACTGCCCAGTGTTTTGGTTTAAAGTGCCAACAAGGGCAAACAGTACCCAGACAATTTAAATACCGCATTACTAACAGGCAAAGGGAAAGCTAATCGCGGAAATTAAAGTTTTCACATGCATTTGCCGTTGTTAGTTGCCACCCAAGTAAAAGCCTCTTTTTCCATATTTGCTGACGTAGGCCATTTTTTACATGGAAAGCAAATTCATGAATTATTGTTTAAAAAAAAAGGTAAAATATCAATTCTTTGCCCTTGCAAAACAAACAAAAAATGTGTACAATGACAGTATTTTAACAGCGTCCCCACTTGGACGTGTGAAAACCCGTGTGCTCTATCATCAGTCCATGTGTGTGTGTTTGTGTGTGTGTGTGTGTGTGTGTGTGTGTGTGTGTGTGTGCATGTTTGGGTCTCTGCATACTGCACATGCACGGGTGTGCGCACACACTTGCGCTCGTGCTATGGCATGTGTGCGTTTGAATGTAGGTAATTATGAGCACTCTTTCTGGTGCGAAAAGCAACCATGATGGGTTTGGAATTAGAAGCACTCATCTCCCTGCCGCCTACAGCGGCGCCAGTGGACACCACTCCACTCGTCCTCGCTCACATTTCTCTCCGCCGCCATTCCATTAGTCCCCATTTCAACTCTCGCTTCCCACCCTTTTGTCTTTCAATCCATTTAGTGCCACCTCCCTGTCACTCCCCTGCCCTGCCTCACAGTCTTTGTGCTTTCTTATCCCATCCGGCTTTAATCTCCCCACTTCTCTGCTCCCTCTCCTTGCCCCTCCTTTGCCCCACAGAGAGGTGTATTTCTACAATGCCTTACCAATTGGAAAAGCATGACGGAAGGTTTAAGAGGGAGAGAGAGTAAGTGCGGGTAGCGTAGCGGTCTATTCCGTTGCATACCAAAATGAAGCTTGCCGGTTCAAATCCCCGTGTTACCGCCGGTTTGGTCCGGCGTCCCTACAGACACAATTGGTGAGTGGGAAGCCGGATGTGCTCACTGCACTAGCGCCTCCTCTGGTCGGTCGGGGAACCTGTTTTCAGCGGGGGGGGACTGGGGGGGAATAGCATGATCCTCCCACGTGCTATATGCCCCTGACGAAACTCCTCACTATCAGGTGAAAAGAAGCGGCTGGTGACTCCACATGTATCGGAGGAGGCATGTGGTAGTCTGCAGCCCTCCCCGGATCAGCAGAGGGGGTGGAGCAGCGACCAGGACGGCTCAGAAGAGTAGGGTAATTGGCATCCAGGTAGTGTACCGGTCTATTCCGTTGCCTACCAACACAGGAATCACCGGTTCGAATCCCCGTGTTACCTCCAGCTTGGTCGGGCATCCCTACAGACACAGTTGGCCGTGTCTGCGGGTGGGAAGCCGGATGTGGGTTTGTGTCCTGGTCGCTGCACTAGCACCTCCTCTGGTCAGCCAGGGCGCCTGTTCAGGGGGGAGGGGGAACTGGGGGGAATAGTGTGAGCCTCCCTTGTGCTACGTCCCCCTAGTGAAACTCCTCATTGTCAGGTGAAAAGAAGTGGCTGGTGACTCCACATGTATGGGAGGAGTTATGTGGTAGTCTGCAGCCCTCCCCAGATCGGCAGAGGGGGTGGAGCAGCGACCGGGATGGCTCGGAAGAGTGGGGCCAAGTACAATTGGGGAGAAAAAGGGGAAAAATAAAAAAGAGGGAGAGAGTAAGACAGAGTCATTGACCATACGTTCTTGATTTTCCTGTATCTGTGTACAGAGAGTATGCTGAGAACGGCCAGCAGTCCAGACAGCCTGCGATCCCGAACCCCGATGATCACCCCCGACCTGGAGAGCGGAACCAAACTGTGGCACCTGGTCAAGAACCACGACCACTCGGACCAGAGAGAGGGGGACAGGGGGAGTAAGATGGTCTCTGAAATCTACCTAACCAGGCTGCTAGCAACAAAAGTAAGGAGACGCACAACACATAAACAAGACACACACACACACACACACACACACAAACCTGGAAATAATCAATTCTGCCTCCCTGGTGAGCTCCCAAAACATGAACACCTCTTCTGGTATCCCTTTTCTTTTCCTCTCCTCTGTTGCCTTTCCGTCCATCATGACCTTCTTACTTTCATCCGGCGGGGAGAGGGAGTGTTGAAGTAGGCGGCGGTTACAAGCATATTCCGGGTGTTCAATTTTCACTGGTAATAATAAAAATGAGCCGATATAAAGTCGGCTTTTGATACAGGGAGCAAGCGAGAGCCAGAAAAGGAGAGAGAGAGAGAGAGAGAGGGACCGGGGGGAGGGGTGGCAGGAGACAGGTAATTTGTTTAGGGATCGAGGATTTGGCCATGCATGATGAAAATACAGAAATGCAAATGGAATCCCAGAAACTCATCCTGTCCTTGTCTCCGTGTGGCTCGTCTCTCTGCCCACGCTTCCAGACAACGCGGAGCTCAGCACTTTGATCCGGTAGCGGGACAGAATTCGACGCTGCTCCGCATCAACAATGGCTGACTGCGTCCGATACCCCAACATTTCCCCCGTGATGGGTTCAGCCAGATGGAGGAGTCGAGAGAAAAAAACGTGTTGCTAGGGAAATTAATTTAGCCGTATTTGATGCAATTACTTTGAGGTGTTGTGATTGGAGGAGGGCGCCATCCAAATTGAAAGCCTCTGGTTTGTGTTTGAGATTTGGCGTATGTCGGTGGGCAGAGCATCTTACCGACACTGCTAAGGTTATGAGTTTGGATCCCACTGGGGCCGTTGATGTTCAAACATATGCACTCATGGCACTGCAAAGTGCTTTGGATGAACACATCTGGCAAATGGCACATCCTGTCAAGCAGTACTCAGTAACTGTTGTAATTCTCTGCAAATCTACACACTGATATGAGTAGAGCTGTGCAGATATGTTGACATATCTTCTTCTAAATTTCTTTGGTGGCACGGTGGTTAGCATGGTCGCCTCACGGCAAGAAGGTCCTGGCTTCAAGCCCCGGGGTAGTCCAACCTTGGGGTCATCTCGGGTCGTCCTTGGTGTGGAGTTTGCATGTTCTCCCTGTGTCTGCGTGGGTTTCCTCCGGGTGCTCCGGTTTCCTCCCACAGTCCAAAGACATGTAGGTCAGGTGAATTGGCCATACTCAATTGCCCCTAGGTATGAATGTGTGTGTGTATGTGTGTGTGTTGGCCCTGTGTGATGGCCTGGCGGCCTGTCCAGGGTGTCTCCCCGCCTGCTGCCCAATGACTGCTGGGATAGGCTCCAGCATCCGCTCGACCCTGAGAGCAAGATAAGCAGTTCGGATAATGGATGGATGGATTCAATAAATTTTTTGAATGATTAAGCGCTGAAATGGGTTTGACGGGCCGTCATTGTACACTCTTCACTTGAAAGGACCGGACTTAAAACTGTGCTCCCTCCCGCCCTTAAGGGTACGTTACAGAAGTTTGTGGATGACCTCTTCGAGACCATCTTCAGCACAGCCCACCGAGGCAGTGCCCTGCCGCTGGCTATCAAGTACATGTTTGACTTCCTGGATGAGCAGGCGGACAAGCACTCCATCACAGACTACGACGTACGGCACACCTGGAAGAGCAACTGGTAAAAAAGAGAGAAATACTGAGACAAGTGTGGTTTTGCATGTGCAAGCATGAGTCTGGCGTGATGCGTTTCTCAAACTAAATGATGATTTTCTTCTGTGCTCTTTATTTTTCTGCCCGCCTCCACAGTCTCCCACTCCGTTTCTGGGTAAACGTGATCAAGAACCCCCAGTTTGTGTTTGACATCCACAAGAACAGTATCACAGACGCCTGTCTGTCTGTGGTGGCCCAGACCTTCATGGACTCCTGTTCGACCTCAGAGCACAAACTGGGGAAGGACTCACCTTCAAATAAGCTGCTCTACGCTAAAGACATCCCCAATTACAAGAACTGGGTAGAGAGGTAAGTGTCAAAGTTTGGGGTTAAACTGGAAAATGCACATCAGTTTAGATAAACCGAGGTGGCCAAAAGTGGATGGGGAGGCGAGAGGTAAACAAAGAGGGTTTAACAGACTATACATACATGTCCATCCAGAACAGGGGTTCTGAAACGTTTTCATGCTGTGACCCACCAGAGAAGACATTTTCTGGCCCAAGTCTGATGTTTTTCTTTTCTCTTTAGCAGTAAAATAAGCAATAAATTCTCATGTCAAAAAGCGAGATAATTGAAAATCCTGTCTATATTGCTCATTAATGCAGTGTTCGCCATTTCAGTTGTAAGTCATGCTGAGACAGACAAGGTGTGTCAATGTTAACCATTGTGATTTACTACCGCACACTGTGTCTTCATGCATGCTCAATGATCCAGGTAAGAAAATCACAGGAAGTTGAGTCAGTTCATCTGGACACAACGTTTGTTGAGAGAGAAACGTTTCATCGTTTCATGAAACGGTTCTCTCTCAATAAACCTAGTGTCCAGATGAACTGATTCCACTTTCTGTGATACTGCACACTTTGTACTCCGACAGACTGTGCAATTTTAGAAATCCTGTAAGTTTATTGCAAGCTACACTTTGCGATATGGATCTAATAAACTTGGGTACGACATCAAGGTTGATGTGTCTAGACTGTACGATAACACCAACTGAATCGCAGGCTACGACGGACGTCCATAAAAATGTCATCAGCGTGCATGTTGCATCAGCTCGTGTGATCAGTGTACGCCGCTGGTAGAGCAACATGACGCTGAGCAGGAATCGAGTCCTTTCAGTAGTCACTGCAGCTCGTTTTGCTCGTTTTGTTAGCTTGTTTTAGCTCGTTCTGTTTAATGCATCGCATTTGGGTCACAGATGCTAACGGTCTGTTTGTTTGTGTTTAGCGCCAGCAAAGATTCATCGTCACGTTGATTTCGTGCTGCATTTCTATTGGTCGGTTAGTAGACGTAGTTCGTAGCAGCAGTCACATTGTGAGATGGTCATCCTAAATTTCTGACACTGTCAGACTTTTGTCCCAGGTTATCTTCGTTCGCAAGACTGTAATAATGGCCGTCTTTGAACCTGTCTCACAGTGCTACGTAGAACCACCGTTTTGGAGCCATGACCAGAAATATCGCCACGTTAGTCATCTTTCGTCTGAGACAGCTCAAATCGCACAGATTCTCAATACAGACTGTCCACACTGTTATTTGCAAGTGATCAGATCAGATTTGTGTGTCCAGACATCACCAACCTGAGTTGCTGTGGTAATAATGTAGGCGTGAATAACTATGCACGGCTAGTGATGTTTATACCAACGCAGAAGCATGAGAAATTGATGTCCATCATCTCGCCCTCAGAACAATTGCGCTGTCAAATCGCAGTGCAGAACTTCTTCACATCAGACAAACTCAGCAACGCAAGAGGCTGGTATACATTGTCATATTCTGTGCTGCAGTCATGGTGGGCTTCACTTCCGTTACTCTGGATTTGACATCGTCGTTGAGTGTCACATTGCAAGTGATACAAAAACAGTTTGAAATCTGATTTGAGCGGAAAGAGCGTCCAGACTGGCAGTAATACTTGAAAGTTTGTGAACCCTTTAGAATTGTCTATATTTCTGTATAAATATGACCTAAAACGTCATCAGATTTTCCTAAGTCCTAAAAGTAGATAAAGAAAACCTAATTAAACAAATGAGACAAAAAGATTATACTTGGTCATTTATTAATGAGGAAAATTATCCAATATTGATCCAATATTACATATCTGTGAGTGGCAAAAGTGTGAACCTCTAGGATTAGCAGTTAATCTGAAGGTGAAATTAGAGTCAGGTGTTTTCAATCAAAGGGATGACAATCAGGTGTGAGTGGGTGCCCTGTTTTATTTAGAGAACAGGGATATATCAAAGTCTGATCTTCACAACACATGTTTGTGGAAGTGTATCATGGCAAGAACAAAGGAGATTTCTGAGGACCTCAGAAAAAGCATTGTTGATGCTCACTAGGCTGGAAAAGGTTACAAAACCATTTCTAAAGAGTTTGGACTCCACCAATCCACAGTCAGACAGATTGTGTACAAATGGAGGACATTCAAGACCACTGTTACCCTCATCAGGAGTGGTCAACCATCAAAGATCACTCCAAGAGCAAGGCGTGTAATAGTCGGCCAGGTCACAAAGGAACCCAGGGTAACTTCTAAGCAACTAAAGGCCTCTCTCACATTGGCTAATGTTCACGAGTCTACCATAAGCAGAATGCTGAACATCAATGGTGTGCATGGCAGGGTTGCAAGGAGAAAGCCACTGCTATCCAAAAAGAACATTGCTGCCCGTCTGCAGTTTGCTAAAGATCACGTGGACAAGCCAGGAGGCTATTGGAAAAAATGTTTTGTGGACAGATGAGACCAAAATAGAACTTTTTGGTTTAAATGAGAAGCGTTATGTTTGGCGAAAGGAAAACGCTGCATTGTGAAACATGGTGGTGGTAGTATCATTGTTTGGGGCTGTTTTGCTGCATCTGGGCCAGGACGGCTTGCCATCATTGATGGAACAATGAATTCTGAATTATACCAGCGAATTCTTAAGGAAAATGTCAGAACATCTGTCCGTGAACTGAATCTCAAGAGATCGTGGGTCATGCAGCAAGACAACGACCCTACGCACACAGGTAGTTCTACCAAAGAATGGTTAAAGAAGAATAAAGTTAATGTTTTGGAATGGCCAAGTCAAAGTGCTGACCTTAATCCAATCAAAATGTTGTGGAAGGACCTGAAGCGAGCAGTTTATGTGAGAAAACCCACCAACATCCCAGAGTTGAAGCTGTTCTGTATGGAGGAATGGGTTAAAATTCCTCCAAGCCGATGTGCAGGACTGATCAACATTTACCAGAAACGTTTAGTTGCAGTTATTGCTGCACAAGGGGGGAGGGAGGGGGTCACACCAGATACTGAAAGCAAAGGTTCACATACTTTTGCCACTCACAGATATGTAATATTGGATCATTTTCCTCAATAAATAAATGACCAAGTATAATATTTTTGTCTCATTTGTTTAATGTTGTTCTCTTTATTGACTTTTAGCACTTGTGTGAAACTCTTATGTTTTAGGTCATATTTATGGAGAAATATAGAAAAATTCTAAAGGGTTCACAAACTTTCAAGCACCACTGTAGATGCATCTGTAGAAATCCAGTTGGAATGACATTTCAAACCACTTCCAAATGTGGTTTAGATCCGATCTGCAAAAATAACATTTCATGTGGGTTTTTTGCCATCCAGACTTTCTAAACTCAATCTGGATACAATCTACATGTGCCACAAAATGGCTTTGGGCTGGCAGTCTGAACAAGGCTATAGTTTGAAAACCACCACACCTTATTTGATCCATAAGGGTAATGGGAGTATTCTAAAACAAAGCCACACACACTGAAATTTACCTGAAAAAACAAACAAACCTCAACCTTAAGGACTTGGTAGAGAAGCAGATTCATCCTTACCCTTATATTGTTTTTTGTAACGCAAGTAGTATAATTCCAAGTAAGCTGGTTGATGAAATGAGCACAATGAAGTCCTGTAATCCTTGAAATTATTTCAAGTCAGCTTCAGTCTCCATCTTCATTATATGACCAGGACTAGCTTTATCTTTGGCCCCTGATTCGAAGCACATCCAGGTAGAGCCTACAATCATTTATCACTGAGTTTTCTATTAAGACCACTTTGCTCATGAAAGGATGAGGTGTATGACTGAGATGGGAACCAGGAACTTGCAGAACAATTTGCTTACCAAGCATGTGGTAGCAGTCCCCGAATGGAAGAAAGACAGGGGCTACCCTATGGGTCACTCATTCTCCTTTTATTTAGCAACAAAATAATTTAGTCATCGTAACATAAATCATTTATAATCAGTGCTTGTCCCAATTATTATCTCCTTCTTGCGGAAGTCCCGAATTCTTTACATAGCCTTGTCGGGTTGTTCTTTCCCAGACTTGGCAAGGTATGTTTTGGCCAAGGGTCAATCTGGAGCCTCATCTCACTGCATCAAAAGATAAAAGAAGGTTTGGTTGAAGGTTAATTGGGTGCAGGTGAATATCATTAGTGTAATGGCCAGCAGCTATATCAACATGTACCCTGGCTCTGCTGAATGATAAACGCTAAGCAGGTATGGGCTTGGCTAGTACTTGGATGGTAGACCTCCTGGGAAAACTGAGTTGCTGCTGGAAGTGGTTTTGGTGGGCCAGTACAGGGCAGTCTTCCCTCTGGTCCTAATAAAGATCCCAATGCCCCAGTGCAGTGACGGGACACTGCTATACGAGATGCCGTCCTTCGGATGAGATGTTAAACCGAGGTCCTGACTCACTGTGGTCATTAAAGATCTCATGGCACTTATTGCAGCGTAGGGGGTTCTCCAAGTGTCCTAGCAAAATTCTGAACCTAGCTCTCTCCATCTGGCCACCTAATCATTTCCCCGTGTAATTGCCTCAATGATTCCCTCCCTCCCAACCTCAAGCTGATGTGTCATGAGCATTCTGGCGCAAAATTGCTGTTGTGCATCATCCAGATGGGTGCTACACATTTGGTGGTGGTTGAGGTGTGAGTTTCCCCCCTTCACTGTTAAGTATGTTGGGTATTGAGATAAAGTACTATATCCGTTATCATTATTATTAATGGGCTAGGCCTGCTCCTCTCTCCCATACTAAAATTCCACTCCATCTCACTTTCTGCAGTAAATTTAGACCCAATCAAAATATGCTAAGTTATGGACATACATATCTTTCTGTCTGTTGCACTAATAATCTCCACATTAAAGAGAAGTTTGACACTCCAGTGCTTCGCCATTGTTTTCCAAGGACTACTGAGACGAACACCCTGTTTGATGAAACAGACTGTCTTGGTAAGGCAGTTTTTCAGTGAACACCACATGATGACAAGAACGTAAAGCCTTCCTAGAAATAATGGACAGGGAGGTCTTCATGGACGACTCAAACAGTTGGGTGGCGCCTCTACCCTTCAGAGACCCATGGAGCAAACTCCCCAGCAATGGAGCACAAGCAGTCAAGTGTCTTATGGCGTTATACCACATACTAGAAAAAAGGCCAGGCATGAAGGAACACATTGTTATATTCATGCAGAAGATCTAAGATCTTCACATGCTGAACCAGCCCCGCCACTCAGTGGCGAACAAGAGTGTTGGTACTTATCAGTCTTTGGATTTTATCATCTGCATAAGCCTGGGTAGATACGAGCAGTGTTCGACTCCAGTGCCAAGTATGATGACATCTCCCTTAATGACGTCTTGCTGAGTGGCCCTGATCTAAACACCACACTTCTGGGAGTCCTCACTCACCTCCGTAAGGAAGCTGTTGCTGTGGCAGTGGACATAGAGCAAATGTTCTACTGCTTCAAAGTCTGTGAAGAGCGCCGCAATTTCTTACGTTTCCTCTGGTTTGATGACAGTGACGCAGCCAAAATGATTGTAGAGTTCTGCATGACCAGCAGAGGAAGCAAACAAAGTAGCTCTTCCTGAAAGGTCTTACCATCAAAAAATCTTGCGATTAGTTCAGTCACAGGATTAATCTATGGCTAGTGATATGGCTTCTGCTTTCTTCAAATCGGTGAGGAGATTGGAAAAATACTCCCGCTTTAACAGCTCCATGACCATTTTCTTGTTTTTCTCATCATGATTTAAAACTTGGCCAACCATATCAGTTGCACACATTTTAATCAACTCAGCATCAGTGAATGGCTTCTTGGCTTTAGCAAGGCTCCATGAAACATGCAGTGATGCAGCTGTTGCACTCTCTTGTGCCAATGTTGATTTACAGATAGTAGAAATGGAGTTCTTGTATGATGTTATCATATTTGCTATTTTTTGTTTGTGGCAATCTGATTTTGTAGGGTACTTGGCGTTAAAACTGGCAGCATGCATAGTGTTGAAGTGCCACTTGAGGTTATGTGCTGTGCAGACAGCTGCGGCTGCATGCATATCAAGCATGTGGGTTTGGCATTGCCGTGGTCTGGTAAAATTCAAAAACTGATCAGTCCAGTTAGATTTGAACGGACGGTTTTCCTGGTCGACTTTGCACTTTTTTTGCGTAGGCCATGTTTGTGGTGTAGGACAGTTATTGATTATCTGTGACTTAGCTGGTGAGTGTCTCTGTGTAGTTAAGGACTGTAGAGAGCGCGGACTATGTCTTACATCTACGTGCACTCGTAGGTCAAGTGTACGGTGTGAGGTGAGGTCAAAATAAGGTAGAGCAGGGTGTCCGGGTAGCATAGCGGTCTATTCGTCTATTCTGTTGCCTACCAACATGGGGATTGTCGGTTCCAATCCCTGTGTTGCCTCCGGCTTGGTCAGGCATCCCTACAGACACAATTGGCCATGTCTGTGGGTGGGAAGCCGGATGTGGGTATCTGTCCTGGTCGCTGCCGTAGCACCTCCTCTGGTCGGTTGGGGCACCTGTTCGGGGAGGAGGGGGAACTGGGGGGAATAGCATGATCCTCCCACGCGCTATGCCCCCCTGGTGAAACTCCTCACTGTCAGGTGAAAAGAAGCGGCTGGCGACTCCACATGTATGGGAGGAGGCATGCGGTAGTCTGCAGCCCTCCCTGGATCAGCAGAGGGGGTGGAGCAGCTACCGGGACGGCTCAGAGAGTGGGGTAATTGGCCACATGCAATTCAGGAGAAAACGGGGGGGGGTAAAAAAACAATAATAATGTAGAGCAGCACGCACTTTATTATAACAGGCGCGTTAGTGCGGGCCAGACATGACTCTCGCAAGCTGGGTCCGGCCTGCGGGCCGCTTATTGGGGTTCAGGGGTCTAATGTGTGTGTTCTGATGACTGAAAAACAAATAGATCCATGAAATTTGTCCTTTGAGTGCTGACTAACAATGTACAAAAACCAGGGTTGGTTTTAAAATCTTCATAAAAAAATCACTACTGATAATTGAAAAAGAAGTTATGAAATTAACACAGCTATTGTTTTCTGTGCAGTTATTCATCTGGAAAATAATATATATACTATATATATATATATATATATATATATATGATGCAGCTGATGTATTTTACAGTGTGACATGCAAAATACTGTCCTACCATATGATGCAATGTCATTTTTTATACAGTTAGCAATATTTCACTAACAATATAAACATACATTTTAAAACACTGTACTACTTTGTATTGATGAATGACACCCCAGACACACAATGAAGCGTGTCACGTCAACCACCCACTTACATGCGCGGTGTGCGACATGTTCATTGTTGGTTAGGATCTGAAATATGCGTCGGGCACAGCGAGACTATTATCCAACACTTCTAGTGAAGCTCCTCGAAAATGCCCGACAACGATGAATCAGTGATAAGAGCCATGCTGGTGACTTCCCGCTCGTTTTGGGTTTAATTATTCCAAATCATTGCGCTGATAACGCCGAGCAGCAGCCGCGGTCTCTTAATCACAACCAGGATCTTATTTATTGCCAAGTAGCGCAACGTACAGGGGCTTTGACTCGGTAGGCTGGTGCACGAGGGAAAAACGAACAGCAACACTGAGGTAAAAGTTAAAAGAGTTAAAGTTAAAAGAATGATAAAATATAATAAGATAAAATATCTATACGAGACAAAGTAAAAAATGAATAGAAATAGGTGAAATAAGGTGCAATAAAGTGGGGCGATGAAGGACGGTAAGGAGCCCCACTCCTTCCCGCTCCCTGTGTTTCCATCCAGCTTCTGAATGGTTTCAAGCGAATATGTAGACGTTGCAAGAAATGGTTCATTTTCATCAGCTCTGTTGAAGGGACCAAAACAAGAACATACTGCTGTGTGTCCTCCATCATGAGTCCATACATGGCCGCCCGTGAGAAAGATGCACCAGTTATGGTTTAGAGACAGCAGATCATGTGATTAAATTCTATTTTCATTTTGACCTTGCAAATGCATTTCCACTGCAATTATATATATTATATATATATATATGTGTGTGTGTGTGTGTGTGTGTGTGTGTGTGTGTGTGTGTAGGGTAATAAGTTTGTTATTTCAAGTGAGAGTTGAAAACTTTGAAGCAAATTTTGGTAATTGGATTTGATATTTTCCATTTCCAAGGTCCTGAGTTCGAGCCCCGGGGTAGTCCAACCTCGGGGTCGTCCTCTGTGTGGAGTTTGCATGTTCTCCCCATGTCTGCGTGGGTTTCCTCCGGGGGCTCCGGTTTCCTCCCACAGTCCAAAGACATGTAGGTCAGGTGAATCAGCTGTACTAACTTTCCCCTAGGTGTGTGTGTGGGCCCTGTGATGGCCCGGCGGCCTGTCCAGGGTGTCCCCGCCTGCCACCCAGTGACTGCTGGGATAGGCTCCGGCGACCCGAGTTCGGATAAGTGGCTTGGATAATGGATGGATGGATGGATGGATGGATTTTCCATTTCCATCGAGCCTTTTGTATTCAAAACAAGGAAACTGACATAAAGCAGATGTAAATGTGGTTAACTGTGAGTCGATCTTGGTGAGACCGTAAACTAAATACCTAAAATGTAGATGTAAGCCATGTCATGCCCCCCACGGCGAGACTGAAAATAAGCTGACATGGACGGCGTCACAGTGTCGAACAACCAGTGAGTAGAGATCAGGCTTGAATTTGAGTTCATTGGCACAGTTTGACATTAAAGCCCTCCTCGCCCGACTCCTGCTGCGCTATTCTACAACCCTAACATGACCTCTGACCTCTCTTGTAGGTACTACTCCGACATCTCCCGTATGCCGGCCATCAGCGACCAGGACATGAGTGCTTACCTAGCGGAGCAGTCCCGGCTGCACCTCAGCCAGTTCAACAGCATGTCCGCCCTGCACGAGATCTACAACTACATCATCAAATACAAAGATGAGGTGAGATTCTGATGTACACAAAACTAATATTAGGGGGCATCCGGGTAGCGTGGCGGTCTATTCCGTTGCCTACCAACACGGGGATCGCCAGTTCGAATCCCCGTGTTACCTCTGGCTTGGTCGGGCGTCCCTACAGACACAATTGGCCGTGTCTGCGGGTGGGAAGCCGAATGTGGGTGTGTGTCTTGGTCACTGCGCTAGTGCTTCCTCTGGTCGGTTGGGGTGCTTGTTCGGGGGGGTGGACTGGGGGGAATAGCGTGATCCTCCCACGCGCTAGGTGAAAAGAAGCGGCTGGTGACTCCACGTGGATCAACATGTGGTAGTCTACAGCCCCCCCCCCCCCCCCCCGGATCGGCAGAGGGGGTGGAGCAGCGACCGGGACGGCTCGGAAGAGTGGGGTAATTGGCTGGATACAATTGGGGAGAAAAAGGGGGGAATATTTATATAATTGAGGGAATTTAAATATATATATATATATATATATATATATATATATATATATATATATATATATATATATATATATATAAAATTTAGGTAATTTAAAACTAACTACTGAAATCAAATGAAATATTATAAAGTAAATAAGTGACCTTAACACCCGAGGCATGGTTACCATGTGCTGATGCGCATCACATGGAAACAGATCAACAAAAGATGGCTTAAAAATGCACCCTATACTAAATCTTATTTACATGAATATATTTACACAAATATGTAGATTTATATGTGGTTTAACATATTTGACAAGGCAACAAAAAAAAGAGTTGAATGTGCCATTACATACACATGCAGTGTCTCAGTGAACAATTTTGTCATGGGTAACGTTTTGTCACTTACCTATTTATGTTCCTTGACTAATAATGTGCCACTTTACAGTAACTCAGTTACACCCATCACCAGTCCACATCCGCGGGTTCGGGGGGGGTTACGACCATGAAAAGTCACATTAAGGCATGGGCCCAACACATTATGAAGCTAATTGGGTCGGCCAGATTGGAGTAGTGTGGTTTTCCATAACAACCTCCCGTGTGTGTCGGTGTTGCTGTCAGTGGCTGGTGGAAGTTGTGTACTTGTTTACAGGATCGGGATTGTTGTCATGTGTCTCATTTGTGGAGCGGTCCAGCTGCTTGTCAGGATTCATTCCCAGTGTATTCCCAGGCCAGCCACATTGCTGGGATGCGGTGCGGTTATAGCGGAGTGCATTAGTAGTGGCTGTTGAGGCTGACCACACCGAGTACCTGATGGAAATTAAATTGTGTTGCTGTGCGTGTGTGTGTCTGTGTGACACGTGAGGGGAACGGGAGCATTTCGAGGGGTCTGTGGATGTATGACTCTTCTGCGGAGGGCCCTTTTGAAATTGGACTGAAACTGGAGTGTAATAGCAGGCCTATTGAGAGCATTAGGATGGATACCTCCACCTCTCCCCACCCTACCCACACACACACACAAACACACAAACTGAAAGGCATACACATATTCATCGTCCGGTTGGTCTTCCCACCAAACAACCCGGCTCTCATAATTTCTCCGAGTCCTTCTGTTCGTGAAGTTTTTGAGTACTTACTCCTCTTTTTTCCTTCCATCCTACTAAACTCTTCATCCCTTCCTCTAATCCCATCAGTAGGTGGGGCTCATGTGTATTTGGCCCTTTCTCTCCTCTTTCTCTTCCTCACTTCCTACATCAGAATCATTCTTTTTTTGGGGGGAGGGGTCCCCCTTTTTTCTCCCACTTGTATCCGGCCAATTACCCCACTCTTCCAAGCCGTCCTGGTCGCTGCTCCACCCCCCCTGCCGATCCGGGGAGGGCTGCAGACTACCACACGCCTTCTCCCATACACGAGAAGTCGCCAGCCTCTTCTTTTCACCTGACAGCGAGGAGTTTCGCCAGGGGGACGTAGCGCATGGTAGGATCAGGCTACCACCCCCCCGAACAGGCGCCCCGGCCGACTAGAGGAGGCGCTAGTGCAGAGACCAGCATGCATACCCACATCTGGCTTCCCGCCCGCAGACAGCCAATTGTGTCTGTAGGGACGCCCAACCAAGCCGGAGGTAACACGGGGATTCGAACCGGCGATCCCTGTGTTGGTAGGCAACGGAATAGACCGCTACACCACCCGGACGCATCAAAATCATTCGTCTGTCCAGCTGTCCTCTTTACCTCCCATCTTTCATTTCCCTCTCATTCATCCAGTAATATTCCATACTCTAGGCTGGGTCTCTCACCCCGATTCCCTTATTTCATTTATTGAATCCCCTTTTTTTTTTATCCCTCTCTTCATCCGCCCGTTCCCTCCATCCCAGCCGCATTTCAGCAGATTCACCGCGGTGAGTGCTGCGTGGTTGCAGCTGGCTCCATTTAAGCCAGCCACTCTCCTTCATTAGAGCCTATTATCCAGATGTGGGCAGCTTCAAGGTCTCCGTCACCTCTCGCACACATGCTAACCTTACGCACAAATACACACATGATGAAAATATAGCAATGCACCCAACCGCACACATAAACATGCCTGTGTACACACTCCAGCCAACAGACTGTTACGCAAACACGGATCATATGTGTAGGCACATGTAGCTGCAAACACACAGACATATATATATATATATATATATATACTGCAGAAAATGAAACAAAAATCCCTACGTACACACACACATACATGTGTGTTTGTGCTTGTGCGTGCACCATTCCCTCACTCAAATTCGCCACACATAATAAGACCCTCGCCCACAAGAAAATAGAGCCCTGTTCACAATGTGCCATTAGTGTGCCATTACGCACCACTCTGCATCGCTCCTAAAAGCTCCACCGTTGCTCCCCATTCCACTGCGCCTCCTCCTTGTCCTGCAGGCCCCACCCGTCAGCCACCTCTGCAGTCAGCTCGCTACATGGTCATTTAACGTGGAACCGGATAAGCATCACGGGAAAATGATTTTTGGTAAAATCCCTACGCGCTGGGATCCCTGTCCCCCCACCCCCACTTCTTTCACTTTTCATCACGCGTTACCAATCCGAACACATTTGTGCCAAATCATTTCTACCCGGACGGGTGGAAAACCGTGATCGATTTGAGCGTGGTCGGAATGAACCGCACTCAGAATATACATATGCACACGTGTTACCTCAAGGTAACACGTGTCCTTTGTTGCCCGTGAAAGCGTTATGGAGGATGTTGTCTCCTGTTTATTTTACATTCATTTGCCCTTCGTGGCCATGCAGCTGTGTTTTCGAAAGGCATCGCTACGTCTTTTCTGTACATATGCCAGTTTTAACACATTTATGAGACAAGCTGTAGTCACTGGAGACATGCATGGCATTCTGTGCTGTCAAATTATTAAATTGACATTTACTATATACTATATATATCTAGAGCGGGGGGGGGGGCGCCCTGTGGTGGTCTGTCAGAAAACAGTGCATTGCAGCATTCTGCGTATGGCGCTGTGTAGCAGCAGACCAGTCAGAGTGCCCCTGCTGACCCCTGCCCACCGCCAAAAGCACCTAAAATGGGCACCTGAGCATCAGAACTGAACCATGGACCAATGGAAGAAGGTGGCCTGGTCTGATGAATCACATTTTCTTTTACATGTGGATGGCCGGGTGCGTGTACATCATTTACCTGGGGAAGAGATGGCACCAGAGATGCACTGTGGGAAGAAGGCAGGTCGGCGGAGGCAGTGTGATGCTCTGGGCAATGTTCTGCTGGGAAACCTTGGGTCCTGGCATTCATGTGGATGTTACTTTGACACGTACCACCTAACTAAACACTGTTGCCGACTAAGTACACCCCTTCATGGCAACAGTATTCTCTGATAGCAGTGGCCTTAGGTGGTTTTAATGATTTGGCTAATCGGTGTATACCTAAAGACCGACACAGTGAGGAAGGAGGTCCAGCTGCTCCCAGACCCACAGAGGGGTGTAGGACCCGCAGCCTCAGCAACTCAGACCACAGCATAGCCACATCCATGAAACATGTTGGCGCAGCACCCCGAAGACAGTTGCCCCCATGGGCACCTACAACCCCGCAATCTACAGAATCCACAGAGAATGAGGGGACAAACAAATAGACATCCAGTAAACTGCTGCCCTGCAGGGAGAAACACCATGCTTATAAGCAAAGCCAGTGGAGAGCATCCAGACCTGCCTGAGGCCAACAGGGAGGCCACAAATGGCCGTACAACAGCCATCCACAGAGACGCGTCCCCAATCACACAAGTACAACAGCCATCCAAAGAGAGGCGTCCCCAATCACACAACCCCAAGATCCAAAGTAGACTGTGTCCACTGCCACACAGGGCCACGCTGGGCCCCACCACACTCAGAGAGGAAGAGGAAGATGTGGCTGAGGCAGGCTTAGATCCACCATAGCAAAGTGAATAGACTGTAAAGCTACAGTCTTTATTTACTTCATTCACCCAGAGAGTTTGTTTTTTTTTTTAGTCAATAAAAATTTATTTTTGTAACGGAGAGAGCATGGCAACTCGTCATCAGCGAATGTCCTCCAGTTTGTACATTTCCCATCTACCATTTTAAAAAGTATTTTCAATGTCTTTATGTCTTTCTCCATCTCACCATCTGACTCTCTCCACATCCTTTCAGTGCCTCAGAAGCATGACTTGTCATACAAACAGTCATCGCAAACTGTATTTTCTGGTCGATGTCTTTGGCCACCTCTCTCTTCCTTTGTTGTGGTTTGCTGTTGGTACAAGAGAATGATGTTCTTCTCTTAACTATCTCTCCCTCTCTCTCTCTCTCTCTCTCTCTCTCTCTCTCTCTCTCTCTCTCTCTCTCTCTCTCTCTCTCTCTCTCTCTCTCTCTCTCACCTCCCCTCACATCTAGATCCTGTCGGCATTACAGAAGGATGACCAGTCTCGCAGACAGAGGCTACGCAGCAAGCTCGATCAGGTTATCGACACCATGGCCCTGACTAGCTGAGAACTAGCCAGTGACGTACCTGGTGAGCCGAGGACTGGCCAGTTGACATGCCTACCCCCTGACAACCTTCGATGCCCGCAACCTCTGACCCTTGATGTTTGAACTCTGACCTTTATGAAAACCTAGAGGACTGCAAGGGACACAAGCATTCAGCAGCACATTGGATTGGAGAAAGACAGCAGAGTTAGCTTTTGACTAACCTCTGGCTGGCTTGGCTGAATTTTTTTTTCTTTTGAGCCACCAATCTAGCCAGTCCAGCCAAATCAAGCACCCCCCATCCACCCATCGTCAACCCTCGTTTGATGTGGACCTCACCTCAGGAGAGTGGTGTTTCATCAAGTTCCTCATCATGTCAAGATTTAACTGGCTCTACACTAGACCAACGTTTGTTTACTGTGGTAAAGAAATGTACACATGGCTGGCTAGAGCCGCAATCACAACCGGTACACGCACAGCGCTGATTTAAACTAACCATAGCTAGCTACATTGACTAGCCAGCTACATGAATTAGCTAGCTACATGACTTAGCTAGCTCCGCTGAAGCTGTTTACAGTTGTAAAGCTGCAGCAAAGGTTAAAGACACTAACCTGTCCCTGTCCACATCTGAGGCAGCAGTTCAGACTGGGAGGTGGCTGCGAACTCAGTAAAACATAAGATACAAAATGAGGAACTGGGGAGGAAGGAAGCCTTCGGAGAAACGCGCCCCCTAGTTTCAAAGGGAAACTTCTGCAGATATATCGCGAGTCTGAATTCCCTTGTCAACAGGGACTCGGCTGTACTTTAACAAATGGTGGTTTCTGACTCTGAAATTCATTTGTCATCTCATTTGGTTTCATTTCGGATCGAGTTCTGTTCGTTTCTCGACTGCCTACTCTCCTCAGTGCTGTGCCACTTGTGTTACTGCTGAATTTGCACAATTTACAACAAAGCTAAATCAAAAGAGAAGAGGATATATGAAAAAAAAAATATAGATATATAAATAAAAACTTTGTTTTTAAACAGATGAAGAGTTGAAAAAAAAGAAGTTTTCCATTTTAATGTACAAAAGATAACTTTGAGAACAGGATTTGATATTTCGAACATGGAAAATTATGAAAACACAAGGAAAAACTCGTCCTGTGCCATGTTTTATTTGAATGTTGTTTAGTGCAAAGAGACTTCTTTTTGTCAGATGAAGTGTGCTATAATGAAAATGTTGTCATGCTTAGTGACTGAAAATGAGTGTAAAAAATAGGTAAATGGAGAAAAAAAGTATAAATATTAGAAAGAATTTATAAATCTCATGCAGTCTTGGGGGCCTTTCGCAAACTGTGGCTCAAAAGGTACCTGACATACAACACAATGTTCACCTACGAGTCCGCATTACCCACAGTGCTTTTGTGTTCGTTTTAGAGAAACCAAATACATAGAGGCTTGGTTCTTTGCATCTCACCAGTTAAAATTAAACAAGACCTCATCCTTTGAAGGCCCACTTCGTGCTACGGTAGAAGGCTGCTGTAGTGAGTGTTGTTTGACTTGGCTTCTGGCGGACCGTGCTGTATAACTTTTCGTTCTCTATATGGAGTTCCCCTCTCGTCTGAAACTACGTTACATGAAGAGTGCCATCCAAAATGAAGTCCGATGTTGAAGTGAAGAAAGTGAAACAGTATTGTCTTTTCCTCTTTGGCTTGTTTTCTATTCCGCGGTGAAGATGACAAAGATATCGAAGAAGTATATAAAAAAAAATTGAAATGCAAACATCTGTGGCGTATGACAAGATAATGAAATGTAGCTCAAACTTTGTGAGTGTTTTTGTAACAGTTGAAGGCCTTTATCTTTTCTTTTTTTTCATTCTGTGGTTTTATGGACAAACTTGTGAAATGTTTTCTCTTCCTTCCAGTATGTGCGGCCCCCCACTCCTCCACTGCCTTCAGTGCTTCAAAATGACGTGCAGAAACTGACTCCTGTCTCCCGGCAGACACGAGGCAGTTTCATTGGTGGTCTTAAAGGGTTCAAAAATGTGGAACAAAATACTGTAACGGCGCAATGCAGGATATAGCCATCTACCTTTAGGAATAACTCCCCACCCCCCCACTACCACCACCAAAAAAAAATTCCCAATATAGTATGAGCTAAACTGAAATGTAGGTCCACACTGCCTGTTCAGTAGTTCAATAGTGGGGAAGTATTTTATCCACCCCAACCCCTTTTTTAAATGTATTTATTTTTAGGAAACTTCCTTTCCACTATATATTCATTCTCTTTTTTTTTCTTTTTTTTTTTTTAAGAGTGGACCTCTACCTTTGTCTTCTATCATCCTTGGGCTGTTAGCAACGTCCTGCCGGATGTTGCTAGCCCCCTAGCCCATCCCCACCAATGGAAGCTGTTGCTGTTGTCGAGTTAAAACCTCAAACTTAGCGAAATTCACCTTTAAATCGGAGGTGGAGAAAAAAAATGACGCGATGACATGGTCCTGAGTATGTTGAGAAAACCTATCGCCCCCACATTCATTCCAGTCCTACCGCCAAGTACAAGGCCGCCATCGATCTAAAGATACGTTGCTTTTCATAATTCTTAAAGGGTTTTGACCTGACAACAGAAACATGCATACAATACTACATGCTGTCCAACACTTGATATGAGAGCAGAGCTCGTCTATGAACACCACAGGGTAAACAAACACACACACACACATACATACACAAGATGGCTGACCAAAGGCTTATTTATCCACATTAGGAGAGCATCACCTTAAGGAAAGTGAGCGAGAGAGAGAACTTAGTCATCAGTATATAAGATGATTTTGATTGGCTGTTGACTTTCTTTGTTTTAATAAGCCTCGTGAATATCCCCTCATTGAAAGCATCTTGTTGTGTTTTTACAAGTGGAAACAAAATGGAAAGAATGTTTCTTGTGTGCATAGGCTGGTGTGTGCATTGTGTTTGATGTGGATGATGTAATATGTGTCAGAGGATTGCGTCGCATGGTCTCAGGATGTATCTTATGCATTGGTGTTTTACTCTTATTCTGTTGTTTTAATCGCCCTCCTCAGTCAGGATGTGTAAAGACGGTTTTGGTGATGTGGCAGAGAGCAGCGGTGCTTAGAACTCTGTCACGCTGCAGTTGGGAGGTGTGATCCGTGTGCGGCAGGGCATGGTAAGTTGAACCCCACTTGGCCCCACAGTGCTTCTTACTCCTCGTTGCCTGTTCCTCGTTTCCTGTTTTCCGCCTCGCCACTCGTTGGATGAAGATGAAAAGACTCGGGCAGAGCGGCGGAACTGCTTTGAAGGCTGCGTCGCCGCCTCGTTTTCATTCTCTTGCATCTGGAACGTTTGGCTTTCCAGACACAAAAAATGAGGGAGAGGGAGAGAGAGAGAGATAGGAGGGGGGGAGAGAGAGAGAGAGAGAGAGAGAGAGATAGGAGGGGGAGAGAGAGATAGGAGGGGGAGAGTTTCTCAACGCACATCTTTCTCCGAGCTTTGCCACCAACGCAACCAACACTGGACTGACTGCCCAGAATACGGAGGCCCTCCGCCCTTCACCTCACCATGACTTTTAAAATTACATCTCATCCACTATTTCCCTCCATCTACACCACCACCTACACCCCCCCCCCCCCCACACACACACACACACACAGTTTTCTATCCCCCTTAGCTCTCGGCTCCTCCTCGCTCCCTCACCTGATGCTCGGTTCGCTCTGGTTGAAGTAACTGTCGTGTTCTGTCGGGGTCCTTTTTTCAAAGTACATTTCAAAGAAGGAGCGTAGGATCAAACATGAAATACCTTCACACTCAGATTAAAGAAGAGAAGAGGGAGAAAGGAAGAAAAGAAAAAAAAACCTTAAGAGTTTTAATACTTTATGAATTCTGATACCTTTTTAAGAGTTTCAGACTTGAAGCTGCTGTGACAGGTTTTTGGCTGTTTCATGCCCATGTAAATATCCTGCTCTTTTCCTATTTTGCAGATTTATTACATGTAAATAGACGCACATCAAGGAGAGATTAAACATGTTTTTTTGCTAAATCTGGCTCATCTTGTGATTTATCCCCCCCCCTCCTCCCCGCCGTCCTCGTTTGCCGTGGGAAGTTTTGGATTGGAAAGTTAAAAGTGCACGTCACCAGGAGTAAAGGAGCCCCACCAACATCTCATCCTACACATTTTATGGGCGCGGGTAAACTTTCTATTGGGTCTGTCCATCTTTTCATCTGAACAGGGAAGGAAAGATGAAACTGGTGTTGAAATTATCCTCCATGTAACGGCAGAAATCGGTGCAGTACCCAGATAGCGAAACCGCTGTGCCTCCGGACCCGCCCCACACCCGACACTTCATCCGACCCATATACCGTGTGTGGAATGATGGCACTTGGGCAGTCCGCTCCTGTTTGCCAGATCTGGGCCAGAACCAAGCCATAGCAATGCCGCATGTGCCACATATTTGCCAAAGGTGGCCATATTAGTTTTGTGATATTTGGGCCATATTCACCATTTACCACACGGGCCACTTCAGGGTCACATCCAGATCACATGTTGCCCAGAGCACTGCACCTTTGCCAAAAAAGGCCCACATGTGATTTGGCATATTTGGGCCACATTTGCTGTTATACAGGCTCACATCCATGTTGTCAGGGCCAGAAGACCATCAGTGCCACATCATTGCCTGAAGTAGGCCACATCCGGATGCTATCTGGGTTGGGGTGTCCGGGTAGCGTGGCGGTCTATTCTGTTGCCTACCAACATGGGAATCACTGGTTCGAATCCCCGTGTTACCTCCGGCTTTGGCCGTGTCTGCGGGTGGGAAGCCGGACGTGGGTATGTGTCCTGGTCACTGCACTAGCGCCTCCTCTGATCAGTCGGGGCTCCTGGCTCCCGTTCGGGCGGGGGGACTGTGGGGGAATAACGTTATCCTCCCACGCGCTACGTCCCCCTGGTGAAACTCCTCACTGTCAGGTGAAAAGAAGCGACTGGTGACTCCAAATGTAAGGGAGTAGGCATGTGGTAGTCTGCAGCCCTCCTCGGATCGGCAGAGGGGGTGGAGCAGCGACCGGGACGGCTCGGAAGAGTGGGGTAATTGGCCGGACACAATTGGGGAGAAAAAGAAGGAAACGCCCCCCCCACCCAAAAAGAAAAAGAAAGAAAGAAATGGGTGCAGTAGCCAGCCGGGAAGATGCATCGCTCTCATCTGCTCCAAGTGAACAGCCGTCAAACCACATCCGCTCACTCTTCCCCCGACGAGACCGGACTTCAGCCGCTGAGTGAGTGCAGCATCACCGCATCCCGAAATGCCACCGAGCATTTCTGTAACTGTAATGACGTAATGCGGCGCGTGCAGCAGGGTCGCCGGGGTTCACTGCCTTCACCCCTGCTGGTAATCTCCCAGATAGATGATGATGCATCCGCAGAGACTGTCACCCTCCACTGTTTTCAATGGAGGAAAACATCTCATAAAAACACACATGATATGGACTGGTGGGGAGAGAGAGAGAGCGAGAGAGAGAGAGAGAGAGAGAGAGAGAGAGAGAGAGAGAGAGAGAGAGAGAGAGAGAGACAGAGAGAGACAGAGAGACAGAGAGAGAGAGCGAGAGACAGAGAGAGAGAGCGAGAGAGAGGACGCACGAAATGAGCTCTTAAAAAATATATCAAACATTGGGTCTCTGGTGAGACAGAGAATTTAGAAAACAGTCTAAAAGAAGAAGACATCGTAAATCGCTTTCCTAACAGAAAATCCTCCCTCTAATCCGACAAGGAAACCCACGTTTTTAGATTAAATCTTCGCGGAGGAGTTCGCAAACAGCTAGCTGGCTAACTTGTTAGCTGGCTATCCTGCTAGCCAACCGTCCAGCAAAACAACCCAACAACTAACGTGGCCTGGTCTAACGTGACCTGGTCTAACGTTACGGATCCAACCCGAAGAAACACGCTACCTGCCGACGCAGAGGGAAAGGTAGGACACGTACAGTTGAATCCGACGTGCATAAAAAACGAAACGTAAGAACCGCAACGTAGGACCGGAAGTAACCTAAATTAGCTAACGTTAGCCAGCAAAACAAAACAATAAACCGTTGGTGGTCGTAAATATTACCGATCGTCATGGAAACCAAGCTAACTGAATCTAGTGTGGTGAATTACCCGGCGGACTGCAAGAGCACGCAGGCTAGGAAGAAACACAAGGAGAAAGTGTTAAACGACAACCCAGACACACTATACGCGGACTTTATCTTTATGCATGGAAAACCGATAAAAAACAACTTAATCTTCCACACCACACGACTGTCAGCATGGAAAGCTGCCATCTGCCAACACTATAAACACGTATTTAAAGAGGGAATCGGCCGTGGAGGACGGTTCACAGTGTGTACGGATAAAAATCTGGACACCGATAATGCGATACTGACCATCACATACTACACTAAAGGAGCTATACTGCTGCAGGGAAACGAGGAGAGCCTGAACTCTTTTGAAGAGGTTTTCCCTCTGCTTAAGGCAGAGGTAGACAACCACAGACACAGCGACACGGCTGAGGACCAGCTACCTACAGAGCCCCCACAACACGCAGCAGCCCCTCCCCCTCCCCCTTCTGACAATGAGCCCCCACAACACGCAGCAGCCCCTCTCCCTTCCCCTTCCCACTCTCTCTCTGCCACTGACAGGCAGCTGAGGGAGAGTCTGGCCCTGCTGGAAATGGACTTTGTCGAGTTTAGGGAGTTCACCCAGGCCAGGTTTTCTGACACCACCACCAGCTCCATCCAGCAGCTAAGGGAGGAGGTGGAACAGCTGAGAACAGAGAACAGACTGACTGTTTTAGAGCTACAAGAGACCATGAAGCAGCTACAGGTGGAAAACCAAAACCTACATTCCCAAGTAGCACAACTAGAGAAGGAGGCGATACTGAAAGAGAGGAACCTCATGAAACAGATGGAGGATCTTAGGACAGAGCTCCAAGAGAACACCAGGGCCAGGGCTTCAGTCTCCCAAAACAATGCCACTAACACCCATACAGACCATCACACCTCCCCTGACACTAAAACAACCAACAAACATGATACAGAGACCACTCACACAGACACACAGACACCCCTCACACAAAACACACAACCCCTGCCACCCAACCAATCTCCTCCCACCAAGACAAACAAACAGCGCCCACACGTAGCCCTGCTTATGGACTCAAACCAGAAGTTCATGGACACTCAGAAACTATTCCCCGGATATCACGTGACAGCAAAACGATGCAGCACTACTGGCCATGCACTAAAGCTCCTGAACAAGGAATCTCTTGGGAGCCCACAATGCATCATCATCCACACCGGGACCAATGACCTGCACTATCTGCACAGTGACACGGCTGTGGCGGTGCGTAGAGTGGCAGAGAGAGCAAGTGGAGAATTCCCAGAGGCTCGGATTGTGGTGTCAACACTCCTGCCACGGCGTGACACCCCACCCCATATAATCCATGGAATCAACACAGACATCAGCAGAGGCTGCGCTGCTCTTCCCAATGTCCACCTGGCTCACCATTCAGGCATCAGCCTCCATGACCTCTACGACGGACTGCACCTTCACAAGGAGAGGGTGCGGATTTTTGCGAGGACCCTAAAAGATGTTGCTTTGGGCCGCAACCCAACCACACCCACTTATCCTCCACCAGTAGGAGACTACAGACCAGAACCCTCCCACATCCCCAGATACCCCCCTTTCCCCCCCAGAGCACACAATACCTGGACCCCCCCCAGCCCCATACTCCATACTCACCTTTGGGCCGTAAGCCCTACACACACCCACACCTACGTGCTGCTTCCCCCAGGTCCAAGAAACCTGTGCACCCAACCCCTCCAAAAAACAAAAAGACAACAACACTTGACAGAGCCTGTCCCCCACAGCACAGGCCACAAAGCTATGCTGCTGCAGTAGCCCAGCCCCCTCCCACACCCACCGCCCCAGCCAAGACTGAGATTGGAGAGATAAAGGAGATGCTCCACACCTTGTGCTCCAGACTCCTGCATGGCAGCATCTAAGACAACCTCTACGTGCCATCAGATCTTAATGGGGTGACCACTTACACGGGGAAATCCTGAGTGTTGATTTGGCTCTGGTTGTGTATAATAATGCCCACTATATCGATAGTGATGTATTTGGTAAGTGTTATCAGAATATTTCATATATGTCTTCTTCCACTGTAACTTGATAATTCTCTGTCTCACAAAAGAGACTCATTGTATATTTTATTTTCATGCGTTCTTTTTCAGTCTCTTGTTGGAACATTCAGGGTCTCTTCTCATCTTCCTTTGGGATGAAGAGTAGAGACCCTGACTTCTTAAAAAACATCGAAAATGTCGACATAGTCATATTAACTGAAACCTGGTGTCGTGAAGACATAACCACCCACTGTCCCTCAGGTTACAAAGAAATAATTATTCCATCAAATAAACTTAACTCAGTACATCGTGGACGAGACTCTGGAGGTATTTTGATTTGGTACAGAGGATGTTTAACCAACCACATTTCAAAAATTAAAATTGGAACATCCCACTGCTGGCTAAAACTCAGCAATAAAATTAGCATATCAAACAAAGATATCTATCTCTGTGCTCTATATTCTCCCCCAATTGAATCCCCATATTATGATGAGGATTTCCTGAGTAATCTCCATGAAGAGGTAAGCCTTTTCCAGGCCCAGGGAAATGTGCTGCTGTGCGGAGATTTTAACGCAAGAACAGGTTCAATGAGTGATACCATTGACCCTCAGGGTAACAGACATGTGTTTGGTCAACATTCCTTGTACCTCTCACCAACCCTCATTAAAAGGAGCTCCCTCGACTGTACTGTGAACAAGGCTGGTAAGGAGCTAGTGCACCTCTGTCGTGCTTCTGGCCTGTACACACTTAATGGTAGGATCAGAGGAGACTCTTTGGGAAGGTTCACATGTTATTCAGGTCTTGGAGCTAGTGTAGTTGACTATGCAATAACTGACATGGACCCCACCTCCTTCAACGCATTCACTGTCAGACAACAAACTCCTCTTTCTGACCATAACCAAATTATGATTTTCTTCAAAACTATTAACCTGACTCAAATGCCTATAGAGGAGCCCAGCAAGCTGTTCAAAATTAATAAGACCTACAGATGGGCTGCAGACAGTGCAGAAAAATTTATCAATATCCTGAATTCATCCAAATTACTTAATATGATTACTAACTTCATTAACAAACCGTTTGAAACTAATAAGGACAATACCAACAAAGCTGTCAATGAAATCAATTGTATCTTTCAGACGGCAGCAAACATGGTCCTACCAAGGACCCACAACAGAAAAAAGAAACAATCTGAAAATGAAAAATGGTTTGACAACGATTGTAAAAATATAAGAAAAGAGCTGCGTAAATTGTCAAACCTGAAACACTACCAACCTCAAGATATGGATATAAGAAAGAAATATAGCGAAACATTAAAACTATATTAACACACATTAAGAATGAAAAAACAAAGCCATGTAGATAGAACCCTACAGGAAATAGAACATTCCCTGAATCAAAACCAATTCTGGGAAATGTGGAATAATTTGAGCGCTACAAAACCACAAGACCTGCCTATCCAAAATGGAGAAATTTGGAAAAGTCATTTTGAACATATCTATTCGGAAATCCAACAAGAACACTCAAATTCCAATTACAATCTGATCAAACAAAAATTACGGTTGCTCGAATGCACTATAAAAGACAACCAAAACCCACTGGATTTTCCAATAACACAAGAAGAATTAGCACAGAAGCTCAAATCCTTAAAACCCAATAAAGCTTGTGGCCTTGACAGCATCAGAAGCGAGATGCTTAAAAACAGCACACCTGAGCTGCAAAGGGCAGTACTCAAATTGTTCAACATTGTTCTAAGTTCGGGATTTTTTTCCTGACATCTGGAGCAAAGGGCTTATAACTCCTCTTCATAAAAATGGAGACAAATTGGATCCTAATAATTTCAGAGGCATTTGTGTGAGCAGTAGTCTGGGGAAGGTGTTTAATAGCATTTTGAACAATCGAATTCTAACCCTCCTTAACGAACACAATGTCCTGAGCAAAGGTCAAATTGGCTTCCTCCCAAATCACCGGACTACGGACCATATTTACACCCTACACACCCTCATAAATGAAAATGTGAATCAAACCAAAAATGGAAAAATATTTGCTTGTTTTATTGACTTCAAAAAAGCTTTCGACTCTATTTGGCATGAAGGACTATACTATAAACTTTTACAAAGTGGTGTAGGGGGTAAAGTGTATGACATAATAAAGTCAATGTATTCGGACAACAAATGTGCAGTTAAGATTGGAGACAAACACACTGAGTTCTTGACTCAGAATAGAGGGGTGAGACAGGGCTGTGGACTTAGCCCGACACTGTTTAATATGTATATTAATGAACTGGCGGTGCAGCTGGAACAGTCTGCAGCCCCAGGTCTCCCCCTGTATGACATGGAAGTGAAACTTTTGCTTTATGCAGATGATCTAGTTTTGTTGTCACCAACCGCAGATGGGCTGCAACAACTACTAGACCTGCTTGAGGACTATTGCCAGCACTGGGCCCTGGCAATAAATCCAAAAAAGACAAAAGTAATGATCTTCCAGAAGAAGCCCAGATGTCAGGAAAATAGATACCAGTTGACTCTAGGTAGCATCACCTTAGAGCATACGATGCAGTATACTTACCTGGGTCTAATTATTACAGCATCAGGGAGTTTCAGTAGGGCAGTGAATAACCTAAAACAAAAAACTCGAAGAGCTCTATATGCAATTAAAAATAAATTCTTTAACATTGATATACCAATCTCCATCTGGTGCAAACTGTTTGATAGTGTAATTCTGCCCATTTCACTATATGGAAGTGAGGTATGGGGTCCACTCAGTCTTTCCAGCTACACTAGATGGGACAAGCATCCAGCAGAAACCCTACATGCTGAATTCTGTAGAATGATTCTGAAAATACAAAGGAAAACACCAAACAACGCATGTAGGGCAGAATTAGGCCGGTTTCCATTATTAATAAATGTACAAAAAAGATCTCTAAATTTCTGGATGCACTTAAACACAAGCCCAACAAATACATTGCACTTTAAAGCTCTGAAAACCCAAGAACTGAACCCCGAAAAGAGTCCCCTGAAGCAGCTGGCTCTGAGACTCACTAACCCTGTAACAAATACTAAGACCAACCAACCTCAGGCCAGCACTGCATCCCAAACAAAGATTATGATAAATCAGGCTATAAAACAAAGCAAGAATTATCTGAAACATTGGAACGCTGAAATCAAAACTCAAAACAAACTAGAAGTCTATCGGGCCCTAAAAACAAACTATGATTTGGAAGAATATCTCTTAACTGTCAGAGACAGGAAGCAGCGACAGATCCTCACCAAATACAGGCTCAGTGACCACAGTCTCGCCATTGAAAAGGGGAGACACAAAAAGACGTGGTTGCCAAAAGAGCAACGATCATGTGGTCAGTGCATGACAGATGAGGTGGAGACAGAGGTGCACTTCCTCCTTAAATGTGACAGATTTGAAAAACAGCGCCGGGCTTTTGTCAAGGAACTGGAACATGTGATTCCAGAGTACCAGGAAATGGACGACGCAGGTAAGCTGCGGGTGGTCCTGGGAGGGGGGCCAGCGGCGAGCATTGCAGCAAGATTTATATTATCTTGCCACAACCTGAGAGATAGTGGATGACGGCACCTATTGCTACTATTGTTATTTGATATCATAATCATTGTTGTTGTTGCTGTTATTATTATAATCATTGTTGTTGTTATTATTATAATCATTGTTGTATTGTGTTGTTGATGTTTTACATGCTTTGGCAATATGTACACAAATGTATGTCATGCCAATAAAGCACATATTGAATTGAATTGAATTGACTGAGAGAGAGAGAGAGAGAGAGAGAGAGAGAGAGAGAGAGAGAGAGAGAGAGAGCGAGAGAGACAGAGAGAGAGAGAGCGAGAGAGCATGTTCAGTTTGCATATTTATTTGCTTTTGACCGTTTTCCATATGTCTCACGCGTCTGTCCCCAAAGTCAGACTCCGAAAGCAAGTTAGTTCGTTCAGCCCCCCCGCCTTCCTGAGGGTCGTCCATTAGCGTGCCATTGGAAACCAAACATGAATGAACAAATAAATAAATATAACATTTTGAAACATCAAACGTGCTCGCTCATCCCCGCTCCCGCCCCCTAGGGACCAGAGGAGGACTTGACAGGGCGGCACGCCAATCAAATGAAAAGTCCCATTACAATAACATAAAAGAGGAGGGTTCCCCCAAGCC